>NW_021680352.1:593314-636793 GCF_001412515.2 Diachasma alloeum
ACCTCGAAGAAACTCCCATAATAATTATTAACATTTGGAATTATTCCAATTTTCTTTACTTGAGAAAATCGCCAATTTATAAAATCCGGAAGATATCGGAGAACATTTTGTCAAGGTCATATGTAGCATAATAATCAGATTGTTCAACATCACTGTAATTTTTGAAGATAGACTTGGACTCTCCGAAAATGACTGTCCTGGAAAAATTCGCTCTGAAAAAATATTATCTTCTGACGAGAATATCAATCCTTGCCAGGAATAATTTTTTCTCTCAGTGTATATGCTTTTGACGGTCCATAACACGACTCTTCGATATCTGTTTGTTCGAAACTACATGAAAAACGATTCGAAAAAATGAATATTTGTGTCAGGAATCAAGAGAACATTCCGGGGAACTCAACTACGGAGCCCGATTTTTGATTAAGTACTCCGTTTTCCTACAAAATACATTTAAAAAAATGATTTGAGGACGTTGAAAATATTATAGGTCTTTAGTAAGTCTTTGCGCCCATATATATTTCAGCATATACACACGCATATACAGGATGACGTCAGTACCTTGTTTTTTCAAATTTCAGGCAGATATACAGTAGAAAATTGGAAATTTAATGGTCCAAAAATTACTAAAATCCGATAATAGACTTTCAAATGGTGAACATTAGAATTTTTCAATACTCCAGCCAATTACATCGCGATTGACTATCGCCATGATTGCGAACGATGGCGCAGTTGTCAATGGGACTTGATATGATGGTTAATATCGCTCTCCATGTTGATAAAATTATTGGTTCATCGCTGCAATGAACATTGCTCAAACTGTCGCCCATAATGATGCTCCAACTATTCCGCATAATGTCGCTAAAATCATTGGAGTAAATATCGCCATATTGTCGCCTCACCGCCATTTTCCATCATGGCGGCATGGCCGGAGTCTACCATGATGTTATTGGGTAAATCATTGAAAAACTCTAACGCTCACTATTCAAAACTCTATCATCGTAATTTCACAATTCTGATGCCATTGAATAACCAATTTTCTATTCTATATTTCATCACATTTGCAAACAGAGTGCTGACGTCACCCTGTATATATTTACAATAATATAAATATACACATATATTTATTATTACGAACGATAGATAATGAATGAGTCCCATTCGAAAAACTTGATGTTTTTTCTTCAGAAAATACCCCACACTGATCAAATTATAAATCAACTAATTAGCTGATTGATATTGCCGATAAAAATAACAATAACAACCCAGCCATTCCCATGGATGACTATCACCTGAAATCATATATTTCCCTCAGTGCAAAACAATAATGGTCAACTCTGAGATGACGGCGTCAGCCTGCGTGAACCTGGCAACGCGTCTGCTGGACCTCCAAGGAGCCTTCCAACTCTGGGCCCGCACCTCCCTCGACGAGGCGCCCTACCCCCTCATCGGCCAAGAGCGGCCGTTCGCCATAAAGCTGTCGAACCTCCGTCACACCCTCTCCACAGAAGAGGGTTTCGACCTCGAGCACTGCAACAAGAGTAACCACGACACCTGTCAATTCATCCTCCGACCAGTGCTGAAGTCGCCCCTCAAGAAGAGCAAGTCCAAGATCTCTGGGCTCCTCCGGAGGTCCCTCTCGCTCAACCCAAACATCTTCGGCGTGAACCTCTCCCGTCTAGAAGAGAACGGCCTCCCAAAGCCGGTCTTAATGATGCTCCAGCAGCTGTTTGCCAAGGGGCCCTTCACCCAGGGCATCTTCAGGAAGTCCGCCAACGTGAGGATCGTCCGAGAGCTGCGTGACCAGATAGAGTCGACAGGGGACTCGAGCTGCCTCGAAGACGCTCCAATAATAGCAGTGGCTTCTCTCCTAAAGGACTTCCTTCGATCTCTTCCAGACCCTCTCCTGACGTCTCACCTGTTCCCCCTGTGGATGGCAGCCCTGGACACCGCGAACTCAGTGCAGACCATCAAAAGCATTCTCGACAGACTCCCCAAGGCCAACTACAACCTTCTCTCCCACCTGATCTGCGTCCTCCATCACATCGCGAGAAGGGCCAAGCACAATCTCATGTGCGCCAGCAATCTCGGCGTCTGCTGTGGCCCCAGTCTCCTATGGTCCTCGAGCCCAACTGTCAACCAGAGTCGAGCGATTCCAGCCCTCACTGAGGTCCTCATTCGAAATTGCGAAGTGCTGTTTGGCGACGGAGTGACGCAACTCCTCGGGGAGGAGCGGAGCGACAGCGGCGCTGAGGAGAGCACAGACAGCCTTCATTCGGGAGGGCTCTCCCTGGACAGCCTGGACTTGACAGAGCCACCTAGGAAGGACCACATGTCCCTCTCCAGGGACTCCGGGCTGACCCTCTCAGACTGCCAGCTGTTCATCCCCGAGTCGCCGGTGAGCTCTGAAGACCTCGCTGTGAGCGCCTCAACATCTTTCGATAAGTCGTCCAACGAGAAGGAGAAGGCGACCATGAAGTCTTACGTGCGGGTCTACAGCGGTGGTTGGGACGATCGTCTTCATGCTTACTCCAGTCCACAGAGTGGCGATCACTTTGATGGGGACAAGCAGAACTACTCGACCTCCAATCCCAATTTTCAGAGACAAGACTGGCTGAGGGCGCAGCTCAAACGGACGTCGCGAAATTCGAAGCTCGAGGAGGAGCACAGGAAGGAGGGGAGGTTCGATGATAAGGATGTTTATGGGAGGGACTACAGACAGGGGATTTTGAAGGATAACATTGAGAGCTGCAAGGAGATCGTCTTCAGACAGACCAAACACGTCAAGGACAATGGCGAGAGCGATTTCACCAAGAAGGAGATGCTGCTGGATTTCAAGAAGAGGGCGTCTGAACTTTACAGCACGAGGGGGTCACCAGTATCTCAGAATGAGTCGTACAATTCTAATGGGGATCTTTATGACTTTAAGAAGGTGAAGAACGAGATTTATATCACTCTGAATAAGGAGGGGAGGGCCGAGCGCTATGAGCGCGACAACATCTATGGGAATAGGGAGAATGTTGGTGAGGGCTATGAGAGGACGGATATTTATAATTTTAAGCAGGTGGAGACCAGTGACGCGGGGGAGGATAGTGGGAGGACGTGGATGCCGGACACGCCACCTCCGTTGCCACCGAGGTTGAAGCATTTGCCGCCGGTTCATATGAGCCTGGAGGACAGGCACAGGATCGCAGGGAGGTCCAAGTCCTTGCCACCACCACCTCCTTATAGGCCGCCACCACAACCGAGGGCTCCTATCACTACTAGGCATCTGGGGTATTCCCGGTCTGTTGTCGATGATGAGAGCTATGTTTGAGGGGGTGGCGAGGGACTGTCCTTTGGGAGAGGACGTTCATTCGTTTCCCCCGGCGGTCACTTTATGATTTTAAAAAATCGAAAGGCCGCGGGAGACCCTCGTCAGGGCTAAAATCTTTATTCAGATGTGAAAGAATGAGAGAAAGAGAATGAAAACCGGGGAAAATGGCACTGGCGCCCCCTGGATTCCACGGAACCGACGCATGCGCACTGATAAAATAATCATTCGCTCAATGATCGGATGGATCTCGTGAAGAACTTGATCATCCTCTCTTACTAAAGAATATTTTTATGATAGAAAATCACACTTTTAATTTTTGTGACGGAGAATAAGTTGGCGGATTTTATTAAAGATAGTATAAACGTAATGTTTGGTGGACACTCCACTCTCATCTTATCACAGATTATTTTTCTATTTGCATTATATCAAGTGCGTTTACACCTAGTCTGAATTACTGTTACTCGTTATTTTTAGGTGAAAATGATCAACCGAATGCCAGATTGATGTTGATGTTATTCATACAGCTGTTGATTTATTCCATGTGAGATTGAAATAATCGGTTTGATTATTATGTATATTTTGTTTCGGGTGCTTCCACAAGACTTGAAATTCTTATAGGTATTTTTTAAGGTCAATTTAGCTGATAATTATTCTGTTGAAAGGAGATAAATGCTTCAGCGAAGACCAAACTTATGAGGATCGTTGAATATATTTACGGAGAGAGCCATCCGTGTGAATGCAATAGACATTTTGCAGCTCAAATTTCGTGTTAAAGATGATTTTTTTATTTTAATACTTTAGCCGGAACCGCTGATGTATGAGATTCACTACTTTATGCGTAACATGACATTAATTTTTACCACATTATCACGGGGGTTTATGGAAACAATAAATCCCTGTTTCTGAAAGATAAAGTAATAGAAAGATATTATTCTTATGCAATGTAAATATTATGATCATGATATTTTTTATCATTACTATTTTTATTATGAACGTTTACATGAATAAATGAATTTATGATTATTTATCCCTCATTTTTCCCAACGCCTCTGAATTTGGGGGATGAGATTTCGCTTCGGGAGAACAAAACACTCGAAATGAATTGTCGCCAATTTCAAATAGTTGTGAATTAACATGTAGAGTGGGTTTGATTGGTGTCGTTGGATGGAGTCGCGAATTAACCTCGACAAAATGGACATGGAATTTGAGGAGTTCGCGAGCCTCCAACTCGATCGGCCGATGCTGCAAGCCCTCAAGGTCAGTGGATTTTTTTTCCAATGCGTCTTTTGAGCTTTCGGAATTTATTTGCGCCCTGTTTAGCTTGAAAATACATCGGTTCCGTGTTTTTTAGACTGAGGATCAAATAAGAAAACATACTTTAGAAAAGAACCTGGAGGAGAGGCCGATTGAGAGAGCCCTGCATTTATTTTCGTAAGTATACTCTCGTAACGGAATGGGCTTGACCACGTGAGGACGGGATCGGTCATGTGGCCGCGCTGAACCAATCATAGAGCGTGTTTAGACCGACCTAGCCTAAATTGTGCGCGCAAAGGCCAATGAGCATACGGCTGCGGACACTCGACGAATGGAGACCTTTCCGGAGTTGTGACTTCATGATTAAAAAATTGGTCTCAATAATAACTGATTTGAGACTCAAAAGATGAGTCGATTTTAAACGATTTCGAAAACCGCTCGAGTTAGAGACTTGAAAATTCGCATGTAGATTCTCCTTTCAAAATTAATAGACACGTGTCTTCTCTTTTTTAGAAAATCGACCCCTCAGGGGGTGAAACGCAGGAAGAAAAATTATGAAATTTCTAGGATTTTCAGGGAATCTTGAGAATCGAGAAAATAAATTCTATGAAAATTGTGAAGCTAATGATTTTTATTTTTATTATGGGTTACCCCTAGCGGCCGTTTTGGCGATTTGAAATTGGCTCATTGACCAATCATTTTCAAATAAAAAATAAGACGCAGAAAAAAACAGTTGCCCGGGCAAGCCAGCTAGCTTTCCACAAATTCACCGAATATTTTTCTCAATTCCCAGCAATGAAACCATTCCGTGTAAAAACCGGACTTGCAGGGAAAGATAAATCTCTCAAATATTAGTGTACCTTCCCACCAACGCATGGGACGTGCCGAAGGGGGCGCAAGAAAGTAGAGGGAGACACTAAAAAAGTGGTAACCCGTACTGAAAAATTCACATGTGGCACCCTAATTTTTGTGAGTCGTACACTAATTTTTCATGCGTTTTCCGTAGTTTCTCATGTGACACTTCCGAAAAACTGGGTGATCAGCATTCTTTTTTCTCATTGATGAAATACACTAATTTTTAAGGAAGGTTCTTGTTACTTTTCAATGTATTTTTCTCTCCGTGTGTTTCGAAACCTTGGCGGCATGAAGTAATGCCTCGTAATGATTCGTGAGTCTCCGGCATGCCTCCCCTCAGCCGCAGCAGCAGCAGCGCTACCGTTACAGCACGGGTCAGACAGTATCCGTACCCATGCAGGGATCACGTCACATTTTTTTTATTACCGATACGGGATGATTCAGAGGTATTCCACAACACGACTCTGATACAAGTGCTCCGGAAGATGTGCAATAGTATATTTTTCCCGAGTCTTTTAGAGTTTCCCTTTATCAAAGTTTGACAACAAGTGACAGGAGATAATTGATAAGAGATACGATTGATTAAAATGAGCGTGAAAAATGTGGCAAGAGGAGGGAGCGGCTCCCTTCGATGATACCAATACGTAGGTGTTAATTTAAGACCTATTAATAATGTTTTGCATGGGTGGGCTTTATTGAAAGAAACTTGATAAATTACTCATCTCATCGTCGTGAGAGGGAATCGATGGGACTCTCTTGTCTGTTTGCAGTTGGTCTTGACGGTCTAAAAATAAACATTCCAACAATTTTGAGTGCCTCTGCTGCACTTTGAGCAGCTAATTATACTTCTTCTTATATTGTAACTCATTATTTCTTTCTTTATCTTCAAAAGATTGAGAATTCCATCTGTTACTGTAAATTATCTGATTTTTCATCTCCTTTTTTGTTTTTTTTAATAAATTTTTCTATAGAATGTTAAATGCAACAGCTTATGTTAAATTCCATTGGACACTAAAAATAAATAACAAGTTAGTAAATAATATATTATTCAATTAATTGGGAGAATATTCAAATAATTTAGAGCTGTGATGAAATATAAATGTTTATTCAATTTTGAAAAAAAAAATAGAGAAGAAATGTTTAGTTAACTATTGAATTCAATTGGATTAAATCAACACTTTACTGAATATTTTCAAAAACAAGAAATAAATTATCGAATTGTTCATCTTCTCCATTTTTATTCTCCAAATAATTCATATATATTATATATTAAACTCATTACCCGGGCCCTCGCAATGAAATACAAATGTTATTCCGCAAATTAAAAGAAAAACTCTAGAAGAAATGTTTAGTTAACTATTGAATTCAATTAAATTAAATCAACACTTTACTGAATATTTTCAAAAACAAGAAATAAATTATCGAATTGTTCATCTTCTCCATTTTTATTCTCCAAATAATTCATATATATTATATATTAAACTCATTACCCGGGCCCTCGCAATGAAATACAAATGTTATTCCGCAAATTAAAAGAAAAACTGGAGAAGAAATGTTTAGTTAACTATTGAATTCAATTAAATTAAATCAACAATTTACTGAATATTTTCAAAAACAAGAAATAAATTATCGAATTGTTCATCTTCTCCATTTTTATTCTCCAAATAATTCATATATATTATATATTAAACTCATTACCCGGGCCCTCGCAATGAAATACAAATGTTATTCCTCAAATTAAAAGAAAAACTGGAGAAGTTCAATGAATTTTTCGATGAAAAAATCATAAATCAATAATGACTTGAATTCTCATCGCAGAAAAGGGGATGACATCCAGAAATTGAATGCAATCCAGACCCTGCCGATTCTCCTGGCCGAAGATCCCCAAACATGTATACAAAAATTAATCCCGAAAATGCAGCAAACCCTGCCGAATGCGTCAACGGAATTTCACGTTGCTGCATCGTCGACATTCAAGACAATTCTGGAACAAAAACTCGTCAGTCCCTCGACATTCACCCAGACATTTCTGCAGAGCATACTGAATTCACTGGACACACGGGATCCAGGTGATTGAATAAGTAAATCACAGCTCGATCATTCGAATGAGAAAAAACAATTCCCCATTAATCTCAAATTTCCAATGACGAATTCGTTGTTTCATTGTTTTGTTACGTGAATTTCCGCTTGTTCGTGAATACTCATGCCTCTGCTTTTCCGAGGAACAGTGCTGGCTCATGCTTGGCTGGAGACCTTACTGGATGTGATCGAGTTACTTCCAACGGATGTCATCAGGCGGGAGGTAAAACGCGAATGAAAATGCGCTTCAACACTGAGAAAAAAAAACTTTTTTACTTGAGAGAAGTATTTACTTTCTTAAAGTTGAATTTCTCTATCCGAGTCATTCCCAGACAAGTCTGATTAGGTTTCAATTACGACAATCATGTTGCTCTAGAGGAAGACTATGCTGTACATGACCTTCAATGAACTCCTTCAATAATTATTCATTTTTCCTAAATTTCTCATTTTCTAGGTGAAAGAATTTTGATTAATTTTTCAATGTTGATAATTATTGAGGGAGTTCACTCAAGATCACAGCTAACATGATCGTCTTCTAGAGCAATATAATTGTCACAATTGAAGCCTAATGAGAATTGACCGGGAATGACTCGGCAGGAGAAATATGAAATTGACAAAGTAAATACTTCTCTCAAGTAAATGGATATTTGGTCAAAATAATTTGTTTTCTCAGTGAAGTTTTTGAGAACGCGAGTTATTTAATTCAATCCTGTTATTATCGTGATGTAAAATTTTAGATTCTTCCGGTTGCTGTGATAAAGGGACAGTTGTCACAGCCCGTTGGCTCTAGGATCATGTGTTGCAAGATTATCGGGAAGATATGCACACGCTTCGACTCGCAGCTGTGAGTTTATTCTCGTATAAATTAAGATTATCATCATTACGTCTTTATGAATGTCTATTTTTCCCTTTACAATGCATTCCATCAGGTATCCATTCGTTTTTTCGTCTCTCAAGACGAAAAAACTTAAATTTTGAAACATGAGAAAAAATATTTTATTTCCTCTTCTATTATTGCAGTTTCAACACTCCAATAAATCATGTTTTCGGAGAAATAAAACACTATGATCTAATTATCAAGGATCCGACGTTTCGCTAAATATATTTTAGCTTCATTAGGTTCTATAAAGAAATCGAAAACGAACATTAAAAATTGCACTGAAATCCCAAAGAAATGAATAACCCCATCACGCCGAAAATTTCGTTATCTCCCCTAGATGCGGAGATATTCTCCAGAAAGTGGGCTGAGACATAAGTCGTTCGTTTTTTTAGAAATTTTTTTTTCCAGACTGAAGAAAGAAGTACTTCCGACAGTGCACTCACTATGCCAGGACGTCAACAGCGATGTGCGAGCATGTATTTGCCTGCAGTTGCATTACGTCGCCGAAAGCCTTGGTGCTGAATCTGTAACGGCCTCATTGTTACCATCTATTGTGGAATTGGCCAGCGATGAGGAGAGCATTGTCAGACATGCTTCTGTTCAGACAATAGTTTATCTTCTACCTCACCTACAACCAGGTATTCAATTTTCTGAAAATTATTTGATGTTTCTTGGGGGAAACTAGATCGTTTCGATCAGATTTGACAAGTCATTTAATCCTGATGAAAAAATCCTAGATTTTTTTCAAATTTTCAATTATTTATTTTTATTAATGTTTTATGAATCCGTATGGGATTCATCAGCTTTATTTATATTTTTTAGAAAAAGGGGTTATCCTTTTAAGAAAGGGGTTCCCCCTTTTACGAAAGGGATTCCCCCTTTTAAGAACGGGGTTCCCCCTTTTAAGAAAGGGATTCCCCCTTTTAAGAAAAGAGTCCCCATTTTCCATGTGAATCCCTCACCGAACCTAAACGACACAAAATCATGACCCCCTTCCCCCCTTCCAAAAAAATCCCACTAATTCCCGCAATTATCTTCCAGACGTAATAAAATGCACCCTATCCCCCCTGATAAAAAAATCCTGCGACAGCGCGCTGAAGTCCGACGACGCGGTGATCTGCATAATAGCCCAAGAGTTCGGAAAGCTAGCCCTGGGCCTGGAGAAAGTCTTGACCCCCCCCGAGCGAACCTGGCTGGTGAAGTACTTCCAACAGCTGTCTCAGCTGGGCATGTCGTCCCCACCCAAGCAACCACCTGAAAAACAAGACCTGCCTTTTACCATCAGCTCCCTGATTACCGAGCGCTACATCGAGTGCCGAAAGCAGTGCGCCTACAACATGCCAGCGATGTTTTTGTTCACATCATCAAGCCCAGAGGACACAGATTTGCTTCTGCCGACACTAACGGATCTCGCGAATGATCCCTTCTACATGGTTCGAAGAAATCTAGCCTGTGGACTTCATGAGATTGCCAGGATTATGGGGGCAAAAAATGGAGCGCTAAAGAATGACTTCATAAAACTCGTTAAGGATGATAATGAACAGGTTCTTCAGGGCATCGTGCCCCACATAGGCGAGATCCTCCAGCTATTCGTTGAGAGTCAGACCATCAGCAAAGACAGCATTGATCTGCCAGTTATGGAGGTGGGGAGGGCACTGTTGAAATGCGAGGGGGAAATATTCAGTACAAATAATTGGAGGCTATCTAGCCTGATGTTTCAGCAGTTGGAGGTATTGCCAAAGTGCTTTCCCAGCGATTATATTTACAATTATTTCGTGCCTGTTGTTGTTAATCGGGCGCTCAAGGCCCGTCCCATACCCGTGAAATTGGCAGCTGGTAGAGCATTTCTCGTCTTCATCAGGTACAACTTGAAGCCAATCCAGAGGACAGAATTGAGGAATAAGTTGTACACAGATTTGTCGAGGAACTCCAGCTGCTACGTGAGGATGCTGTACATACGGATGATGATTGAGGCGATGAGTATTTTTTCATCGGTTTATTTTAAGGAACAGTTCTTTGGGAGTCTGCTGGAGATGGCTGAGGATCCTATCGCCAATATCAGGCTCAAGGTGGTGGGACTGCTGCCGAGTTTGAAGGCCCTGCTGAGACTGCCTTCTGACAAGAAACTGCTGAGTCGGTTTGAGGCTTGTGTCAGGGGGCTCATGAATAATGAGAAGGATAGGGATGTTATTGGGGCACTCACTGGGGTCATCAGGAGGCTGGACGACATTGATGTGAGGCATGAAGGACAACCGGTAATTATTTTTATTGGTTTTTTCATCAAAAGCTGGGGAATTTTCATGATAATAAACGATTTGCTCGTGTTCTAATTCCTGTGCTCACTGAATAAGATTTTAATCATGATTAGAGTGTGAATTTCTGGAATTCAATGTTTGTTGATGCTCTGGTAAAAGTGCGTGGCCACACTGCTATCAATTTTTAATTAGTTGACACGGTAATTCAATTAATCTGTTGTTCATCTCGTCAATATAATTCCATGCTTAGAATATTGTCATCTCGTGACAATAATGTGAGATGATCTCATAATTCTAGCTGTTAATTCTAATCAACTTTGTTCGAAGAAAACCTTTGTAAACGCAATATTAAGAAAGTTGAATCGTTATATTTTTCTCTGACCTAAATGATTTGGACAATTATCATTCGTTTGACTTCTCTAAATAATGAAAATATGAGGGGAATTCTTGGAATTCCAGGCGACAGTGAAATTCTCTAAACAAGACAACGAAGACATGAAGAAATACGAAGAAGAGAAGGCGCTGTCATTGACAGTGTCTGGAAAGTCTTCGACTTTACCGGCGGGTCAGACGTTTATGAAGAAGTCCGGCAGTCAAAACATGAGCAGCAAGCAGAATTCATTTTCGAGTGACACTTCCAGAAGCTTGTGAGTCAAAATAGTCCTTTAATTCGTCATTCTCTACCATATTTTCCCTCAATGCGTGATTATTTATTTGTCCTCTGTTGTTGACAGCATGCCGGGGCAGAAAATAAGACCTTCGAGCTCATCGATATCGGATAATGTCAAATCATCGTCCAGACGTGAGTCCTTATCAACATTTATTCATAAAGAATGCATTGATATTTTGATTTTTTTCTCTTTAGAGACGCCGGGGACGTCGAGGAACTACGAATTAGCTAAAGCAAGGTGAGAAGTCATGGATTATAATATTCTTTTCTCAATTTTTTTCGTCAAAAATTTTTTATTCTTAATGATTTCATTCCTTTCTTTTTTTCCTCTTTTTCCATATTAATCTATAATTTTTTCACCAATCGTTATCTTCATTCATGTGAACGCCTAGGACCATTAGATTCAAAATAAGGGGATTCCCCCCTCATGGTCGATCATGTGCAAATTCCACTCACAGCGCCATCTAACCACCTTTGGGCATTAAACATTCCGCTGGGCGCGATTTAGAAAAAGGCTCGAAAGGCTTAAGAAGCTCCACCTCACATGGTCCTCACATGCCTTCAATCCTACCCCTTATCCTGGCCCTTGCAACCAAGATTTAAAGTCTCAATTTATCGTCTTAATTTACTATCATCAGAAGTTGATTTGGCTCTTTCTAACAAACCGAGATAGCATTAGCCCCATAAAGGCGCGAAGACTACAGAAGAAGAATGTGATGTGCCTGTAGTCTTCCAAAACCCAAGAAACCCTCTCCCGAAGCCTGCCACCCACTAACAAAACTTGATATTTCTGGAAACGCTGCAGTCCGCCCAGCACCTCCAGCAACAACCTAACCTCCAGCTGGGCGCGTCTAAAATCCAACAGTATGATACTAACCCACCTCTGGGAAAAAGCCGACTACCCCGACCCCCCATCATCGAGCGATTACCTCCAGGAGATCGCCTGCAGTTGTTACGACACAACAGCTTTCCTCTACCCCTCCCGCTTCACCCTCTCCACCCCCTGCTCGCTGGACTACAAGGGCTGCCCTTGTACCAGCGACTCCAGCCCCCAGAAACAGGGGTTGAAAACTAACTTGAGAATGTCAAGCTACTTCGACACTTCCGTACTAACAAACCCCCTGCTACTAACGCAAGCCAAGGACGAAGCTGGTGAGGGGGATCGTCAATCAGCTTTCTTCAACAACCCCAAGTCCCCGAATTTGGCAGCACTTCGGGCACTGACTAGTGCAGCTCATTACAACTCCTGTTGGGCTTTTAGCTCGATGCCGGAGATCCCGGTCACCCTCTTGGACGATGAATTTCTGGTCGACACGGGGGTCAGGATCCCCGAACAGCTGTCTTCCTCCAGGAGCAGCACGAAGATATCGAATCTGCAGGACATCATCCACAGGAACAATCGAATTGGGGGGGTGTCTGAGAGGGGCAAGGTCAAGGGCCACTTCTCCGTGCACGAGGAGTCCGTCAAGAGGTCGTCGAGGTCGGAGCAGGCGTACAGCAATCGCTTGTCCATGAACTTTCAGGACGGTTACAGAAGCTGCAAGCCGTCCGCGGAGGATGACCTCAAGGGGAAGAGGTACTCGTTCTCCAGGGGCAAGGGCAAGTGGAGCTTTGATTCCGTCGTCGAACGGAAATCAAGTGAGAAGGAGAAGAGATCGTCTTTCAATGTTGTGGAGAGGGAGAGGAGGGTCTCCCAGCAGCTCCGGGGGGTTGTGGATAAGACCAAGAGACACTCGACTAATTACAGTACAAAACCACCGGAACTCAAGGATTGCAAGCAGAAGTTCAAGCGTCACAGTGTCGAGGTCACGGATTATCATCCGATTGAGAAGTCCAGTAGGAAGAGGAATTTCACGCTGGATGTTAATCATAATCAGGGCAGCAGCAAGATTCCGTTGAGGACTGCTGCCCCCTCGGGGAGCAGGACTGCACCTGTTACGAGGGCGTCAAGCCCCGTGAGGCTGACTCATCAGCTGAGTTTTAGTAGAGAACCTGAGCGGGAGGTGTATGAGGATAGGGTTAACAGGTTCAATTCCAGCGATGAGGAGGTGGACAAACTCTGCATTAGGTTGGCGTATGTCGATTCTGAGTATATGATGAGGGAGAATCCCAGGAGTAAAATGAGCAAATTGCCGGTGTGGGTGCCCAGGAAGAATAAGTAGGGCTGGAGGTCGGAAAATTATTTCGTAACAATCGTTCACATTCGGAGGGTGGAATGATACGAGTTTAAAGGGTTTTGAGGACGCCAAGTATTTTTAAAGGATATTTGAAAACACGAGGTGAGGGATGGCTCTGGCCGCCATATTGGTTGGAGCTCGGAGGACTGTCAAGATGGCGACGCTCGGATCTGTTGCCCACCTCACGATTTCAAACATTATTTAAAATTATCTACTATTTTCAAATCTTCCTTAATTCGCTTTATCACACTCTCCTGAAGTGAGTGATTTGGGATGTGATATTTTTTTCGTACTCTTGGCTTCTTTGTTTCTAAATCGAGTCATTTTTATCAGTTTTTTCGTCAATTTCTGGAGGGGTTGAGGGGGCCGGAGGTCAGAAAATTATTTCGTAACAATCGTTCACATTGGGAGGGTGGAATGATACGAGTTTAAAATGTTTTGAGGACGTCAAATATTTTTAAAAAATGTTTGAAAACACGAGGTGAGCGATGGCTCTGGCCGCCATATTGGTTGGAGCTCGGAGGACTGTCAAGATGGCGGCGCTCGGATCTGTCGCCCACCTCACGATTTCAAACATTATTTAAAATTATCTACTATTTTCAAATCTTCCTTAATTCGCGTCATCACACTCTCCTGGAGTGAATGATTTGGATGTACTATTTTTTTTCATCCTCTTGTCTTTCTTATTTCTAAATCGAGTCATTGTTACCAGTTTTGGTTTTGACAAAAGCCTGGAAATCTTCTAATGAGCAAATGTGTACCTGAGGGACGATTAAATTACTTAAAAAATTCCACTTACCTTCGTTTTTCACCAGAAAAATCACAGGGTAAAATTTAATCCGCATTTTCTAATCCTGGCATTTGATTTAATAAATGACTTCTGTCAGTCACTCATCACTGACTATTGGAATCCATTGTTTACTCATCTGAGGAACCTCATAGATGAACAGAATAAGATAAAACGCATTAGGTGTGCTTAATCATCGAAATCAACAGAATAATGCATAGACTTGAATAATTCATTTTAAAACGGGCGATACCAGTATTTGCGATAGATATAGAATAGATAGATATAGGTATACTGATAAGTCAATGTAAACAATGCATAATTTACGTTAATTCTTCTAAGTTTCGAGGAATGTAATTTAGAGGTAATTCCTTACCCCCATAATTTTTTGATACTTGTATCGACCAAGAGAGCTTCCCAATCCGAAATTCATTCTCTCAATTATATTGTTTATATCCTTAACTCACGATTTTTCTGAGCGACAGAAACTTGTACATTTTAACCAATTAAAAACATAATTTATGAGCAATGAGAAAGAGCAATATTAATTGGGGATGCGAACACGCAAGAACGAAGAGAAATTATTATTAGACTAATTAAAATATTAAAAAACGTCGAACGAAGAGTGATATGTACGCGCGTGTGTATTCTTTCGTTGATTCTCGAATGAATTCTGTAAATTAATATTTCCAATGTCTCTATTTTGTGAGAAAAAATTTATCAAAGAATTTCGCTTGCAGAAGTAAAGAGAAATGAGCGCATGTGAGGGGAATATCGGAGTGTTGAATCGTCAAGCCCCAACTGGAGAAATGGGGATCGAAAGTTATGAGCTGCATCGCGCTTGAGAGAAGAATGAGACAAACTGTTTATTTTTGTATAGATCTATCAAGTTTGGTGACCTACGTGCCAGAAATAATACTATACGTATGTACAGATAAAATATGAAAATGTTACTGTATAGAGTCTACTATATGAGTGTTGGGACGAGGTGCGAGATGATGAGGACATGTTTATTGTTTAATTGATTGATGAATTATCGAAAAAAAAACACTATCTTACTGAAGAATCCTGCAAACTCCTGTGTCCATCCTAGAATTTTGTTGAGAAATATACTTATCTGTGATAACTTAAAAAAGCTAGTTGATTATTTATTAACTCTAAGGGAAGTAAAGGGAGGAAAAGAAAGAATTATTTTTCGATGTTTATTTCTTCTACTCTGCAGTAATAACCAAAAAAATTAATTCACTACAATTCCTTTGACATTTCGTAACTCTACACATTGTGTATTTCACTCTGGAATAATTTAATAAAACATCTCTCTTTCTCTTTCACTTTAAAATCTTATTGTGCTTGCATGATTGGAGAACATGATCGTCATTCAATTCAATCAATCTAATCAATTGAAACAAATATTTTGGTATGGCTCTTAATAGTCGAATAGGACATCAGTGATCTCCCGAATCTAATACAATAGTATGAGCAAATGTTAAGAAGCGATCGTGCAAATAATTCGTTAAATAAATAGGGGATTCACTCGTTCAATTACAATCGACTCTTATCAATTCACCGAGCAAATGAGAGATCTTCACACAATCGCTTCTCGCAACAGACGCTTAAGAATCATCAAAATTATACAGTTCATTTTTATTTATTTACAACAATGAAAAGTCAGTTGGCATCGATCCCTTAAAACGAGAGGATAAATAAAAAATTCGAAATATTGCTACTCACGAATATTTACATGAAAGTCTACGGTAACCGGACGATTCCGGGTCAATTAATATATTGAGAGGCCTCGGGAGCAAAAAAAATGCTGAAATGCGGGAGGAAAATTGGGTCGTAAATTCTCAGCCGAAGGGGGATAGAAAAATCTGAATGATGGCTTAAACAATTTGTTCACTTCATAGAAACTGGGTGGAGCGAGTTAAGAGTGATCTGGAGAGGATAAATCATTTTAGAAGTGTTTGAAAATACGAGGTGGGCGCGCCGCCATTTTGAATCTACTCCAGCGCCAAGATCACGTCACGTGTAGAGCGTCGGTGGTGCCCCCACTGCGTGGAGTCACAGGGCGGTATATATTTTTTTCATTCTGGAGTTTGAAATCTCGAATTTTGAAGAAGAAATTGATGTCAACACACAGCGCATTCCTTTTATCATAAATAATACAGGAGTGTTGTTACGGTAAATTAAGTATACGAACCACAGAGGACATGATCGTGTGGGAATGAGGTTAAGCACATTGAGTCCTTTGACTTTGAATTTTTTGCATTCAACTGAATGTGTGGAATATTTATAAGACGGGAATATATCCCAGAAGAATTCAGTGAAATTCACTATTCAAGTTTTCTGCTCATAGCCTTGTTATTAATTCAATATTTGAGGAGGGGGGTCCAAGCAAGATGGCGGCGCTTACACCGGTCGACCACCTCGTATTTTTGAACATTTATTAAAATTATTTATCCCCTTCAGATCACCTTCAACTCGTTTCATTCAGTTCCTAGAAAATGAACAAATTTTTCAAGCGATCCTCCAGATTTTTTCATCCCTTTTCGGCTGAGAATTTACGCCGCAAAGTTTTTGTCGAATTTGAGTAGTTTTTCTTACTCCCGAGACTTCTCAACTCCAATATCATTGGTACTTAATTATTTTAAAGATATGGTTCGTTAAAAGCCAGTATACATTTCCACACCTCCTGCATCGTGATGATTGGACTTTCAAATTTGTGATTATCTTTTTTATTATTCTTTATACTTGATCAAGCTCGAGAATTCTCCAAACGAGATTATCGAATCCCATACTAGCAATAAGCTGTGATTAATCTATAGCATTTTTTTAATCGATGAAAATTGAATTGTCCGATTGAATTTTCTGTCGAGTCAAGTGACGAGCTGAGAAAAAATTGCAGTTTCTCCTCACCTCTGCATTCAACTCGGATAAAAAATTATTTCCATCGTTCAATTATACATTCTGTATCTGGCTTTTTAGTACTACGTTGCCCCACTCGCGATAAAAATATATTATAGCTATAGTACTTAAACTTGTTGACTAGCATTTAGAATGAATGTGACTCCCAATTGATCAGTCATCAGCAGTGTCTTTCATTTTTTTTTCATTTCGTTGCGACGTTTCAAAAATAGGCCGTTTTAACTTAAAAACGAGTGGATCGTGGACGTACGTCCGTCAATGATCGTTGAAACATAATTGGGAATCACCAGAAATTAAGGTGGTAGCGTTATAATTATCGATACAATATTTTTAGGAGTAATTTTCAATTTACGGACTATTCATGCCTACGATCGTTTTTTTTTAATACCTTGGAATCTAGGGACTCCAGGATTTTTAGAATCCAAACGGATGCGAAATACAACATTCGATCATCCAGCCTTAATGCTAAGGTCGTACCGTGTACCTGAAATATTTCACGTGGCTCTCGATTTTTTTTCTGCATCCCTCGATGCATCAGAATTGTTTGTAGAAATTTTTAATATAAATTTCAATCAAAAATTATTAAAAAGATATAGACAAGTGTTCCCGTTGATTTTTCTTCTATTGATTCAATAAATTTTTCATGCGCTTATCATGATTTTGTAATTGAAGGGAATAAGAAAAATGATTTGTTTAAAATTTAAAAGAATCTCAGACTGTTGAAATTTGATATTTCAGCTGAAATTTTGAATTCTTCATTCCACTTCATTACGAAACCACAGCCTCATAAGTCTCTCAGTCTTGTGGTAATACTAATTTAATACTTTTTCGTTTATTCTCATTGTGGTTCATCTCCATCGGTGCGGTTTTAAATTATTTAATATCCCGACGTAGGATTGCTTGCTCGTGCATTACACTGTGCGCCTATATTAATTATAATAATGAAAAAAATTGATTGAAGCAAGCGCTTTTCCTTCGCTCAATCGTTAACTATTTTTCTATCTTTGAGTTTCGCTCGTATTTTTGATATTAGTCAAATTATTGTCACTATTGACATGATTTTTCTTGGAATCAGATCGAAGGAATAATGGATCGACGATTTATTATATGATTATATGGCTTTAGGCAATTGTGAGAACTGTACATAAACAAAAATGATGTGTTATTAAAAGGCCTGCGTGAAAAACTTTGAGTCGTGAATTCTCAGTGAAAAGGGGATCGAAAAATCTGGAAGATGGCTTAAAAGATTTGTTCACTTCGTAGAAACTGGATGAAGTGAGTCGAGAGTGATCTGGAGAGGATAAATCATTTTTAGAAGTGTTTGAAAATACGAGGTGGGCGTGCCGCCATCTTGAACCCATTCCAGTGCCAAGATCACGGCACGTATCGGTGTGAACATAGTGGGGGAACGGCCAATGGCCAAGCACTCTGACACTGTAGTAGTGAATTCTCATGCTGTAGAGCGTCGGTGGTGCCCCCACTGCATGGAATCACAGGGCCGTATATTTTTTTTCATTCTGGGGTTTGGAATCTCGAATTTTGAAAACGGAATTGATGTTAACGCACAGCGCATTCCTTTTATCATAAATAATACAGGAGTGTTGTTACGGTAAATTAAGTATAAGAACCACAGAGGACATCATCGTGTGGAAATGAGGTTAAGCACGTTGACATTGTCAATTTTTTGCATTCAATTGAATGTGGAATATTTATAAGACGGGAATCTATCCCCGAAGAATTCAGTGAAATTTACTATTCAAGTTTTTTTGTCATAGCATTGTGATTAATTCGATATTTGAGGAGGGGGGTCCAAGCAAGATGGCGGCGCTTAGACCTGTCAGCCACCTCGTATTTTTGAACATTTATTAAAATTATTTATCCCCTTCGGATCACCTTCAACTCGTATCATCCAGTTCTTAGAAAATGAAGAAATTTTTCAAGCCAAACTTCACATTTTTTCTTCCCCTTTTGACTGAGAATTCATGGCACACAGTTTTCTGCCTCTTAAAAAGCACTCGGCGTATCAACTAACAAGAAAAATCTATGTAAAAGTGCTAATAAATAATAAATAAATTATCGGAAACATAATGCAATAATCAACTGTACTTAAATAGGAATGAATAATGCCACATTTCTGCAATAGCTATCAACCACGAACGTCATCATCATCCTCACAGAATAAAATGTATAATTATTGAGATGGCAGTTGCGTTTTTTATAAAACAGATCGAGTAGAAACCCTGTTGGACGCTCTCAACTAAAACTCCCCATTTTTTACACTTCACGAGAAAAAATTC
This sequence comes from Diachasma alloeum, assembly GCF_001412515.2. Classification (NCBI taxonomy): domain Eukaryota; kingdom Metazoa; phylum Arthropoda; class Insecta; order Hymenoptera; family Braconidae; genus Diachasma; species Diachasma alloeum. Next base: position 612,807 of record NW_021680352.1, read on the forward strand.
GCGTTTTCCAAAAAAATGATATCTATCATATCGTCGAAAGTATGAGACACAATTACGTATTTTTGGTTTTTTTCTTTAGTTTTTAAACCTAGGGCAGGATTCATACTATACAACTATTATCATTTCGAATTGAGCATATTTGAGAAATAATTTGATTCGTCTGTGTTTCATAGAAGCGATTGACCGTTGAGTGATAGTAAAAATTTGTCTACGGGAAGACATATTTTCCTAAAAAAAATTGAACTCGTAATGGAAAAAATGTTGGCAGTGACGATAATTGGCGTGTTTCGGTACATTGTCGTTTTTCAAAAAAATTTTTTGCATCTTCAACGAAGAAATCGGCTCAAACGGCCACCACATCAGACCGTCCTGAATCGTCAATAACTCAAAAACGGCCGAGTGAAAATCTTCAATTTTTTTCATCAACCTTCAAAATGACTCCTGACCCCCCCAAAATGGCGTCGTCAGACCGCGAAATGTCGGCAACTCGGAAATCCTCAGCGCGCTTCACCCCTCCCCTCCCAAATGGATAGCGTTCCCGCGTCAATTCAAATGTCACTCACCTCGGGGAACAAAAACCGCTGCCTCGAGGTCTGTGGCTGTTCAAACGGGGAAGAGCTCATGTACCCAGGCGAGGGTGACTCGCTCTTCTCCATGACCGGAGTGATATTCGGATAGCCCTGCTGCCCACTGCTGGACCTCGCCTGTTCGTTGAGAATGGCCCGATCAATCTTATAATACTCCTTCCCACTCCTCGGTCTCAAAGTGGTGGTGACCGCCCGCCCACCCTGACCCCTGAGGCTATCGGGGGCGTCAGATGACGAATGCGAGGACAGCGAAAGCGTCTCAATGTAATCAGACATATCGGACGTTCCGCTGCTGGTGCTCCTCGAGTCGATGTAAGGGGTCCCAGATGTCTCCCCGGGGCTGCTGAAGCCCTTGGCCGTAGCCTTCGGCAAACACCCGGGGATCTCCCCCTCAGCGGACGACGATTTCGTCGGCACCTGTATCTTTTGAAACTGGAAAGACAACTCCCTCAGAGGATCACTGGACTTGGACTTCCGAGGAAGACTGCTGTGATAGCAGACCGGTGGAGGACTCTTCCTGCAGACCGTCAGAATGTTCTGCTTTCTAGCCGAGTTTATCGGCGCGAGGGACAGCTCAAACTCCACGAACTCGGCGTTGCGATGGCTGAGGGATCCCGTGGAGACCCCGGAGTCATTGCTGCTGGAGGAATCCCGGTTGTGACCGCTCTTCGAAGGGACCGAGGACGACCTCCTGATCTTGATGGAGAACGGCTGACAAGCGGCCGCACTCTCTTCATTCTTGACGACCGCCTTACTGGTCTCACTCGGACACTTGTGTATCTCCAACGCCGAGGAGAACCCCTGACTCGAGTCCTCCGGTGTCTGGTAATGCGTGGACTCAGCGGAATACGATCTCTTCCTCCAGAGGATCTCCAAACTGGCGCTTGATTCTATGGCCTGAGTGGGGTCGATCAGCCGGCGCCTCAGGTAGGGGCTCGACAGCATTGCTGATCCCGGAATCCTCAGTTCCGAGTCAGAGCGCTTTCTGTTAGTCCCCAATTCGCTCGCGGGTGGGCCGAACAAGGTCGGATTGCTCGAGGACTTCGTACCGCTGTAGATGCGCGAGAGAACTTCCTTCGAGCAGTGGTTGTGAGCCGGCTGCATCGGAAGATAGCTCGAGAACGTCTTCTTGACCAACTGCTTGTCTGGGTCCATGAGGAGGTAGTCTGGGGAGTTGTCCTTCACGTGACCGCACTTGTTACAGATCTCCTCGGTGTCCTTGAACTTCTCCTCTCCCATTCCCGACGACTGTTCGTTCGCCGCGTCGGGCTTGAGCTCACAAGCGATCTCCCGCATCTCCTCCTGGGTTATCCCACTCTTCGCGATGACGTCCCTGCTGTTCTCGTAGTGCTCCAACGACTCGCTGAAGTCGATGTTCACGTAGTTGACGGGCTTTGGTTCCGGCTGCGTCTCGATGACCGGTGACAGGTTCTCGTAATTATTGCTGGATGGCTTATCAGTTTCAGTCTTTGCGACAGGGTTCTTTGTCGACAGGGGGTAGATGGCCACCTCCCCGCTAGCATTGACAACCGGCATCTTTCCTTGACCGGAGAGCTTTATCGGGTGAACTGTAACGCCCGTCGACTCGATGCCAGCGCCGCGCCGGCAGTACGGCAGAACGAAGCCGGCCCAGCTCATGACATTGTGACAGGGGCACACTGATCTGGGTGATTGGGCTGGTAGCTTACTGGGACATCCACATTGCTGGAGGACAACAGCTTGTGGGTTATAAGGCGTATCGTAATTTGGATAATTGTTTTGATTCTTTGGCAATGCAAGGCACTCCTTTATCTTTCTCGGAGTATCGTAGTACTGGTCCTGGGTCTGGTGGGGGGGCTCCAGGGACATGTGGTGAGCGAGAATTGTTCGCGGAATGTCGTAGTTCTCGTAGGGATCGGGCTTTCGGGGCGGGTGGGCGGTGGGTGTTGTGCATGTACAGATTTTTTCTGGAAGGGGCATCGGAGGCTTTTTCGGTTTATTGAGGTGGCGGATTGAGGGCGCTCGCGGTGGGAGGGGGAGGTCTACAGTGTCCTTGGGGCTCGATTGCCGGGGGCTGTCGTCATTTTTAGGGGCGGTGTTATCGGTTATGGTAGTGGGAAATGCTGAGTAGTCACTGTCGTGGCTACTCGTGCTGTAGGACGATAAGGAGAGTCGGTCGAAGCCCTTGGGGGGGTTGATGGGGGCATTCTGGGGGGCGCCAGAGGGGCTGATGAATGTTGATGTCTTCGAGACGGCACCCAGTTTACTTATACAGCTTGCACAGCGCTCTAAAACTGAGTTATGCTGTCTTGGTAAGGTACTTCGCCATTCTGGGGATTCGGTCTTATCCGCTAACTCGTTTGTGGAACCCCCCACCTCCCGGCTGGTGTAATTGCCGTCTAGTTCGGCGTTGTGACGGCTCTCCGTGGAGGACCAGCAGGGGGAAGTCTCGGTTTTGGTTATGTCTAAATCGTCTTTGTAAGTGGAGGTTGAGTAGACGGTTGGGGGGAAAAAATCACTGGCGCGCGTGTCGGAACGTGAGAACTGGCGTCTGGGGCTATCCTGAATTGATAATTCACGCGCTAGTGGACGCTTACGGGATGATAGCTTACCCTCAGCCGCCAGCTGCAGGGTCCTAACTATATCATCACCCTGATCTGTTATGAGCACGTGCAACCCTTCGCCACGACCACATCTTGATCCACCTTCGAAACAAAATCTCCCCTCTACTACACCGTAACGACGGAGGTGGGCTATCTCCCAGACGCCGATCAGGCGCGGGGGGACACCCACTGTTATGCAGAAACGGCCATCTTGGATGTGTAAGTGGGCTGGGCCGGTTGTTACTTTTGCTTTTGCTGGGGCTGTTGATATGAGGACCAGAAACTGTTGATCTGGAAAATTTAGGGGGAGAGAGGGGTTCAGTTTGGGTGAGAGGCGATGGGTTACGGGTCCATACGCAATAGAAATTTGGGATTGGGAATCATTCTTTGTTTGATTTTAACAGAATTATTTTTATTCTGAAAACTCATGGCGGCCATGTTGGATTTTCGTATTGATTTTGATCTCAAAGAAACGAAGGATCAAAAAAATTTCAGAAAAACATAGTGTGGCGGCCATCTTGGATTTTCATATTAATTTTGGTTACAAAAAAAAATTATTTTTTTTTTAAATATGGAAGGGCGGCCATCTTGGATTTTCATATTAATTTTGAACTCCAAAAAAAAGTATTAAAAAATTTCAAAAAAATATGGCATGGCGGCCATCTTCGATTTTAAACAAAAAAAAAGAAAACTCATGAAAACTGTCATGGCGGTCATGTTGGATTTTCATATTAATTTTGAACCAAAAAAAAAAGTATTCAAAAATTTCAAAAAACTTAGGCATGGCGGCCATCTTGGATTAAAAAAAAAAAAAGCAAACACTCATGAAAACTGTCATGGCGGCCACGTTGGATTTTCATATTAGTTTTGAACCCAAAAAAAAGTATTCAAAAATTTCAAAAAATATGACATAGCGGCCATCTTGGATTTTAACCAAAGAAAAGGAAAGCATTCATAAAAACTGTCATGGCGGCCACCCAACGCCCCCCCGCCATTTTGAATTCCGATGTATTTTGACGCCGAAAAAATGGCGAATCCTCATGAAACAATTACGCTATAAATTTAGTGTAACGAAATCCCGTCACGAAAAGGGTCTATTGCGTATGGACAAATGAACTTGACGTGACTCACCTTCCCCCAGATTATTCGATATCTTCACCTGCCACTGTATCAACCTCTCCCGCGTGTCAAAAGCCAAAACGACGATTAAATCCTGACAAATGATAGCCACTGTATTGGACTCCTTATCGAGAGTCAAGCCACTCTCAATTCCCAGAAAGTGCTGCAAGCTCAGAGACGCCTTAGTCTGTCCTTGCTTGTATCTGTCCTTGCTGTCCGCGTACAGTTGCAGATGTAAACAGTCTGGAAGAAATGCGTTAAATTCTGTTATTCCCCGAGTTCAATGGATTAATAAGATTGGAGCGTGTCCCACGGCAGATGTGCGTCTTAGAATTGTGGCTTTTTCACTCTCTCCCTCGTGCCACACATTAGACCAGATGTTCCCGTCTTTCCAGTGTCGCACCGGGATTTTCTCTCGGGATGATAAGTCGGGGGTATTTTCACGTTTGAAAATTTAAAATAGATACTTCCCTCGGGGCCAGACCACTTAACATTTTATGGTGACTCTTCGAAAATAACAGAAATCATAATTACGGCCGCAGCCCACTTCTGGTTAAGTGGCACGTTTTGACGAAGTGGGCGGGGAAGATGTCTAATCCCTTTTATAGTTTCGGTGTTTTGGAGGTTTTACTCAGTCAATTTTTTTTTCAGCGCGGTCGGAATAAATTTGAATAATTATTGGCGTCATTAGGGGGATTGGAATTATATTTTGTGAGAACTTTTTTGGAATTTTTCTTCGGATAAATCAAGGTTCCGTTTGGTTTCGTAATTGTATTGATTATAAAATTTAGTACACGTGAAGTATAATCGTGAAATTAATATATTGTCTTTATATATTGTTTTTATATTGTCTTTTTTATTACATTTTAGTTGTTTTATTCACTGTCTTATTCATTCTGTCATTCAATTACTCATTTGTTCGGTCATATATTTATTATTCTTTAGGAATTGTTTCTGGTGATATTGTGGATGTGAAAAATTTTTTTACGATTTCGAAATAATTACCTATTTTATTTTATTTATTTTTGGATTTACGAATTGTTTGTAAATTTTCATTTTCTTGAAATAGTGGACTTTTCAATTTTTTTCCGGGTTTAATAATGTTTTCTAAGACTTAAAAATGGAGAATAAAATTTGAATATTTTTATAAATTGAAGTTCTCGTGTTTAATTGAAATATTGAAAAAATATCTAAAAGACGTGGATATTCTCAGCTATTTGAGAAGCATTGTCACGCGGATTATTGGGATTTAACAGAGAATTGGAACTATTTCACGCTCTTTCACGTGGAAAATTGACACTCAATTTTTTTCGGAAATAAAATAATTTTTGTAGTCAATAAAAAACCCAATTAAATTATTTCTGAGTCATGAATGATAAAAAAAAACAATGAATATATTTTTTCATATTTTCAAATGCTATTTACCTGCTACTGGCGACAGTTTTCGCATGACACACCATCGTGACTTCCACTGGAAAGAAAAAAATTCCCCGAATTAGCCATAACATATGCCGGACGACGACCAAATAAAAAAAACTACCATTTTTCAAAGGGAACTCGAGTCCTTACCGAAAACACGGGTGTTATTTCCTCGCGTACATGGGTAAAGCCATATACGGAGAAAAAAGCACACGAAAAATCCCCTACAATCTAGATATAATCGGTGAGCAGAATTATATTCATAGAATTTTTACTTGAAATGAAGGAAAAAAGGTGAAGCAAAAATTTTTTTTTCAACTTTTCTAGTAGATCTCTGATTTTTTAAAAGTAAAATTGGATTCGAAGAAAGTAGAATAGCCGTAACAAATGCGAGACGAAGACTAATTAAAAAAAGCAGAATTATTTATAAAGAATTTTTACTTGAAATCAAGAAAAAAAATGTGAAGCAAGAAAAAATTTTACTTTTACTCAACGAAAAAAAAATTACCAAATTTTTCTAACAATTCTTTATTACAATTCAGAATTATATTCAACGAGTTTTCAATTGAAATTGAGAAAAAAAACGTGAAGCTAACAGAAATTTTACTGTTAATAAGCAAAAAACAATTTCTACTGCATTTTTCTATCAATTCTTCTCAAATTTTTTTGCCGTAAAATTGGACTGAAAAAAAAATAGTCGTAACATATGCGAAACTACGACTAAATAAAAAACCTTACAAATCCAGATATAATCGGAGCGCCGATTATATCCAAAGAATTTTCAATTGAAATAAAAAAAAAATGTGGAGCAAAAAAATTTACGTTTAATAAACAAAAAACAATTTTTACCAAATTTTTCTACTAATTCTTCTCTGATTTTTTTCTCCATAAAATAGGACTCGCCAAAAAATAAAAATAAAATTTTCTAATTTTTCCTATTTACAAAATTTTTCTATCACTTCTTCCCAGATTTTTCCCCACAAAATTGGATTCACAAAAAAAATGAAAAATGAGACGAGAGCCACCAGACGCAGCCGGCACTCGACGCGATTATCATTATCATTATTATTCCTATTATGCCGAATCTCCTGGGGCATACGCGGGGTGTTAGTGTCGGGGGTGTCAATAAATTTGACAGGGCACAATTTCCCTTTTGTTCCCCCGATTCGCAACGGAGTTGTCCAAGAAGGCCAAAAAATAAAAAATAAAATTGCGAAAAAAACCGGATAAAAGACAGAAAATTTTGAAAAATATTTTCTCACTTTCTTGCCGTCCCGGAATTTGACATGCCCTTCGATAATGCAATTGTTATCCACCATTGTAGTACGAGTGTATTTCACTGGCAGATTTATCAGTCATAACTGCACATATTACACCCGAAAAATCATGCGCTCACAGTTTAATAATTTTGGGGGGCTTTTAACGTTTCAAATTTCGGCTGTTGGAAATTCTTGTGCGTTCGCTGGCGGCGGTTGGAAGGGAAATCACGCGGGGAAATCCATACTCGCATTTTATGGAGCAAATGAAGCATCCATCTTGACTTACACCACTATTCTAAATCGACTGGAGGGACTCTGGAAGGTGCCCTTTCCCCTCCGCTCCATGAATTTTCAGGGAACGGTGGGGATTGCGCACAGAACAGAAGCTATTCCCCCCCGCCGCACGCGCGCACACACACGCGAGCGCAGCTGGAAACGGTGATTCTATCGAGTGTGTGTTTACTTTCGGAGGGGTGTGTGTTCATTATTTTAGGGGCTGCGGGGGCTGTGGTGACATCTATCGAGGGGATTTTTTTGCGAATTTTTAGGGGATTTTTATCTGCATTTTTTTTTTCGTCGGAAAAAATTATTGCGGCGATTTGGATTTTCATTGGATCTGACAAAATAGTATATTTCGTAACGAGTGCAAAAAAGTGTTTTTTGGCGAGTGGGAGGTTTATATCACGAGCCGAAGGCGAGTGATATAATCCCACGAGCTAAAAAACATTTTTTCACGAGTTACGAACAATATTTTTCATCACAATGTGGCGGAAATTGGACTTTTAGGCACGCGGAGCGTGCCGAAAGGTTCACTTTTTGTCACAGCGTGATGAAAAACATTTTTTCACGAGTTACGAACAATATTTTTTGACATTGCTGCTACGTTCACCTCGTGTCGAAAAGTGCCTTTTTGTTTACTCGTAAACGAAAAGTCTTTTCGTTTACTAGTAAACGAAAAAAGGCACAGTTCGCCACTCGCTGAACGTAACATCACTGTCAAAAACTATTGTTCGACACATGTGAGACAGGAATTTTCAGCTCGTGTGATTGGTAGCCCTCGGCTTCGCCTCGGGCCGCCAATTTCACACTCGTGAAAATTCTGTCTCACTCGTATCGAAATATACTATTTTATCACAATGTGGCGGAAATTGGACTTTTAGGCACACGGAGCGTGCCGAAAAGTTCACTTTTTGTCACAGCGTGATGAAAATTTTATTATATTTACATCTTTATTATATTTATATATTTCATCTGCATTATATTTACGTCTAACAGAATAGTATATTTCGTAACGAGTGCAAAAAAGTGTTTTTTGGCGAGTGATATAATCCCACGGGCTAAAAAACATTTTTTCACGAGGAACGAACAATATTTTTCATCACAATGTGGCGAAAAGTTCACTTTTCGTCACAGCGTGATGAAAAATAAAATTCGTGATGTCAATTGAAAAAAAATTGGATTTTCAAATTTTTATAATTTATCAGGATAATTTATGCTTTTTTTTAATTGTAGAATGATGGGAAATTTAGAAGTTATATTAGAATATGTCTCATGTTTTTTCCATTCGATCTTTATATCTGACAAAAAATTAAATTTGCAAAATGTGAATTGAAAAAAAATTGGGTTATCAAATTGTCATAATTTAACAAAATAAATTATGGATTTATTTTTTTATGATAAGCTGACTTTGAAAATGATCTCACTGAATTGAATAATAAAATGAGACAATTCGAAAAAAATACGGAATGAAGAATTTCTTGAAATATTCTGAAACATTTTTTTTAAATTGATGGAAAATATTGAATTTCAATTTTCTTATCCCGAAAAATAATGGGAAATTTGGAAGTTATAATAGAATAAAAAAAATATCTCAATCTTTCAATTCGATATTTACATTCAACAGAGATAATTTCAGCAAAATATAATTTTTTTAAAGTTTCATTAAAAATTTTCTCATCGACTGAAACAATAAAATTGGCAAAAAATGAGATCAACGAAAAAAAATTCGTTCCAAAAACAATATGACTCCAACATTTGTCCTTCGACAATCATAACCGACACCACCCAGCAAACAGTATGTCCTCAATTTGTCGATGTCCTGTTAAATTTCAGATGAAAGTGGCAAAAATTGTTTTCTGGGCAAAAATCCCTAAAACCCCAAAAAAAAAAATGAATTAAATTCGATGCAAATGGGAGTTTTTTGTGCACTCCTATTTAAATTTCAAAAGAACAGCTCGCGACATCCCTCGGCCAATTGCAGCACTCACGGCTGAGAACCCGCGAGATGTCTCTCCTCCTGCCGAATACATTTATTTTTTATTGCTCAGTAAATACGTGAAGAATAGTGCAGGTTTCAGTAATAAAATATTCCACCTTCTGTTAATCATTCTCTAAAATTCCAACGATGAAAGCAGTTGCCCACAGTTGCGTTACCAAAACATCGTGTGAATAGTAATTCCTAAGAATAATTTAAAAATGGCCCAGGACGATGATATCTGCTGGTACCACGGGAAATTGTCCCGCGAAGGGGCTGAGAATCTCCTGAGAAAGGGTAATTTATCGTCATTATCCTCATTAAAATTTCAGTGAAGTAATCACTTGACATTTCCATCTGCAACAGCAGGGGATTCATTTCATTTCTTTTCAATTGCTTATTTCTCAGGAAATGAGGATGGCATTTTTTTGGTGAGAGAGAGCAGCACCTCAACAGGTGACTACGTGCTCTCTGTGCTCCACAATCAAGAGGTGATTCACTATCAAATTCGTAAACATGGAGAGGATGCTTTCTTCTCGATTGGTGAGTAACTACTCAGGAATTTCAAATTATTGTTCTCTCGCAAAAATGCAGGTGATCAATTTTTTTTACTCATATTTATTCATTTTTATTCTTCAATTTTTTTGAATTGTTAACTTCTGTCAAAACTTCTTTGTTGAAGTCCTACAGTCATCAAAAACACTTTGATAACTTCTAAAAAAAATTGACCACCTCAATTTTTTAAATTCATTCATAAATTTATTAATTTTTATTCTTCAATTTTTTTTAATTCTTAGATCAACTTAAAGAATTTTTAATGAGTTTTCTCACTTCACAGAACATTAAAAAACATAAAAGTTCTTTGTTGAAGTCCTAGAGTCATCAAAAACACTTGGACAACTTCTGAAAAAAATAAACCATCTCAAATTTTTTTTGTTCACTCGTAAATTTATTCAGTTTTCATTCTCTAATTTTTTTTTAATTGTTAGATCAAGTTGAAGAATATTTAATGAACGTTTTTTCACTTCACAGAAGATTAAAAAATATAAATTTGTTAGTTGAGGTCCTAGTCTTCAAAAATACTTTGACAACTCCTAAAAAAATGGGTCTCTGCCTTGAATTTCAAATAATCTAAAGCAGTATTTTATCAAAGAATGAATTGTTCAGATGACGAGACAACAATACATGGCCTGGACACCTTGATAGAGTACTACCAAGAGGACAACCATGGGCTTGAGATTAAACTACAGAAGCCCTGCAGAGGTGTCTTGCCCCCTCATGACACGAGAAGGCATGGCAGGACTAATTTGCTGCACAGAGCCACAATGCAGGTAATTTATCTCATTATCAATTGACACAAAAATAATAGCAAAAAAAGAAAATAATATTGGCAACTGTATTTCACCAATTCTATCAATTATTTTTTCAATCATTCAGTTTCATTCATTTCGATTTTTTATCAATTATTTTTTCAATAATTTAGTTTCATTCATTTGGAGTTTCCATCAATTATTTTTGCAAAAATTTTTTCTCATTCATTTGTATTTTTCATTAATTATTCTTTCCATCATTTTGTTCCATTCATTTGAACTTTTCATCAATTTTTTTTTTCAATAATTGTTTTTCATTCATTTGGATTTTTCATTAATTATTTTTTCCATCATTTTGTTCCATTCATTTGAACTTTTCATCAATTTTTTTTCAATACTTGTTTTTCATTCATTTGGATTTTTCATTAATTATTTTTTCAATCATTTTGTTTCATTCACTTGTATTTTTTTATAAGGAGATGCATTCTGATATTTTCATTTAGGGAAATTATACGATAGTGTCAGAGCTCCTGAAGTGCGGATACAGAAGCCTGGAGGCCAAGAATGAACTGGGCCAGACGGCGGTGCACCTGGCAGCCAAGGACGGTGCCGATGATATTCTGAAGAAGCTCATCGAGAGCAAAGCCAGTGTCAATTGTCGAGACTCTGCTGGCTACACCCCTCTTCACGTAAGTCACTCACAATTTTCCATTCAATCCCTTCCACACCATTCTGTTGATCGATTATTGTCAATGCTATTGTCCCCGCAAGCAGCTGAAGCCCCAAGACATAAAATTTCACTGAGGTATGATCCTTAAAAATACATTAGGCATTTTTGTTGTACCAGCCGAAAACAAAAATTCATACTAATAACTGAAAAAATGTTCATTTCAGTATGCATGCCAAAGTAATCTTCCTAATACCGTTAGAATTCTCATATTGGGTGGTGCCAATGTCCAAGCAAGACACACAGAAACAGGTAAATTATCTATTTACCTGTTTTTTATTTATTTATTTTTATTCACTTCGTGGAATTTTATTGACTTTTTTTAAATTAATGAATGAATAAATATTAAAAATTATAAACGATTCACAGTAAAATTTTGTCAAAAAAAAATTTAAACAAAACAATAAACAATAAAAAAAAAATCAATAAAAGTAAAACAACTACTTTTTCTACTTTCAAAGAAACATTATTATCTTATTATTATTATTATTATTATTATTATTATTATTATTGCATAATATTAATCCGATATTTTTCAAAAATATCGGATTAATATTATGAAAATGAATTGAAAAAAAAAAAAAATTTAAACAAAACAATAAACAATAAAAAAAAATCAATAAAAGTAAAACAACTACTTTTTCTACTTTCAAAGAAACATTATTATCTTATTATTATTATTATTATTATTATTATTATTATTATTATTATTATTATTATTGCATAATATTAATCCGATATTTTTTATCTCCCATTTTAAGTTTTCAATTATTTTTTTTTTTATGTATTCTATCAAAATTGAGGATAAAAATAGAATTGATTATTCTTTCATTATTTGAAAAAAAAAATTACAATTGCTATAATTCGAAAAGGAATGGTGCCCCTGCACGAGGCAGCAAGTGCTGGTCAACGAGAGGTGATAAAAGTCCTCCTCTCGATGAATGCCCCAGTGCACCCTCGCACCCTGGCCGACGACATTCCCGAGAGTCTAGCTCGTCGAAACGGTCACGGAGACTGCATGAAGCTGCTCCGTGACTACGAGACCCCGGCTCCCAAGGAGAAAAAGTGCGACTGGTACCACGGAACGCTGGACCGAACGGAAGCAGTCGCCCTCCTCCACAAGAACGGAGACAAAGAGGGCAGCTTCCTCGTTCGCTTCAGCGACCGTCGAGGGGGGACGTACGTCCTCACAGTGAGCTACCACGGTCAGGACTATCACTTTCAAATCCAGAAGAAAAACGAATATCTCTTTATTGATAATGGCCCTTACCTGGCGTCCCTGGAGCACGTGGTGGAGCACTACAGGTGCATGAATTTTTTTTAAGGCCCGGGCTATCTGGATTTTTTTTATTCATCGTAATCCAAAATTGTCAATTGAGTGGCACATCGTGTAGAAATTCCCAAAAATTATGACAGAATGATTAAAAAGATGGAAAAAATTCTGAACTTTTTCAAAGAGCGTTTTTAATTGAGATTCAGAATGAGTTGAAAAAGTGGAAATTACAAATATCTGATTCGCTGTGGCAAATTATCTATTAGCTGTCATTTTCCAGGGTGGATAACAAAACACTAACTCCTCGTGGGAAGTGACAGCTAGGTATCTCAATTTTCAAAACAGTGGTGTGTAGTCATCTGCCATTTTTATGTGATAAAAGTGTGATTAAAAAATTCTCCAAAATATTACAACTTTTTTCATCTTTCGTAATCCAAAATTGTCAGTTGAGTGGTACATCATGTAGAAATTCCCAAAAATTATGATACAATGATTAAAAAAATAGAAAAAATTCTGAACTTTTTCAAAGAGCGTTTTTAATTGAGATTCAGAATGAGTTGAAAAAAGTGGAAATTACAAATATCTGATTCGCTGTGGCAAATTATCTATTAGCTGTCATTTTCCAGGGTGGATAACAAAACACTAACTCCTCGTGGGAAGTGACAGCTAGGTATCTCAATTTTCAAAACAGTGGTATGTAGTCATCTGCCATTTTTATGTGATAAAAGTGTGATTAAAAAATTCTCCAAAATATTACAACTTTTTTCAAAGAGCCTTTTCCGTAATAAATGTCTCTGTGCAGCGTGGAAAAAGATTTACGAAATCAGTCTTCCCCCTGCATGATATTGGGTGACAGGCCGCCACTTGTCACCGTAAATCAGAAACATTTCTCAATATCTTGTTATTCAACTTATTCTGAATATAAATGAAAAATGCTCTTTGAAAAAATTAAGAATGTCTTCTACTTTCTTTTCATTATTCATTCATAATTTTTCAAAACTTCTGCATGATGCAGGACTTAATCGACAATTTCAGATGACGAAAGATGAAAAAAACCATCGAGGGCCTTACATTATTGTTTTTATGCTTTCGCCTATTTCGCCTTCGGCTCATGGAGTACCTCACGCAAATTGCGCTGTCACCGAAGCTTTATAATAATTTTGTATATTTTTAATACCCCCGCAGGTGCATGCCTGATGGTCTCCCAGGGCCGCTGGTGCACCCCATCCCCCCGGACCCCCGACCCCCAGTTCCCGACATGCCGCCCTCGATCTTCAACGGGAATACCCTGGGTAGGAAACCCTCTGAGGGCCACCCCCAGGCTGATGGTGTTGCTCACCTCAGGAGCATCGTCTTTGACATGGGGCTGATGTCACCTGCACCTTCTGCAGGTCCAGGGACCGAGGCGAATCCCTCGAGCAGTTGTCAAGACTTCATCCCCGGGGAGAACCTCATCCTCGGGGAGGTGCTGGGGGAGGGGGAATTCGGGGCGGTCTATGAGGGGGTCTTCGAGAGCCCCAGGGGGGTCCAGGAACCTGTTGCCATCAAGACCCTTCGAGACACCCACAACATCGTGACGAGGGAGGAATTCCTGAGGGAGGCCAGACTCATGATGACTTTCGATCATCATTGCATTGTGAAGCTCATTGGCCTCTCCGAGGGGCCGCCTCTCCTCATGGTCCAGGAGCTGGTGCCCCTGGGCTCGATGCTGGCGTATCTCCTGGAGTTCCCCGACAGAATCAGTCCGACTTATGAGCTCAAGGTCTGGGCCTCCCAGATCGCCTGTGGGATGAAGTATCTGGAGGAGTTGAGGCTCGTCCACAGGGACCTCGCTGCCAGGAATATTCTCCTTGCCTCGAGGCATCAAGCCAAGATCAGTGACTTTGGACTCTCGAGGAGCTTCGGGCCGAGTGATTATTACAGGGCCACCCAGGGGGGTAAGTGGCCCATCAAGTGGTATGCACCGGAGTCTTATAATTTTGGGACATTCTCCCATGCCAGTGATGTCTGGAGCTTTGGGGTGACACTTTGGGAGATGTTTTCTTATGGGGAGCAGCCCTATGGAGATCGTCGAGGGGTGGATGTACGTATGGGGGTAGAAAAAAGCTACTGAAATGAGGAGAAAACTTTGGGGCATGAATTCTCAGTCGAGAAGGGGTAGAGAAGTCTTAAGGATGGCTTGAAAAATTTGTTCACTTCGTAGAAACTGGGTGAAGTGAGTTGAGGGTCATCTGGAGAGGATAAATCATTTTTAGAAGTGTTTGAAAATACGAGGTCGGTGCGCCGCCATCTTGAACACATTCCAGCGCCAAGGTCACGAAACGTATCGGTGTGAACATAGTGGGTCGACCACCTCGTATTTTTGAACATTTATTAAAATTATTTATCCCCTTCAGATCACCTCCAATTCGTTTCGTCCACTTCCTGGAGAATGAACGATTTTTTCAAGCTGTTCCCCAGACTTCTCATCCCTTTTTGGCTAAAATCAGGGCATTTTTTTTAAACTGAAGCAACAGGTGGGCACGTGGCGCCATTAGTTTATGAATTGGCCGAAAGCCTTCCCTATTCATGGTGCAAAGTTTTTTCCGCATCGATCTCTCTCCCAAAACCCCAACAATAAAATTTTTCAATTAATCAGGTGATTCAACTAGTTGAGAAAGGAGAACGTCTCCAAAAACCTGAAGACTGCCCAGACCACATCCACGAGGTAATGAAGAGATGCTGGTCCTACGCCCCCCAGGATCGTCCGACCTTCTGCGAGCTCTTCGAAATATTCTCCAGCGACCCAGATTACGCCAACCTAAAAGACCTCGTCGCCAACGTTAACATGAGTTAGTCACTGCTCCCAAATTAGACTGGTCATTTTGGTAATCGCAGAGAACCAAGAGACATTGAAAAAATCATTCCAATTCAATTCCACCAAACAGTGCCATTAAAAAAATTCGCTGGTCCATTTTATTCCGACTGTAAATATAAGATAATTTCCATTTAACCAGAGATATGGATATTAAATAATTGAATCCATGTAAAAGGCAGTTGCAAATTTATTTACCATTCTTGTACAGTCAGAGGAAACATTTTTACTTTGTGTGTAAACAAAAATGTTCGATATCTATTATTCTAGGTTCAATAGATTGATGCATAAGACATCAAATAACGTCATTTGTTCAACAACTCGATATTTGCCATCAATAACTCATTCACCATCGGTTATTAAATAAAAACTATTCAGATTGAAAATATTTCAATGAATTTGTCGTCACGTCACCGTCTATTTTCATAATGAAAGAATAAAATGAAGACTTCATCTGTTTCATTTGATTTACTCAATTAAAGTGCAATAGACAATTCAATAATCCTTCCTTATTCATCTGAAATATTCTCCTAGTGTACAGCAGTGACGTGAATAGTTCGCAAGAGCGTAGAATAAACTTATAAAAGTGTCATTACCACCTAATTTTTTACACGACGACTTTTTAAATTCTATGTACAACATATGTACAGAAAGAACAAGTAGGAAATTCATCATTCCAATTGCTTATTCATAATCTGCTTTCTTTTTTCCACTTGCGAGTGTTTTTTTTCTTCCATGTGCGTCATCGAACGGGTTTTGAACTTGAGAAGGAGGCTTTCTGTTTCTAATTGTCCAAGTAATCATTTCAATGACAAAACGGAGGGGAGAATTTATCGAGTGTCTTACTGCCGAGAAACCCTTCTCTTCAATGTACATATAAATAGGACTCATGGAGTTTGGGATTTTTCAGACGTGACATACAGCGTAATAAAAAATAAATAGTTATGAACTTAATCTAGAACAGCGTCGATGATTCGCATTTATTTTCTAAAACGATATTCCATTTCAGTTGTTGTTACTATTGAATTTTTCCTCGTGACATGTTGAATCGTCGGTTCTTGCTGACTCCAAGCACTCAGAGATTCACATTTTAGTCGGAAATGGTGGTTTGGATTTTTCTCTTGAGGAAATAATAAAAGCAGACGTAATGGGCGTGACGGGTATTATTACTCTGAATTTACGGTGAAGACCCACAGAAGCTACATTCATTTTTACAATTGCACAACTCAAGTTCTGCGAGACAATTTCAATAGCTCTTGTTTATTAATCATCAAGAGAAAGCAGAAGTTGCGTACATTACGCTCGCTATAGCTCGCTGGGTCCTTCACGCTATGAAAATCCCTGAATTCGACCGATTTCAGCTTGTTCTCATCATCATCAGCTTTTTGTGGTGATCGGGCATTCAATCCTTGTGAGGGAGGTCCTAGACAAAATAATTCTGTTTCAATTGATCCCGACGCCATGTCGTCCTGCGGAATTTTCCTCTGAGAGACATCGGGAGTGGATAAAACCACCAAAAGGGGATGGAAAAATCTGAAAGAGGGCTTAAAAAATTTGTTCACTTCGTAGAAACTGGGCGAAGTGAGTTGAGGGTGATCTGGAGAGGATAAATCATTTTTAGAAGTGTTTGAAAATACGAGGTGGGTGCGCCGCCATTTTGAACCCATTCCAGCGCCAAGGTCACGAAACGTATCAGTGTGAACATAGTGGGGGAACGGCCAATGGCCAAGCACTCTGACACTGTAGTAGTGAATTCTAATGCTGTAGAGCGTCGTGGTGCCCCCACTGGGTGGAGTCACAGGGCCGTATTTTTTTTTTCATTCTGGGGTTCGGAATCTCGAATTTTGAAAAAGAAATTGATGTCAACACACAGCGCATTCCTTTCATCATGAATAATACAGGAGTGTTGTTACGGTAAATTAAGTATAAGAACCACAGAGGACATGATGGGGTGGAAATGAGGTTAAGCACATTGAGTCCTTTGACTTTGAATTTTTTGCATTCAACTGAATGTGTGGAATATTTATTATACGGGAATATATCCCAGAAGAATTCAGTGAAATTCAGTATTCAAGTTTTCTTCTCATAGCCTTGTTATTAATTCAATATTTGAGGAGGGGGGCCCAAGCAAGATGGCGGCGCTTACACCCGTCGACCACCTCGTGTTTTTAAACATTTATTAAAATTATTTATCCCCTTCAGATCACCTCCAACTCGTTTCATCCAGTTGCTGGAAAATGAACAAATTTTTCAAGCTATCCTTCAGATCTTTCCATCCCTTTTTGGCTGAGAGTTCATGGCGCAAAGTTTTCGCCGCACCTCAGGATTTATTTGTTCAGGATTTCCCCGGATTAAATGCCCTGTAATCATTTTTCCTTGTTGAACCTCGATCCAGCGAGGATCTAACTCGCGAGAGACTCTAGACTGTCAGGACGACGCGGACAAGCTGAATTGGTCAACACGATTGAAAAAAAAAGACGAGGATAAAAGAATGGAGTGTTAGTGGCGAAACTAAACTTGTCCTCCGACGTCGATCTGATATCTGAGGGTGAGGTATTCAGCAGCCGAGGTCATGCGTTTGATGCTGCGATGGAGCCCATGGAGATGACGCCTGAAGGTCTCAGCTGCCTGATTGGCGCATCTGTCGTTGGGTGAATCCTCACTCTCCAATCCTGAATCAATCTCAATTCCAATGTCAGAGTCTGAGTCGCAGGAGCTTGAGCTTGAGATCAGTGAGGAGGCGCTCTGCATGCTCTGCATTGACGTGGTACTAGGGCAGCGGGCGTGGCCTAGTCTCACGGCGTCACTCGTCGCTCGGTTCTTCCGGCGGACATCATCGGTGATCTCGTCCTCGTCGTCCTGGGTGTCGGCATTGGACTTCTGGGACCACATGAGCTCCAGCTTCGTCTTGGTGACGATGTTGTAGAGCCTGTAGAGGTCCGTGTGGGGCATTGTGTTCTTGATGTTACTTAAGCCCTTCTGGCTCACTGTGTCACTTGCGTCACCCACTGCGAGGTCCAGGAGACGCGAGGGGACTAGAATTGTCTCCTCCATCTCGCTCACTGCTTTCACGAACTTCTCCATGCTGTGGAGAATGCTCGCGTTACTAAACTCCGGCTCGTCGTGACGAGCAATCCTTCGCAGGTTTGACCTGCAACACGAAAATATTGATTTCGAGAATTATTTATTGCGGTTTTTCCGGGTCTTATGAAGATTAAATGCACTGAAGGTGAAAGGAAAACTTTGAGATGTAAATTCTCAAGTCTTAAGAAATGATTTAGAAGCCGCGGATTTAAAAAAAATTCCCGAAACGCTGGAAAAACTTTGAGAATTGAATTCTCAACCAAAAGTGGGCGGAAAAATGTGGAAGATGGCTTCAAAAAAATGTTCATTTCGTAAAAAATGGTTGAAGTGAGTTGGGGAGGATCTGAGGAGGATAAATAATTTTAAGAAGAGTTTAAAAACGCGAGGTGAGGTGCCGCCATCTTTGAAGCCCCTTCCGTCACGGGAGACATCACCCAAGATGGCGGCGCATAATAAGCTAGAGGTGAAAGCCTCCACTTAATTACCTCCACTCATTACAATACATAATGAACAATTGTTCCGGACCTTTGACCACTGAATGAAAACACTGCAATGTTTTTATTATGTTCTTCGAGAGGCCTCGGATAAAAAAAATACTGACACGAGAAAAACTTTGAGAATTGAATTCTCAGCCAAAAGTGGGCGGAAAAATGTGGAAGATGGCTTAAAAAAAATGTTCATTTCATAAAAAATGTTTGCAGTGAATTGGGGATGATCTGAGGAGGATAAATAATTTTAAGAAGTATTTAAAAACGCGAGGTGGGGCGTCGCCATCTTTGAAGCCCCTTCCGTCGCGGGAGACATCACCCAAGATGGCGGCGCATAATAAGCTAGAGTTGAAAGTCTCTCAAAGAATGTGACCCGAACTGCCTTGTTATTTACCTCCACTCATTACAATACATAATGAACAATTGTTCCAGACCTTTGACCACTCAATGAAAACATTATAATGTTTTGTTTCCACTCCCCAATACATTGACGTCAGAAAGGTGTCCGAGTACTTTGACCGAATGCTCAATTGCGTTTTATTATCTTTCCGTGCTTGATTAACAAGTCTAAAAGTGCGTTACTTCGTCGTCACAGTCCAGTCTACAGATCATTAAAAAATCCCATAATTAGTAGTTGTCGATGTTGTTCAAATATTTAGTTTACGCTCATTTCGTCATCGTAATGAGTCTCTCTTTTTAGTCATTAATGCGTCGTTGGTTATTTCCTTCAATCAAGGTCAAGACGTCTGATAGATATCTGAGATGTATCTTTTGTCAGTTGTATTGATGGATCACGCTCCGGTGTCATGTTGCGGGCGTGAATGAAGTGTATGAGCAATAATGAGAATCTAATCGAGCGCCAGAGTCCGATAGGCCACTGCACTCTTCGCTTCGTCCGACGATTGGTCGCGATTAGACGGAGTATCGCGAACCGGCTCGAACCGGAGACGCTCTTCACTCGCTTTTCCTCGGGGTTTTTTTATTATTCTTGTTAATTGAATGAAGTTCATTGATTTATGGATTGGGGTCACTCATTGTTGCCAGGGTTCAGACGATCTATTCTGACCCCCGGCGAACCTTACGTGCATCCTGCATTCCACAGTTCAGTCTTCGACTGCGGAAAGATCGTTATGCATTTATGCTGATGATTCGATGCATGAACTAGTGATTTCCGATGGCTTCTCGGAGTTTTCCGTATTTTGAATTATTCCGATGGGAAAATACGGCTGACGTTCACGGGACGAGCGTTCCGGATTGAATATGAATTAGTTGTTGATTAGCCCTTGAGGATGTCCGAGCACTTGTTCAATTTATTTTTCGTTAAACAATTTTTTTCAGAATTATTTATGAACAATTAAGTTTCTAACGTGAGAATAATTTTTGGGAATCGATTTCAGGGAAAGAAAATTGTGAGGGAATATTTTTAAAAATCGGGGACTCAATTGAAAAATTTGGATATCCTCAAACGATAATTGACTGTCTCGTGGACTTATCCTGTCACTGAACTTCTAGAACATTCCACCTGCTGACGATTGAAAAGCCCGACGCATCGGCCGCCCCATAATTGCGTTCACGTTTGGTATATAGCGGGAGCCAAGGTCCAACTTAAAAATTCTTCATGGAAGGAGGGGAAACCCGACGCGTCAGAAAATGAGTGCGCAGCATTTGAGTTGCATTACAGGGAGACCAATCCGCTGATTACCTACTTTCTACTTTTATCTCCGACTGAATTCACAACTCCTAGGGACAAAGGAGCACAGGGTTTTCCTCGACTGCCACAATTCCCACGAAAATGATAATACTCACGAGATTTTCACAACTGTTGCATTTTCAAAAATTGGAATAAAAAAATAGGCAGTATCTATTCACACGCTCCACGGTAACTTTGACCGTGGATATACGGGACGTTTTCCCGTGGATTCAAGGTAGTTTCTACCGTGGATATATGGGAGATCGCGGACCCTCAACTTTTACTTCTGAAATTAAATCTAGACAATAAACTAGACACATCGAATCAATTGATAAGTGATATGGAGATAGTAGACTAGTAAACAACTTTCTCGAATACGAATATCAGTATNCGATATTCATATTTGTCTAATGGGGTCCGAGTGCAGGAGTGGGGGCCGAAATATAGTGCAAATGATTTTAAAGATGATCTCCCAACCAAGGGAGACTCCTACCAGAGTTGGCACAACTCTGGTTTCAGAGTTGAAAACCAGAGTTGTGCCAACATTGTCCACTCGGCTCTAGGAGTCTCCCCTGGTTCAACACCATCTTTAGAGGTCCTAGCACGCCATTTCTCGACGCGCTCTTTCATTTGAGCCCAAAAGAACATTCATATCTTGGCTGACATCGCTGCTACAAACTCGGGCCTACAACTCGGGCCTTCAATTGAAGGCCCGAGTTGTAGGCCCGAGTTTGTAGCAGCGATGTCAGACAAAATATGAATGTTTTTTTGAGCTCAAATGAAAGAGCGCGTCGAGAAATGGCGTGCTAGGACCTCTAAAGATGGTGTTGAACCAGGGGAGACTCCTACCAGAGTTGGCACAACTCTGCTTTTCAATTGACAACAGACATCATCTTTAGAGAGATTTGTCATCTTTAAAGGCTTCTGCACGGCATTTCTCGACGCGCTCTTTCATTTGAGCCCAAAAGAACATTCATATCTTGGCTGACATCGCTGCTACAAACTCGGGCCTACAACTCGGGCCTTCAATTGAAGGCCCGAGTTGTAGGCCCGAGTTTGTAGCAGCGATGTCAGACAAAATATGAATGTTTTTTTGAGCTCAAATGAAAGAGCGCGTCGAGAAATGGCGTGCTAGGACCTCTAAAGATGGTGTTGAACCAGGGGAGACTCCTACCAGAGTTGGCACAACTCTGCTTTTCAATTGACAACAGACATCATCTTTAGAGAGATTTGTCATCTTTAAAGGCTTCTGCACGGCATTTCTCGACGCGCTCTTTCATTTGAGCCCAAAAGAACATTCATATCTTGGCTGACATCGCTGCTACAAACTCGGGCCTACAACTCGGGCCTTCAATTGAAGGCCCGAGTTGTAGGCCCGAGTTTGTAGCAGCGATGTCAGACAAAATATGAATGTTTTTTTGAGCTCAAATGAAAGAGCGCGTCGAGAAATGGCGTGCTAGGACCTCTAAAGATGGTGTTGAACCAGGGGAGACTCCTACCAGAGTTGGCACAACTCTGCTTTTCAATTGACAACAGACATCATCTTTAGAGAGATTTGTCATCTTTAAAGGCTTCTGCACGGCATTTCTCGACGCGCTCTTTCATTTGAGCCCAAAAGAACATTCATATCTTGGCTGACATCGCTGCTACAAACTCGGGCCTACAACTCGGGCCTTCAATTGAAGGCCCGAGTTGTAGGCCCGAGTTTGTAGCAGCGATGTCAGACAAAATATGAATGTTTTTTTGAGCTCAAATGAAAGAGCGCGTCGAGAAATGGCGTGCTAGGACCTCTAAAGATGGTGTTGAACCAGGGGAGACTCCTACCAGAGTTGGCACAACTCTGCTTTTCAATTGACAACAGACATCATCTTTAGAGAGATTTGTCATCTTTAAAGGCTTCTGCACGGCATTTCTCGACGCGCTCTTTCATTTGAGCCCAAAAGAACATTCATATCTTGGCTGACATCGCTGCTACAAACTCGGGCCTACAACTCGGGCCTTCAATTGAAGGCCCGAGTTGTAGGCCCGAGTTTGTAGCAGCGATGTCAGACAAAATATGAATGTTTTTTTGAGCTCAAATGAAAGAGCGCGTCGAGAAATGGCGTGCTAGGACCTCTAAAGATGGTGTTGAACCAGGGGAGACTCCTACCAGAGTTGGCACAACTCTGCTTTTCAATTGACAACAGACATCATCTTTAGAGAGATTTGTCATCTTTAAAGGCTTCTGCACGGCATTTCTCGACGCGCTCTTTCATTTGAGCCCAAAAGAACATTCATATCTTGGCTGACATCGCTGCTACAAACTCGGGCCTACAACTCGGGCCTTCAATTGAAGGCCCGAGTTGTAGGCCCGAGTTTGTAGCAGCGATGTCAGACAAAATATGAATGTTTTTTTGAGCTCAAATGAAAGAGCGCGTCGAGAAATGGCGTGCTAGGACCTCTAAAGATGGTGTTGAACCAGGGGAGACTCCTACCAGAGTTGGCACAACTCTGCTTTTCAATTGACAACAGACATCATCTTTAGAGAGATTTGTCATCTTTAAAGGCTTCTGCACGGCATTTCTCGACGCGCTCTTTCATTTGAGCCCAAAAGAACATTCATATCTTGGCTGACATCGCTGCTACAAACTCGGGCCTACAACTCGGGCCTTCAATTGAAGGCCCGAGTTGTAGGCCCGAGTTTGTAGCAGCGATGTCAGACAAAATATGAATGTTTTTTTGAGCTCAAATGAAAGAGCGCGTCGAGAAATGGCGTGCTAGGACCTCTAAAGATGGTGTTGAACCAGGGGAGACTCCTACCAGAGTTGGCACAACTCTGCTTTTCAATTGACAACAGACATCATCTTTAGAGAGATTTGTCATCTTTAAAGGCTTCTGCACGGCATTTCTCGACGCGCTCTTTCATTTGAGCCCAAAAGAACATTCATATCTTGGCTGACATCGCTGCTACAAACTCGGGCCTACAACTCGGGCCTTCAATTGAAGGCCCGAGTTGTAGGCCCGAGTTTGTAGCAGCGATGTCAGACAAAATATGAATGTTTTTTTGAGCTCAAATGAAAGAGCGCGTCGAGAAATGGCGTGCTAGGACCTCTAAAGATGGTGTTGAACCAGGGGAGACTCCTAGACCCCAATGTTCTATACATACTCCTAGACCCCCTTCTCCTGGACAATGTTGGCACAACTCTGCTTTTCAATTGACAACAGACATCATCTTTAGAGACATTTGTCATGTTTAGAGGCTCTAGCACGTAATTTCTCGACCCGCTCTTTCATTTGAGCCCAAAAAAACACAAATATCTTGTCTGACATCGCTGCTACAAACTCGGGTCTTCAACTCAGGC
>NW_021680352.1:636835-672793 GCF_001412515.2 Diachasma alloeum
CTTCAACTCAGGCCTTCAATTAAAAGCCCGAGTTGTAGACCCGAGTTTGTAAAAGCGATGTCAGACAAGATATGAATGTTTTTTTGGGCTCAAATGAAAGCGCGGGTCAAGAAATGGCGTGCTAGGGCCTCTAAAGATGGTTTTGAACCAGGGGAGACTCCTAGATCCCACTGGACAATGTTGTCACAACTCTGTTTTCCAACTGAACTGCCAGAGTTGAAAATCAGAGTTCATAGCAGAGATGTCACACATGATGTGAATGAGAATCTACCGTGAATCCACGGTAAAATTTACCGTGGAGCGTGCGAATAGACACTGCCAAAAAAATAATGCGATAATTCTGGTAAAAAATCATGAAGCCTACACCGAGAGAAAAACGACAAAGTTCTCAAACAAGTCTTGCTTGTGGCCAGAAAATAGTTTTTTGGAAATTATCAAAAAGGGATTGTTTGTGCCAAACATGCAGAGAGTGCAAAAATAGATTTAGTTTAAAAAAAATTGCATTCTCTGGACACGCGAGAAATGTCATTTCTAGCACTACTCCTTCGTTATTCGATACTCCCATACCTATTTAGCTCCCGAAAAATCGTTGCTTCACGCAAAACAAGGGATAGTAGTTCTTCGTTTCGGCTGTCTAATAATCACAGACACGAAATGAACCCTCAAATGAAACAATAATAATTTTATGATATCAATCTTGTAACTTATGGATAAAATATTAGTTGATAAATTTTCCTCTGTATGAGATATTTTCATCCTGAAAAGGCACCGTCTGGTGTGAATTATCCGCCTCTTGAGCCAAATATTTCGTTGCTGTCGAAAGCTGAACGAATATTCATGTTTGAAACTTTCAAATTCGAACCAAACAAATCCTTTTGGCAATTTTCAACTAGCGATTTTGTCGGCCCAAACAAGACTTGTTTGACAATGTGTTTGTTTTTCTCTCCTTGTACAATTTTTTCTGGATTTTTCGTTCTATTTTGGGGACTGAGTCGTTGTGCATGTCAACGTCAATAGGCAATCATGTGAAATTGGGAGGGCCACGCGATGGTGAATAATATTTTTGAGGCAAAGTCCACGCTGTGGCGACTGGTTTATTCCGAGCACGAATAGATATGCCGGAGAGTTGTGGAGTGTCTCGTAATGAATGGGGAATAGAAAGGTACTGACCATGCAAGGTCGTCCATCCACATGTATATTTTGTGGGATTTTCACGAGTCAAGACGAACAATCGCCTGCAATTCAGGAGCGAAGCGGTAAACCGGGTTAAGTCGATTTTAACTGTTGGCCAGTTTTTGACGAATATCTCGGAATCTAAAAGAGATACAAAAATTTTCGTCATGACCTTTTTTGTAGAGCAAACTGAGGGTTATAAAAAAGGTCATGAGCAAAATTTTGATATCTCTCTTAGATTCCGAGATATTCATCAAACATGGCCAAAAGTAAAAATCGACTTAACCCGGTTTACCGCTTCGCTACTGAATTCATCTGAGGATAGCCAAGTTCTTCGGGTATTTTTTCTCCAGTGAAATGCTCTCAGTCGAGCCCCACTTGACCCCAAGTTTCCAGACATTTTACAATGATTTTATTATTCAAACTTCGCAGCTCTGAATTTTGGAAAATTACGAGCGCTTTCTGTGAAGAATTTATAAACAATCAATTTTCTATTGATTTTTACAATGTAGTTGTGACGTCTAACGGTAGAATGACAATTAGAAAAAAAACAAGTTATTTTTACTAATAAATTAGCAATATGCTTCCCAATGGTTATTTTCCACATCACTGCCTTCTATCATGCATAATTCATTGTTTACTTCATCTTATTAAATTGAATAAGAGTTCTTTTCAACTAATTTTGTCGGATTTTCAACTTAGTTGAATGTTATCATCGTCAATATTCTTATTGTCCCTTTCTTCTAGACAACCGATTGTCTTTTTTACAGTTTTATCTCTCCCCTCAGCCCTTCGATAAAATGTTAATAGAAAAATTTTATTTACACATACTTGAATGAATTTGAAACATCACATTTGAAGAAACCATCGGAAAGCTCACTCTCAGGGAAATTCATGAAAAATTCAAAATTTTCAACAATCATAAAAATCAAATCAACCAATATAGATATCGTAATCGTCTTTTAACTTGGACTTAATGACATTAAGACAAACATTTTAAGCTATGACTGAATTCATTTGAAGCATGATATTCAAAGATATCCCCGGAATTCTCATTTTCAAAAAATACAAAAATTTTGCAAATTCTTAAATCATTCAAAATAACGATTATTGCTATCGCCTTCATCTTCGAGCTCGGTCGAAAGGACATGCAAACAAATTTTTTAAGCCATCATTCAATCAATTCAGAAATTTTTTCCAGTTATCGTGGGACAACCGATTTTCGAAAAATTTCGAAAATTAAAAGACTAATCGATTAATTGAATTTTAATTAATGGCGATCGATAGGGCTCAATAAAACGGGAAAAGCCGGAGAAGTACGGGGATGGCAAGACTTTCCTCAAAACTGAAAATGACGCGCAAGAATTTTTGCGGAAAAAATCCTAAAAATATTTTTTCATCACGCTGTGACGAAAACTGAACTTTTCGGCACGCTCCGCGTGCCTAAAAGTCCAATTTCCGTCACATTGTGATGAAAAATATTGTTCGTAACTCGTGAAAAAATGTTTTTTAGCTTGTGGGATTATATCCTCCCACTCGCCAAAAAACACTTTTTTGCACTCGTTACGAAATATACTATTTCATCACGCTGTGACGAAAAGTGAACTTTTCGGCACGCTCCGCGTGCCTAAAAGTCCAATTTCCGTCACATTGTAATGAAAAATATTGTTCGTAACTCGTGAAAAAACAGTTTTCAACTTGTAACACGAAAAATTGCATAATCCACGAGTGCGCTCTCTCTCCGAATGCTCGAGCCGCTTCGACATCACGTCCCGAGGAGAGCCTCCACACGTGCCCGGGGCGGGACAGAGAGGGAAGACGAAATACCACTGGAATGAAATTCCTGGCTCTCAGGTACCTAGATAAAATGCTAGAGAAGAATGTGTTCCCAGCGCCGATGATTGCATAAAACATGTCTTTCTCTAGTGCTCCTTATTCGCTCAATGAACTCTTTGCGCGTAACGAGCGTTGACTCCGCACTCGTGTGTTTTTCCTTCCATTTTTCTTATTTACGATTGCATTGATAACCGGTGATTATGCACCTCTGACTCGCTGATACGGCTTCTGACCTTCCCAGACTACTACGACAAATTCCGAGGGTTTCGTCAGTCTAGTAGTGAATTTGTCCTTGATTCGTTGCGTCAATCTGCGCGTGATACGAAATGAAAATTGTTTACTTTCCACGAGGAATTGTCGAATCTCCCAGGGACTGAATAACGCGATTTTGTTGTTCTTCACTTCCCGGAAATTTTTAACATTCGCAAGTTCCACTGAACTTCAAGGAACTTCGTCATTGAAAACTGAGAATTCCAGGGAAACTCAATGAGAACTGGAAATTTCAGTCCCATTTTTCCATGTAAATTGATAGAAAACCAGAAAATTCTGGCAAATTTATTCTCGAATTTTCAGGACTGCGACACTGAATTTGATTTAACGGACAAAAACCATGAAATTTTAGATTTCACTGAAAATTCTTTGTCATTCGGCACTGAATATTTATATTTCACTGAAAATTCCCATGAATGGTGGAATTCTCGGATTCATGCTGCTTAAAATTCTGGAATTTCACTGAATTTTCAATGAAACTTGAAATTTCATGGTTATTTTCCCCTTAAATGAAATCCGTAGCGAAGCGGTAAACCGGGTTAAGTCGATTTTGACTTTTGGCCATTTTTTGACAAATATCTCGGAATCTAACAGCGATAGCAAAATTTTGCTCACCACCTTTTTTATAACCCTCAGTTGGATCTACAAAAAAGGTCATGACAAAAAATGTTCTATCTCTTTTAGATTCCCAGATATTCGTCAAAAACTGACCAATAGTCAAAATCGACTTCACCCGGTTTACCGCTTCACTACTGAAATTCAGTCTCACTGTCCTGAAAATTCGTAGTCAGTTGTCTATGAGATTTCATTTTTTTTCTAACGGTGCCTTGGTGAAAAAATTCGGCTGAAGTTGTTTTGAATTGCATTTTTTTTTTAGAGAAAAAAACATGGGAAATATCTCGAGCGAATGGAGAAGGTGATGCGGTTTTCATGAGCACAATCGTCTTGCGGGGCATTTTCATGAAGCCCGCCCAACAAACAAGGGAATTGAATACCGTTCTATGAAACATGAATAAACGAATCACAATTGTCCAAATCATTTAGGTCAGAAAAAAATAGAATAATTCAACTCTCTTAATATTACGTTTACTGAGGTTTTCTTCGAACTAAGTTGATTAGAATTAATAGCCAGAATTACGAGATCATCTCACATTTTTGACGTTAAGGATAGGAGAATGTGAATGCAATGTAGTGAAAATGATGATCGATTTTTTCACTTTGAACAAATAATATTAATATCCAAATACAAAATATCTGATATGAGTAACAAGAAACTGTGACTCAATATTCCAAATGAAGTTTTAATTTTTAATTTGGTGCTGACAAACACGAGATGACAATATTCTAAGCACGGAATTATATTGATGAGATGAACAACAGATTAACTGAATTATCGTGTCAACTAACTAAAAATTGATAGCAGTGAATTCCAGAAATTCACACTAAAGTGTCTTCTAGAAGGAATTGAATTGCAATTATGATTTAAATCTTATTCAGTGAGCGCAGGAATTAGAACGTCAGCAAATCATTTATTGTAATATGAAAATTCAACAGCTGATAAACTGGGGCATTAGATTCTCGTCAGTCGTATTGATTTTTGCAATGGAAATGGTTATAACAATTGATTGAAAAAATGAGGAAAAAGTCCGTGGAATTTCAAGTCCCATTTTTTTTTGGGACGGGCAGACGGAAATTCTACAAGTTACAGGAATTTTCAAATACACGGGGAGAAATATTCAATAAAAATTACGTATTTTTTCCGTAATTCCGGAGCGAAATGCGGTTGTAGGAAATTTTACGGAGCTGTCACGGAATTTTTCCGAAGCGTTCCGGAATTTTTATCTGAATCTCTGGTGAAAAATTACGACACCGTCACTTAAATTTTCTGAGTCGATTCCGTAATCGGTGAGTGAAGTGAGAGTTCCGTAATTTTTACTGAACATTTCTCTCCGTTTAAAAAAAAAGATCATTCACTGCCAAATTCTCTGAAATTCGTGGAATTCCAGATTTTTTTGGAGAATTCCCTGGAACTTCAGAGGAATCTGGAACTCAAGGAGAGATTTCTCCGAATTTCCTTGATTTTCGTTCATTTCCGCGGAATAATTGAACTGACATTTACAGTTTCACGGATTTCTCCATAAAATTATGAATTTTCAATGACACAATTCCTTGAAATTTCAATGGGAATGTTCCTCGTTAGAGATTTCCAAGGCTCTTACCGGAAATTTCAGCAAAAAATTGCTAAGAGTTCGTGAAGGGAAATTAGACTGTTCGATATTGCGATAATTTGCACCACTTTGTGGCGTTTTTTCTTTTGCGCGAGCTGATTAGACCTTTCTCGACAGTCCAAAGGTTTTTATCGGTGTTTCATCTGACTTCGGATGAGGGAATGTCGGCAGGATGTACCATCGAAACTTGTCGGGTTAGTTCGACAAAATAATTCGTGAAGGTAACGGTATGCGCCTCACCGTTGGCCCCGTTGGGTGAAATTGGCTTACGATCTAATCAAGTTTCGGCGTTCGGGCGGTGATACCGGTGGAAGGGCGTGTGCCATCAAAACAAAATTATGGGTTTATGATTTTTTGGGGGTGGGATCATTTGTTCAACTGAATTCAATGATTCCAGTGGAAATTGCAGTGTTCATGACATTTTTAATAAAATTGTTGCATTTTTTCAAAAAGGAAAATCTTAAAAAAAAATTGTTATGTAAAAATTTTAGGAATTGTCTCATTTTTGGTAGAATCATTCAATTTTTTTAGTCTAACAAAAAAAATGTAACAATTCGAGTAAAAATTTCAAAAGTTATAATTTTGATGAGAAATTCTCCTGGTGTTTTCGAATTTATGAAATTTTCAATAAAATTATTGCATTTAAAAAAATAAATCTGTTGTTTTATTCATTTATTTTTTCCGTAAAAATTTCAGAAATCACAGAATTTTAAGTAAAATCATTAAATTCTAGTGGAAATTATCGTATTTATGAAATTTTTCATTCTAAAAAAAAATGTGACATATCTACTGAAAATTATAATACTCATGAAATTTCATTAGTATTATAA
Source organism: Diachasma alloeum (assembly GCF_001412515.2). Lineage (NCBI taxonomy): Eukaryota > Metazoa > Arthropoda > Insecta > Hymenoptera > Braconidae > Diachasma > Diachasma alloeum. The sequence continues at coordinate 643,173 of NW_021680352.1, forward strand.
TTTTCCCAAGAATTGTTCCATATTTTTTGCATTAGAATTTCGACGAAATTCATCAATTTCCAACAGATTTTCTCTTGTTGCATAAAACTTCTAATTTTCCACGGAAGATTAATATCTCGTTGACGATTCATTTCTCAATAATAGTTTTACGCTTCTGATTCTTATGTCTCACCAAATGTCAATTCGCGCTATTGAATTTTTCTAAAATTATCTCTCAACGGTAATTCCGGAGGCTCGAAGCTTATCAGAAAATGACGATTTTCATCTAAATAGATATTCAGCATGAATTAGTTGCAGATCTCCCTTTGCAGAAATGCAGTTGATAATTGGAGATAATTCCCCTGAGAAATGTCAACTGTTAAAAATTTTCGTCTGATTTTTCTGTGCCAAATTCCGGAAATTCTTATCGTGTTCAAGTTCCACTGCAATTTCAGGAAATCTTGTCATTGAGAAATCAAAAGTTCCATTGACTTTCCGTTAAAATATTCTGGAAATCAATAATACAGTTGATTTTTCAGTTCAATTATTCTGGGAAAATTTAGAAAAATCAGGAAAATTGAGGGAAAAATTGAAAATTCATGTCATTTTATTTCTAAAAAATTTATATTCAAACCTTTTCCCTAAATCTGACTCAATGTCACTCTCGTGAGATTTACTATAATATTTTCCACGAAATGAAAAAAAAATTCTAAGTGTGATTATTCTGTGAAAGTTAAAAAAATCAGGAAAATTCAGGGGAAAATTGAAAATTCATGTCATTTTGTTTCTGAATATTCATATTCCACTGAAAAGTCATGAATATTATAGTAAATCACACTCTCGTGAGATTTACTATAATATTTTTCATGAAATTTCAAAAAATTTCTCATAGTTTGTGATGGATTTCCCAGTCCATATAACTGAGCAATAACTCGTCTGGAAAGAAAGCCCGACACAATTGTCTAATTCCTGCCATTTGGAAAACGACATGAGGATGCATGTAGAGATTAATGGGTGACGTAAGCACTCAGCTCAACATGATTCACTTTGTATTAGCGCCTCCAGGTGTTCAATCCAGTGCGAAGTGATAAAACGCTAAAGTTAATTTCGACTATTGGCCAATTTTCAATGAATATCTCTGAATCTAAGGGAGATAGCAAAATTTTTATTATGACCTTTTTTGTAGGGCCGATTAAGAGCTACAACAAATGTAATGACGAAAATTTCGCTATCTCCCTTGGATTCGGAAATATTCCCCAAAAACTCAACTGGGAGATGAGTCGACTTAACAGTTTACCTCTTCGCCACTGAATTATTGATTGAAAAAAAAATTTCGAGAATTTTTCTGCGAACATTATATATTATTTGCGTGGCCATCCAATATTCTTGCTTAATTGTGGGTATTTTTTCCTCAATGTCTATTGATAACGATTGGAAATTAGGCCATCAAAAATGTCTCGTTAATGGCGGAGATCGAAATTACATTTTAATGAGTTTATCACTGAGAAATTTTTTATTCAAGTGCCCAGAAGAATTCCTCCAGAGGTTTACGAATATTGTCAAGTCATAATAAAAATAGTTTGCCCTTAAAAAAATTTCTCATTTCATGAATTAAATTTTCCAGCGTTGAATATTCCGAGAGATTCATCTTCATCGAAGCAAAATGGACACTAGACTTCTCTAAAATCCATAACTCAGAAATTAATTCATCAATCCACCTAATTACACATGTAATTTTTTACTTTGTACCGCAAAAAAAAATTCCACTTCGTAAAAAAAATTGAAAAAAAGATTGAACAATTCTTCAAAAAATTCCTCAAATAAATAGAATAAAAAAATTTCCATAATCATTACACAAGTGCCCAGAAGAATTCCTCCAGAGGTTTACGAATATTGTCAAGTCCTAATAAAAATAGTTCGCCCTTAAAAAAAATTCTCATTTTATAAATTAAATTTCCCAGCGTTGAATATTCCGCTAGATTCATCTTCATCGAAGCAAAATGGACACAGACTTCTCCAAGATCCATAACTCAGAAATGAATTCATCAATTCATCAAAAAAAAATTCCAATTCGTAAAAAAAATTGAAAAAAGATTGAACAATTCTTCAAAAAATTTCTCAAATAAATAGAATAAAAAATTTTCCATAATCATTACACAAGTGCCCAGAAGAATTCCTCCAGAGATTTACGAATATTGTCAAGTCCTAATAAAAATAGTTTGCCCTTAAAAAAAATTCTCCTTTCACAAATTAAATTTTCCAGCGTTGAAAATTCCGCTAGATTCATCTTCATCGAAGCAAAATGGACACTAGACTTCTCTAAGATCCATAACTCAGAAATTAATTCATCAATCCACCTAATTACACATGTAATTTTTTACTTTGTACCGCAAAAAAAAATTCCACTTCGTAAAAAAAATTGAAAAAAAGATTGAACAATTCTTCAAAAAATTCCTCAAATAAATAGAATAAAAAAATTTCCATAATCATTACACAAGTGCCCAGAAGAATTCCTCCAGAGGTTTACGAATATTGTCAAGTCCTAATAAAAATAGTTCGCCCTTAAAAAAAATTCTCATTTTATAAATTAAATTTCCCAGCGTTGAATATTCCGCTAGATTCATCTTCATCGAAGCAAAATGGACACAGACTTCTCCAAGATCCATAACTCAGAAATGAATTCATCAATTCATCAAGAAAAAATTCCAATTCGTAAAAAAAATTGAAAAAAGATTGAACAATTCTTCAAAAAATTCCTCAAATAAATAAAATAAAAAAATTTCCATAATCCTTACACAAGTGCCCAGAAGAATTCTTCCAGAGGTTTTCGAATATTTTAAAGTCCTAATAAAAATAGTTTGCCCTTAAAAAAAATTCTCCTTTCACAAATTAAATTTTCCAGCGTTGAAAATTCCGCTAGATTCATCTTCACCGAAGCAAAATGGACACTAGACTTCTCTAAGATCCATAACTCAGAAATTAATTCGCCAATTGAGCTCCCCACACATATCCCCCTGCCCGACAGAAAGAAATCTTTCCAACTGATAACCAAAATTGAAAAATCTCCAAAAAATAACCGAAATCAATCGACTAAAAAATTTTCTAGAATGATTACACAAGTGCCGAGGAGAATCCCTCCCGCACGGTGAAAGTATCACGCCTAAAAATTCCCAATAACTGCCCCCAATAAAAAAACTCCTGACTCATCACCTAAAATGAATTACCCCAAGCAAAAACAAAGTAAAACCAACCTGCTCTCCAAATTCGCTGGCGATTCTCCGTAGTTCATCATGGCACAATTGAGTAAGACCCTCGTTTCAACCAGAAAAATGAATAAGTGGAATAATCTCCCGCCGAGAATATAATTGTCCGCACACACCTCTGTCCTCACGACAAAAATCTCTTCAACTGTTTAGCCCTCAGACAAGCCGAAACATTCGACTAAAAACTGATGTACAATTCCCCAGTGAATTCGAGGGAGCAGTCAAGGCGTGCCCACTCGGTATCGCAGCTCAACACGATATGGTGTTGCTCATTAGCTTGAATTCTCTTTCGTAAAGTCGTTCACTTATACGTTTCACTCGTTCACGCGTGGGGAAAAGAGACAGACGGAGGAAATGATCACGAATGCGATGGGAAACTCAGAGGAGACACTTGTCGTGGCTCCCACCCTTCACCGACAACATGGCGGCCACTCAGCGGTAGTGGGGGGAGCGGATGACGGCGCCAAACCCCTGATTTCGGCTAAATATCCCGAGAAAAATCGCCCAAGGTCATCCCCCCGAAGACCCCCCCGATTTTCCGACCCCTCACCCGGTTTTTCCCCCCTTTTTCCCCGAGCGACAATTTTTTTTTGAATTTCCCGCCACGACAATTCCGAAGTGGGGCCGCAGGGGCGGAATTCACTTCTCCCGACAGTTATGACTCTCGAACGAGCGCGTTCTCTATGGCCTTATGATTTTCCCCCTCTCCCCGAGTCGTACCACAATTCGGGGGCTGTGATTGGCCGAGCGACAACACGCCAGACACACTGACGTCTCGCGTCTGTCGATCGCTCGACAATTATCCGCTGAATCGAGACGCAGGGGGATCAGGTGCGCAGATGTTATTGTTGTTATTATTGGGTATTCGTGGGATTTTACGCGAGGATGCACGTGCGACTGCAGCGTGGGCGAGAGCCGGTGCATCTCGGGTTTGGAAATTATTTTTTTTTGGGGAGTTGAGGTTCTTTGGAGGGGCGCAGGATTTTCGTGGGTCCGGTGTGGACACACCCTTGACAACGACAACGCCGCAGCTGTTTAGAACGACGTCGATGACTGAAAAATGAGAGATGCAAAAAGACTATTTTTGTGGGAGTAGAAAAATACTGATAAACTTGGGTTTCTGTAGGGGGGTAAAACGGGGTAAAACGGACACTTTTGACTTTTTTTTAAATGTTAATGAGGGGTTGAAATGTTGATAAAATTTATGAATTTTTGTTTTTCAATACAAAGAACAATTCTTTCCCTTTGTGACGAGCCTAAACTGAGCTCAATTGATCAATTTGTTTCTGAGTTATGAATAATTTTTAAAAAGTCTGAAGTGTCCATTTTACCGCACCCTCCCCTGTGTGCGGAAAAATATGTATTCTGAAAATTATATATTTTGTGTGGGGAATTGGCCTGATTTGTATATAAAAGTTATTCAAAACACAAATTTTTATGTTTCATATTATTTGTGTATTATTATTATTGTTTTATATATATTTTGTATAAATCTATTTTGTATATAAGATTTATATAAAATATATATAAAACAATAATATAATGATAATACATATTATATTATATGTATATGAAACACAAAAATTTATATATATTTCATATATATTTTATATATAAGATTTATATAAAATATCTATGAAGAAGATATATTATTTATTAGCATAAAATATATTCGAAGGAAGAAATTTATTTTCAATTCGATGTGATGGAACAATAAATTTACGCATAATTTCGAGGAACAAGTCGATTTTAAGGGTCAAGGACTGATGAAAACAAAAAATTGACATTTTTGAGTAGTTGACACCCTCTGGCGACACGGGGCCTCAGACGGGGGCGGGACCCAAGACGTTCATAAAACTACAAGACACCCCCGATTTTCAGACATGTACCGATCACTCGCGTTCTAATGCGTAATTCTTGTTTTAATCAATAAAATTGATTACTAAACGCCAAGTAAACAATTTTCAATTAATTTCAGGCATTGCAATTATTTTTTATTAACAATCAAATTGTTTAAAACGCCCTAGCGACCAATTTGAAAATATTGAAAATTTTGAAAATTTAAAATTTGGAAATTTTTAAAAATTCTGAAAATTTTTAGGATTTAAAAAAATTTTAATTTCAAAATTTTAAAATTAATTAATTAATTTTCAATTGAATTCGATTTTTCTATATAACTTATTCTACTTAGATATTTTCTATAGAAATTCTTCAGCTCAATGGGTCTCGATGAATTCCCAGATATGAAGAGATTCCGAAAATTTTCCCAAGAGCTGTCTGTGGAGAAAGATGAGAAAGATGAAGGCCCTGAGATGGAAAGACGGAGAAAGATGAGGGTTGAGAACTGAAGGCTGAATCAACCGTTGGTCCACTTCACTAATGAAGTTTTCCTCTGACCTTTTTCGTTGATTGCGAGTGGACTTCGAGCGCTTGAGTAATTACGGGTAAGAATTGGATGACAAATAAACTTCCTTGTTCACGGGACCTTCTTGTAGCTGATATTTCGTTGTGATAAAAGGTCTTCAATACGTCAATAACAACACCTACGAATTCTTACCTGGTGTGTACTATCCGATTCGTCATGATTCTATCACGTTAACTCCGACCCCCGGGAGACATATTGTAAAAAAGATTTTTCTGTACTGCTTCTCACGATTTCTCGTCTGGCAATTGGTATTACAGACTTCCCAAACTCGAAAGCTTGAAAATCACTACAGAAAAATATTGTTCCTGGGCTATTGCGATGGGGTTTTTTAGTCGTGTGGTTGGCCAGCCCTCGCCTACGGCTCGGAGGCCAACGCCACCCGAGTAAAAACCCCATCGCAACAGGCCGGGAAAATACTATTCTTCTCAGTGTTGAGAAGCTATTCAACATCTGGCAAACAATTCCCGAAATCGTGATTTCGTGAGTTTGTTATTCCGAATGTCCAAGGATACAATGCGATTATTGTTTACCGCTGACGATGGACTCATGCACGAACACAAAATTGGTATTACATACTTCCCAAACTCGAAAGCTTGAAAATCACTACAGAAAAATATTGTTCCTGGGCTATTGCGATGGGGTTTTTTAGTCGTGTGGTTGGCCAGCCCTCGCCTACGGCTCGGAGGCCAACGCCACCCGAGTAAAAACCCCATCGCAACAGGGCGGGAAAATACTATTCTTCTCAGTGTTGATAAGCTATTCAACATCTGGCAAACAATTCCCGAAATCGTGATTTCGTGAGTTTGTTATTCCGAATGTCCAAGGATACAATGCGATCATTGTTTACCGCTGACGATGGACTCATGCACGAACACAAAATTGGTATTACATACTTCCCAAACTCGAAAGCTTGAAAATCACTACAGAAAAATATTGTTCCTGGGCTATTGCGATGGGGTTTTTTAGTCGTGTGGTTGGCCAGCCCTCGCCTACGGCTCGGAGGCCAACGCCACCCGAGTAAAAACCCCATCGCAACAGGCCGGGAAAATACTATTCTTCTCAGTGTTGAGAAGCTATTCAACATCTGGCAAACAATTCCCGAAATCGTGATTTCGTGAGTTTGTTATTCCGAATGTCCAAGGATACAATGCGATCATTATTTACGGCTGACGATGGACTTATGCACGAACACAAAATTGGTATTACATACTTCCCAAACTCGAAAGCTTGAAAATCACTACAGAAAAATATTGTTCCTGGGCTGTTGCGATGGGGTTTTTTAGTCGTGTGGTTGGCCAGCCCTCGCCTACGGCTCGGAGGCCAACGCCACACGAGTAAAAACCCCATCGCAACAGGCCGGAAAAATACTATTCTTCTCAGTGTTGAGAAGCTATTCAACATCTGGCAAACAATTCCCGAAATCGTGATTTCGTGAGTTTGTTATTCCGAATGTCCAAGGATACAATGCGATCATTGTTTACCGCTGACGATGGACTCATGCACGAACACAAAATATGTTAGACATCATTCCCCGCGGGTCCTCACTCATAATTCCGCGATAAGGGGGAAGCAAATTGACTCGAAATGCCTCTCAGAAGCTGCGGAAGTTGAGACTTAAAACCCGTATTCTATCATTATTCTAGGAACGAAGCGAGAATCTACATTTATGATATCAAGTACTGTAACCCCGATTAATTGCGAAACCAAATTGATGATTAATGAGGGGCACTGATAACTCGGTTTCAGCCGGTTACTCCTCGACTCTTATCAGAGGACTGAAGGAGTGGAGAATTATTGAAGATGGGGGTCAATAAAATATCGATTAAACGCGCCAATAGACTGTGCAATGATTGTGTCGTTCTGAATGATTGATGCAATGTTTGAAAATTCTATCGATTCAAAACAATATTTGTTTTCACAACAAAGGGGTCAGCGTATCGACGATAATTTCACATTCTTCACGATTTTTTTAAACACCTTTTGACAATTGTTGACTCGGAAAATTATTTTGTCGTTGTTTATCAGTGAAATAATTTCCGGGAAAACAATTTATCTCTCAGTATTTTACGATGAAAAACGCCTAGACGTCTCCACGTTTTCGTGACTGGTTATTTGCTCTTGCGTGTTTGAGCTCGCGACATCGTGGAAATTTTCGTGATTTGATGTTCTCCCGGGAAAATCTGTTCCTCAAATGTTTGATTTGACGATGTGTTCAAGGATTGATGTGGAAATGATCAGTGGAATTGGATTTGATTATTAAAAATTAATACCTGTGTTTCATTTTTTTTCATATTTTCATTAAAAAAGCGTAATTTCTTTCATTCACAAATCAATAAATAAATAGTTGAATAAATAAATTGAGAAATTAATGAACAATGAGCCTGGTGCTTGTGGTAATCAGTTTTTCGTACTTCTCGTTGATTTTTTTTCTTTTTTTTTTGGTTTCATTCAAAATTTCTGTCGTTAAAAAATTGTTACATCAACTCCATAAAACGTGACGCAATTCTATTAGTCATTAAACTCGATTTGCGACTCAATTTCTCATTTAGTTTTTTACTTCATAATTTTCATAATTGACTAAAATTTATGTTTTCCTTTCGCTACTTTTTTTCATTGAATTAATTAGAACGTGCGACGATTTGCACACTATTTCACCATTTTTTCTTCTTTTTTGCTTTTGCTAGAGAGAATGAGATGCGCACGTAAAAACCTGACTGTGTCTAAGATTTTTTTTATTACCTTACGTTAATGCGTATCTATTCATTTTTTTAATCATTTATGTAACATGAATGCTCTTGTCATCCGGTATGATATTTACAAACGATTCGGATTTATGAAAAAAATGTGATTTACATCCTTTTTTTCAGTTATTCGTGTTACTCATTGATTTTAGATTGATTTAATTAACTACCTATCATTTCAAACTAGGAATAATCAATCAGTCCTTCTGGTATTTAATTATCTCTCTTGATATATCTTTCCATATATTCAGGCTCGTTTTCTAAAAACAGTTCAACTTCGTGTTGAATTGAGGTTCTGCACGAATTTTTTTCGAACTACTGAAACTAAGGCTAAGGTTTTCTCGGCGAATTCTCCTCGCTCATTGACTCGTAACGGCCGGAAATCGTCACATCTAAATTATTCCTGTCACGAGACTGTGATACCGCCATTTGAGGGTTGTCCGAAGTCAATAAACAATTTAAAGAAATGTTTAAAAACGCGAGGTGGGACGGGTCTGCGCGCCGCCATCTTAGCAGTCCGTTGGGCTTCAGGGAAGGGGGCTTCAAGCAATATGGCGGCCACTCACCTCGGCTTTTTAAACATTTATTGTAATTATTCAGCATCTCCAAATTATTTTCAACCCGTTTCATCAGACTTTCCAATTGGGAAAAATTCTTATGCAATAATTTGTATAAGATTTATGGCCGAGAATTGTCACATCTAAATTCTTCCCATCACGAGACTGTGATGCCGCCATTTGAGGGGCGTCCGAAGTCAAGAAATAATTTTAAAAAATGTTTAAAAACGTGAGGTGGAACAGGTCTGCGCGCCGCCATCTTGGGAGTCTCTTGGGCTTCAGGGAAGGGGTCTCCAAGCAATATGGCGGCCAGACTTGTCACTCACCTCGAGTTTTTAAACATTTATTGTAACTATTCAGCATCTCTGAATGATTTTAAACTCGGTTCATCACACTTTCCCGATGGGAAGAATTCTCATGCAATAATTTGTTTGAATTTCAGTAGTTCTTTTCATCCTGCCGCACCCAATTATTTGTTCTCACTTCTCACTCGAACTTTTATTCGTCTATTTATTTCTCTCACTCTACTGCACGTCCATCGAGAGACCGGTGCAAATTATTTACAAATCTATTCTCTAAAATCGTCTCGTTGTCATAACGGCGAATGAGAATTATCAACATTGAAAAGTTTTTAATAAAGGTCTCTTTCATCACTCAGACTAATGACCAGCAAACTTGAATAATCAGTCCTCATAGGATCCACACTGGGCTTTCGTATTCAAGTAGAAAAAGATAATGTTCGACTAATTGTCTGAGCATTTTGAACAAATAAGAAATGAAGAGGTTTATTTTTAGAATCAACTATCTAGCGTCTCGGGTATTCAGACGAATTTGGAGAAATTTAAAGAGGGCATTGGTTTTCTTCGTTTCACTCGAATTACTTGGTACTCATTAATTCGAAATCGAAGCGGGAAAATTTGCCAAATCGTGTAGTTAATATTTACGATATCTACTTGCTATTATGTACAAATCTCATTCTGATTGCATACTAGGGGGAAGGAAATACATATCAAATTCTCCGTATTTTCAAAAATTTCTACTTAAATTTATTGCAACTCTCGGACGCACCCCAAAGACAATAAATGGACAATCGATAAATAATATATGGAAAAAAAATTGTTTATTTTTTCCCCACTTATCATCTCCGATGGTCGACGTTCGATTAAGAGTAAATAAAAACATGGTTATTGATTGAGAAATCTCATGTCAATCACAGTTGTGTGAAAATTCATCACTCACGATTGTCCGAAAGGATAAAAATATACTTGAATTTTTTCATTTTCTCTCATTTTCTAAACATAAACTTCTGAATCAATAATTTTCATTACAAATTAACAAGGCGCCACTGCCGCTATTTACAGAATGATATTTCTTCCTTTTCCCGTTGTTTCATTCACGACATAATGACGGATTAATTTCCAATATTCAATTAGTTCATCATTATTTAATTCATTGGTTATTCAGGAGACCTCTCCATTTCGCTTTCACGGAATGTTGCTGACTGAAGCTGAATTCATTGCTACACTAAAAATTATATTCTTCAATTACTCGTAGAACACATTCCCTCTGTGGTCCCCGACCCTCTTTCACCACTCGACGTGACAAAAAAAAGTGAATGAGAAAAAAATTCAATCTCTCGCACCCACGGGAATTCTCTCAATTTGATAAAATTCTTCTCTCTAACGCATCCACCTCCATATATTGGACTCGAGGCAATGTCTCTTTTCAATCTTGGAATGGATTATCTTATCTTATTGTTACTATTTTTTTTTCAATGCTCGAAAACATTTTTCAATAATTAGGTTATTATCAACTTTTGCATTATAATTCACTGCTTACTTCGTCGTAGTGGGAAAATTTTAAAAATACTTGCTCCAGGGTTGTCTGACTGAAGCTGTATTCTTCGATATCCAGCTCCAATTTAGCTGCAAAGAAAAAACATTATTATTTTTTAATATTATCCTAACATGTCTGCCTCAAAATTGTGACTATGATCGTCATCTTCTTAAAATAAAATACAGTAAGTGGAATCCCCGCCGTTTTCCCATTTTTTTTTCTCAAACAAATTTCGTGAGTGGAAAATTCGTACAAATTTATGGTCTCACTTTTAAATGTATCGAACACATCAACAATTTTTCCTTGGTCCATCATTACATTAATAAATTTTCGAAATCTTTTGAAAACTCGACTCGCTAAAAATCTGTTTTTAACCTCAAAATTTCAAAATTTTACAGCTGATGAGATCGAGTGCTTGGTTTATCAAACTGTTTCCCCATTTCCTATTCATTGAACGTAGCAAATTCCCCATAACCAAGGAATCGATTATTTTCTTCCAACATTTTTTATTTCATGAAATCGTAAAATACATGGGACGGGGATTCCCCCAAAAATGAAGTTGGCGGTAATAGCGAAACGTCTTGCCACTTGTCGACGAGTGGCGGCGCTGAAGCTCAAAAGATGGCCGAGATAAAACTTTCCAATTCAGAATATTTAGTCCCATTTTCAGGTCCCAAGGAGATCGATTCATTAAACCCCATATATTACTGAGAAGCCTAGCCCCAATTGTATGGATCCGAAGCTTTCCCTAATACCACTTATACTGATTCCATTCGAAGCCTTCTACATCGGCCATGTTGACTGTTCACCGCCGCCCAGTTACCCCCAAATACCTCTCCCTGCCTGTCACCTCAGACTACCCCTACCTTTCTCCAACTGCATGAAACAATCAGCCAACGACTGAACAGCGTGCTGAGGCACCCCGAACACCAGTCTATCCGCAAAGCTCTCCTCAAGCGTAACATCCGGAAAGAGGCCAGCAACGAATTCCTTGAGCGTGGCAATCCTATCCCCCGACGGTGTCGTAGGGGTAGAATCACCCCCGAGTAGTTTCATCTCAAGCGTATAACCAGCGCCATATAAATTCTTCAAATGTTGAGTTGAGCCTATACACCTGAGTTCCCCCTTGACCATAATCCCGACCCTTGAGCAAAGTGCATCAGCTTCCTCCATGGAATGGGTCGTGAGAATGGCCCCCCTGCCCCCCTGAAAGCTAGCCAGAATGGTGTCCCAGAGGAATCTCTTGGACCTGGGATCCATCCCCGTGCTGGGTTCATCCATGAGGACGACCTTGGGGCCCCCCACCATAGCCATAGCAAAACTGAGCTTTCTTCGAGTCCCCCCTGAGCACTCCTGCGTCTGCTTGTCAGCGTGCTCTTGTATCTGCAATCCAGACAGATAAAGATCGACAATTCTGTCGACGTCCTTCCACGGCACACCTCTCAGGGCGGCGTACAGCTCCAAATGCTCCCTGACAGTGATATTTTTCCAGAGGGCATCATGCTGAGGGCAGTAACCCATCTGCCTAAAGGCCTCTGCCATGTGGGAATGTATATTGTGTCCACCCAACTGGACCCTCCCTCTCGTCGCAGCCTCCTCAGCTATGATGATCTTCATGGTGGTTGTCTTGCCGGCCCCGTTGTGCCCAAGAAGCCCGAATACCTCACCGGGCTCAACTGCAAGGGACAAATTTCTCACCACCACTTTCTTCGGCTGAATCGCCTGCTCCTGCTGCAAATCACTCTTATTGCAGCAGCCACAGGACGTAGCGGCCTCTCTCTGTCGATACTCCTTCCTCAAATTTTGTACTAAAACAACTGGTGGCTCTTGCACCGAGGACGATGTTATGAAGTTGAAGACCTTCTGACGCTCGTTCTTGACATCGGTGTCCTCGTGCTCGCCGATGTCGTTGTTCTCCATTATCTCTTCGCCTATGGCGCCACCATTTCTGATAAAGTACTTGAAGATTTCACTGATTTTACCACCGGACTTTTTCACGTCGAGAATCAGCAGGACGAAGAACCACAGGGGGCAGTGCAGGATAACACCCAGAGCCATCACCAGTATCTCCGGTGTTAGGTAATCCGATATGGAGAGGTGGTGACATGCTGCGTTGATGGAACACATGAGGTGGACACGGTCGACGTAGTAGACAGCTGCGTACGGCACGTACATGGAGTTGAGGAGGGAGAAGACGCAGTGGAGGGCGAATGCTGCTGTCCCACCCAGACCCAGCATGTCCAGGATCATGACTAGGATGAAGGGGATCAGTCCGAAGAAGGTTGCTATGTTTGGGAGGATGCTTTGGGCCGAGTCCATCTTGTCGAAGATGTAGCTGAGGCAGGTCGAGAAGAGGATCGAGGAGGGACAGTAGAGCATCAGGAGGCTGCCGAGGGTCAGGATTGCTGGCACCTCCTGGAGGGATGGCACGTCGAACAGGAAAATTATGCCGAGGATGCAGAGGCAGATGAAGGACATCAGGCATACTAGGACGATGAAGTAGGTTAAGAAGTACATGGGAAAGGACAAACCGTTGACTCGGAGTTGGTTCTTCGTTTTTATCTAGAATTGAAGAAGATCGTTGGTTGAGGGAGAAATGTGGGGCAGGGTCGAGGGACTTACCTCGCGATCGTACACCATGTCGACGGCGAGGGTGATTGGAACTAGGACAAAGTTCATGCCGATGAAGAGGGCCGAACTGGCTATTCCTATGTTGAATTCTTGGGGCTGCGACGTCTGCTGGAACGGGTGGGTCCGGACTTCGATCAACGTTGAGGCGTCATTGCCGGCCAAGAACCTGGGAGTATCGAAAGGAAAAGAGACGACTTGAACATCTGTTTTCAGTCTGCAAAGCCCTTGCGGGTTTATTCAGCCATAGTTTTTCCACAACATAATGTGCAGTTAATAAATCAGTCAATCAATCAAATTACCTGTAATACGCGTTCGATATTATGTTCATAACAATGGGCAACGAATGCTGCATGGTGTCGTTATAGGTGATGGTCAAGTTCATCCGACGCTTGTCGTAGTCATCGATATTTAATACTGCCATGTATGGAGCAATGGTCAGCAGATCCGTGTAATTACCATCGTACTCTCTCAACGCAAACACACTCTGATTGATCTGGTGCATCATCGGCAATATGTCACGCTCCGTGCGATTTGTATACAGTATTCTCGTTTCCTTGCCGTACGTATCTGTGGAAAAAATCGTCGAAATGTTCATTATCAACGGTAAAGCTACACCAGAGTTTACCACCAAAACGAGTACTCACTGTTATTGAGCTCAAGCGACTGCATCCTAACTTCAACAGTCTGAATACTATTCAAGTACAACCCAAGTACGACGAGAGCAAGTGGCGCGACAATAGTAAAATAAAGCAACTGAATATTCCTGAACAATCTCAGACACCTCAGTCTCAACATAGCGTAGAGTGTCTGAAAAAAATTAGGCCGAATCTTGATGGGGTCTAGTCCAAGGCCTAGAATAGCTGGATTTTTATCGGTATGAACTCCATCGGGCTCACCACCAGCGCCCTTAACTTGTCCATCAACCTGCACAGTGGCACCCTCATTCTGTAGGCTCTGATAAGAAGTACTTTTCGATTGCAATGATAATGATCTGCTGAGCGCTCTATTTCTCACCATCTTCTTGGACAAATTGTCCATGGTGCATTCGGTCTCCTCGTCCTTCTCGAGGTGTAGGAACACCTCCTCGAGGGTCGTCATGGAAACCCCATAGCTGCTTATTCCGAGCCTGCTACCTCTCGTCTTGATCTCGTGCTCGATCGCCGAAAACAGGGGGGCAAAATTTTCCACCGAGTTGTGAGGAAGAATGAAACTCAGCTCCCTTCCGTGTCGTCTCGCCTTCTCGGCTTTAGCAACGTGCGATGTCACCAGTCTCGATATGGCATGGACCCTTCCATTGCCCTCCAGGACGAGGGTCAAGTGGTAACCAATCCCAAATTTATTTTTCAAGAACAAGGAACTCCCGCAGCAGCGCAATTTTCCTCGGCTGATGACGGCCTTTCGATCAGCCAGAATGTCAGCCTCGTCCATGAAGTGTGTCGTCAGGAGGATGACTTTTCCGTGTCGTCTGGACTGCAGGAACGACCACATCTGTCTTCTCGAGTAAGGATCAACACCGGCCGTTGGTTCATCGAGAATAATGATCTTGGGATCCCCAATTATAGCAATGCCGACCGACAACTTTCTCTTCTGTCCACCACTCAAATACTTTGCGAAGGTGTCGGCCTTCTCCAGCAGGTCAATGTCCTTCAAGGTCTTCTTGACTTCGATATCAATTTCGGAGCGAGGAATGCCGCGCACAGCAGCGAAGAACTCGAGATGCTCACGAGGGGTCAGCAAATCGAAAAGGATATCGTGCTGAGGACAAACGCCTGTCATACTTCTGATCATCTGCATGTCGTTGGAGTCCCTCACGTCGTACCCAAATATCAGAGCAGTACCCGCTGTTGGGGCTGTCAAGCCCGTTAATATATTGAACAGGGTTGTCTTCCCAGCCCCATTGTGCCCCAGAATGGCTGTTATCTGACCCTCGTAAATAGTTAAGTTAATGCCGTTGACCGCTTTTATCTCCGGCTTTCGACACTTCTGGTAAGACTTGTAAAGGTCGACTATTCTGATCGCCTCTCGTCCCTTCATCTCTCTCACTACTGGCTCGACATCGCGATTGGCCTCCTCCTCGGGGATAAATGAATTGGATTCACCGTTTGATGAGGGTATCCTCTGGACCTTTTTCTTACACCAGTAGCCGCGAGTGAAGCAGAACCAGGGTGGCCTCTTCACTCCGTACTCACTCGGGACAACGGAGTCCAGGTAGTAAGCGAGCAGCCCGTACAGAAATATGTCCAGTGTCATCATTACTAAACTACCACCGAACGGTATGCCCGGCCCTGACCACAAATTATCGAAATTCACTCCCTCCCCTTGGAGATCTAGCACCAGGGCTTTGTCCATGGCAAGGGCGACGCCAGTCGGACTCAGGATCGACACCACCCAGAATGATATTGAGCTCGAGTCGTCGACGAATACTTGGATGAAGTACATCAGACTGAGAATTGTCACGGCGAAGTTGCCGAGAACACCGGCTGTCCGGGATTTGTCGAAGAATGGGGTTATCATGAAGGCAAACATTATCACGGAGAAGGAGTAGAGGACTACCAGGAGGAATATTGGGAGAAAGTGAGTGTGCTGGAACATCTGGAGGGTGAAGAGGAGGACAACTGCCACTGCTGAGAGGACTAGCACGAAAATGCTGTAGATTATGAACCACGACATCCTGGAAGAATAGGGGGAGAATTTATGGTATATTTTCTATTATATTTTTTATTATATTTTTTATTATATTAACTTCCCGACCCGAAGGGAGGAATTATTGTAATGACCCCGAAAATCGAATGTGGAAATTTAAGCATTTCTCCGTTTCATGACCTTTGGAACCACTTCTGACCCTTTTCTTTTTCTATAGTTTTTGGTGTATCCAAAAATATTACTCTATTTTGGTGTTTTCTGCATGATTTTTCCAGAGTTTATCAAGTTTTTCAGTCGTGATATATCGAGACTGATGCCAATACTCACCAAAATACTGAGTCCTTCAAACCCATTATCTTCATCCCCTCTTTAATCTTATTCTCCTTCTCCCCCACAATTAATATCAAAAGATAAGTTATAAATTGTGAAAGTGCTAGAACCATGTAGAGTGGTATAACAACTCTAAATGCCAGCATCCAGTCTGTGAAAAAAAACATCTCATTCAGTGTCTCTCGTGTTTTTCAACTGTAGAGATACTTACCAGCAGTGTAAGCCTCCTTAGGAAACATCTCGAGCTTCACATCTGGCACTGTGACCTCGCTGTTTCCTGTGTCGAGCTGAATCAGAAAGAAGTATTTTTTTCGTGAAATATTTCAGGTCTGAGTGAGAAAATCATGACGTACCCGAATTTTCGTCATGTCTATGATCATCTGTAGAGCCATGAAACCAGAGTGCAGGTAATCATTGACTGGACAGGAGCCTCCAGTCTCTATCGAGAGGACTCCCCCCAGCCAGTGGCTGGTGTCCTTTCGACATGTGACTGGAGATGAGTAGAATTCGGTTGGCGAGGGGGGCGATGTGTACGAGGGATTTGTACGTATCTCGTATCTGTTGAATAGAAAATTTTCCGTCATTTTTTAAGGCGATTATTTTTCCCGCCATTTGGGAAAAGTCTTCATGCCGCAGCGCCATCTGTCGGAATTCGAGATTTTTATAGAAAATTTTTATGACTCTGGAAAATTCTAAAGTCTTCTGGAGAATTTTAGACGTTTTGTGGATTTTGGAAAAATATAACAAAGGGTTTTCTATATTTCGTGAGTTTCGGTGAATTTCAGAAAGGTCGTGGAGGGGAATTAAGTGCAGGTTTTAGGAATAAGAACTCCGGAATTAGCCCTGAGCCAAGTCAATTTAACAAATTAACCGATGAAATATTCGGATAAAGTTTCCAAAAGTCGAATGACTCGATGATTGACAAGATAAATTTCCCGGTGATTTTACGATGATAATTTACAGATATGATTTTCCCACTTCATATGTTCGACTGGTGACGAATAACTGTCTGAAAATTCGGGAGGCGAACCGACACCTCTCGGGTGAAATCGGTGCTCGGCGAGGGTTTCCGAATACCTCAGGCAACAAGTCGGAAAGGTCCGGAATTCTTCCCGAAATCGGACAGGATTCCAAACACGGAGCTTTCCCAAAAAATGTTGAATATTCTGGAATTTTCTGAAGCATTCGCAGATTTTTAAAAATACCATCTTACTTACTGCAAACGACGGCTGATTGGCTGTGGATCCTCGAATATAACAGCCAGTGGTATGCTGTACGGATCGCGCCAATAAGCCGCTTGTAGATCATCCTTAGTCTCTAATACCATAAAGTTTAGAGGGTTTCCTGAGGAACCCCACATCGACTGCCACAGGGTGTTCATTGAATTTAAGAAGCTCTGAAAAAACGAAATTCCCCTTAATCGCCCCCTGTTCTCTCGTTTCAGTTGCACAACATCGTTTAAGCTTCTTTATTTGAAGGACGATGAGAAAGTGGAAATTGCCATTCGTGTTTCTGTCCACACATCCGAGGGGAATCAGAAACTTCGAACGGAAATAGTGAATATTTGAATTAACTCACAACTGTCTCCGTTGAATTTGGTACAACAGTTATTGTATTGTTTCTATATCCATTGAAGAACTCAAATATATCACCGTCCTGTCGTTGCGTTTTCATGGCAGGATAATTTGGATTTGGTATCAAAACTTTAACCACGATGAGAATTCCCAGGGTCCACAGAGGAAGGAAAACCTCCTGAAAAACCAATGTTTCTTTTTCAAATGGAATAATGTTCTTTGTCATTGATGTATTTGGCGTAGCTCAACTATCATAACATATCCTAAAGACATTTGTCATTTGATATTTGACAGGGGACTTGACCCTCCAGCAATCGTCGTTCAATTCCCATAATAGATTGTATGTAATGATAACAAACAAAAAATCAAATATATTATTCAAGACTTAATAACAATAAATTAAAAAAGTAAAAAAAAAATGATGAAAAATAATGACAATAATATCAATAATAATAACATGAAAAGTTTTAAGTAAATAAAATTTATACTAGATAGTAACAAAAATGGCAGATAGCATAGAATTTTATAAAAATCGAGCGACTAGATGACAATGATAATGTATTATTTTATCTGGGCATATCCTGTGGGTGCCCTAGTGGAAAAACCTAAGGCAGAGGCGTAACATGCCTGATCAGAATTTCGGATCGGACTTGATCAGTTTCTGATCGAGACCTGAACAGAATTTCTACTCGGGTATGAGTCAATTTGAGAGTGAAATTCGTAAGTGTCCTGGTAGCTCAGATGGTAAGAGCACCCGACGCGACATTGGGAGGTCCCGGGTTCGATTCCCGGCTAGGAAGTTATTCTAATTTTTTCTCTCAAAAAATTAAATTTAATTAATGCCTAATGATGGAAGGCGGAGAAACCCTAGTGGAAAAACCTAAGGCAGAGGCGTAACATGCCTGATCAGAATTTCGGATCGGACTTGATCAGTTTCTGACCGAGACCTGAACAGAATTTCTACTCGGGTATGAGTCAATTTGAGAGTGAAATTCGAAAGAGTGAAATTGTTGAAAAAATTAAATAAACAAAAGCCCTGTATCAGGGGCATCTCAACAATATTTCTCATTCGAATCGGAGAATATCAGAGGTATGAATTGGAGTCGAATCTGGTTGCCATGAGGATAAACAAACTGGGGTACGGTATAGTTGAACCCACTGAGAGAGAATGCGCACAGTCGATCCCTCGCACGTCCCACCCAATCATCCTCCTGTCCTCAATAACATCATCGACATCATACGGTATCGGTGACCCATCAGATGTCTTTCTTCGTTGACATTGTAACTGAGGACTCATTCTACGAGAATCTGACACTCGGTGTCGTTAAGCTCCTCGAGGCGAGCCCATGCGTGAGGCACGTCAAAGTGGAAAGGAGAAGTGCATGTGATAGAAGTGCACTATCGAGTTGGGAGCAGCGGCACTGCTGCCTACTTCCCGAGGATTTGAAGAGTTTTTACGCCTCGATTGATGGATTTTCGTTGACTTGGAGCTTAGATATTGCCGGTAACGAATTATTATATTTTCGCTCAATATCTGAGTAAAAAAACAGCGTCATAAATTCTCAGTCAAAAAATAATTTAAAAATTTGAAGATTATCTTTAAAAAATCGTTCTTTCTCTAGGAATTGGATGAAACAAGTTAAAGGTGATCAGAAGATAACAAATAATTTCAGAAAATGCTTGAAAATACGAGGTGGCAGATGTGAGCGTCGCCATCTTGCTCGGGAACCTCCTCCGTCCGCCGCGAGGGGGTTTAAAGATGGCGGCGTCCACCTCGGCTTTTCAAACACCTCTTAAAACTATTCATGCTCTTCAAATCGGCTTCAACTTGCTGCATTCGCTTTCTACAAAGTGAACAATTTTATCAAGCCATCTTCCAGATTTTTCCATTCTCGTAACGTCGCAATAACAACAAAGTTATTGTCCCAGGCGAAGAATTCCCGGTCGGTCGCATGGTGATCAATGAATTCGCGGCCCTAAAACGCTTCGTAGGGACTAAAGAGCAGCAAGCAGATGCCGAGAACAAGACTCAGGACGAGTCGTCGGACATTCCATCCCAAGGGCCGCGCTGCAAACTCTTTGAGATCGATCAGTGCGGCACCAGCAAGATATTCCTCGTTTATCACGTCAGACCAGAGGTGGATAACGAGCCCGGGATATGGCTGTATTACGAGGAGAATGGGGGGACTTGGTATCAGCTGTCCAAGAGCTTCACCAAGTACTTTCGAATGATGCTTGTTCACCAGGGGCTGCCCATGTGGCAGTACTGCGCACTGGGACTCCCGCTGACAACTTGGGTGGAACAGACGTACTATCTAGTTGGGCCCCACCTACTACCGACAGCTGTCAAGCCCAGAGAGAGTTTATCCCTGAATCTGTGGAAGGACGGACCTTCCAATACCATCGATCCAGCTATATTCAAGAGTCGGGATAACAAGCAGAAGAACTCGAGGAAGAAATGAGAAATTTTCGACAGAGAAACACGATGATTTCGGGTTTTTCTTTCTTGCTCGTTTATTGCTGAAACCCTTGGCCTAATTGGCACGAATATACGCGAAGAAAAGTCGAGAAAATTGGCAAGTGATATCGGACTTGGCGGAATATCTTGGCCAGTTGTAATTTTCCTTAAATTTTGGAATAAAATAAACTTTATACTGGGATCAATGCTTCGTTGGAGTTGATTTCATTTTTTTTCCTAACTGCGTCTGTCGAGTTTTCTGGGGTCCAATTCGCCATTCGCTAATTGGGGAAAACTTTTAACGAGAGAATTTTTTTGACGTTCTTCGGACAAAAGTTGTCGCAATTATTTTTATGTTTCGCGATCGACGAATATCGTTTAGCTCGCAATTGGCACCGCAGCTTCCTCATCACGTAGTTCATCTGTCATATTGACATTGAGGAGGGTACATGCTAAATAATTCAGCGATTGCCGCTTGGACTGCTTCATTCCAAGCAGGCTCATTACGCAATCGCCAATTTATGGGTGCGTGGAGAGGGCACGCGGGGCGGAGTGAAATAAAGGCGTAATAAAATGTGAACAGATGCGAAATGAAATTAAATGACGATCTAATGAATGAAAAATGAAATTAAATCTAGTGAAATTCAAAGAAAAAAAATTGAATGTTGATGAGTTGAAAAAAAATGGACCTCGACGATATTTTTTTTTTTCAATTCTTTCATTTGAACCTCGATGATTTTATTGTTTTCATTTTGAAAAAAAAAAAAATTCAATCCACTTCCTATCCAGATCTACTACTATTGAAATTTTTTAAGATTAGGATTGTTTTTCGTAAATAATTTAGAAGCAATCGATTTCAAAGAAATAATTATGAACAGTTTTCAAATTTTTTTTGTGTGAGAGGGAAATATTCTGAAAAAAGTTTTTTTGTGAAGAATAATTGGACATTCCTGATATTGTTTTCAATGGAAAATTTTATTATGTCGTAAACTGAAAATTCAGAGACTCACCGCAGTAGTCTTTCGCTTCTCCCGTTTCTTGAGCAGTAAATTTCTCACGAGCATAGCCCGGAGTTGAGAAAGGTACACACTGCAAGAGCCCATCCTGCCCTCTGATTTTTTTCTATTTCTCAGCTTCTGAAAGCAAAATGTTAATACATTTACATCAATCGAATTCGTTAGCAGCTGAGTTTTCGATGAATATCTCGGTATCTAAGGGAGATAGCGATTTTTTCATGAAAACCTTTTTCGTAGCTCTCAGTTCGCTCTACAAAAAAGGTTCTGACAAAAATTTTGCTATCTGCCTTGGATTCCGTGATATTCGCTGATGTTTTCGATCATGTTTATCCAACTTTTCCCTCCGTGCACTGAATCGTCCTCTCCGTTTTCAGAACCCCTCACACGATGCGTCGGAATTTTTAACTCGCTCTACAAATAATGTAGAGTCAAAGTTGGTGGATTCTCCGGTCTCATATGCACCGTAAATCGAGCGGGTGCGGTAGTCACCACGTGTTTCAAAAAAATATTTTCACTTCAGACAGTCTCGAGTGAACATTCTAAACATATTGGTTGAAACGCGCGTGTTT
This sequence comes from Diachasma alloeum, assembly GCF_001412515.2. NCBI lineage: Eukaryota > Metazoa > Arthropoda > Insecta > Hymenoptera > Braconidae > Diachasma > Diachasma alloeum. Next base: position 665,195 of record NW_021680352.1, read on the forward strand.
GCCTCGGGGAAAACATTGCCAGATGGAGAGATTTTTTTTTAATCATTGAAGGCAGACGGACTTCCTCAGCGAGACCATCATTGCTTTTCAGTTGAAGACTAATTTGATTTGCATTAGAGGATTGACCTAGAGAAAAAATCTAGAACTCGTGTCGGAGTGGACAGTTTAGTTTTCAGTTGCGCTAGGCAAATATTTACAATTTGCTGTATTAAAAAAATTAGAAGTACTTGATTAGGAATACATAGGGATGTTGAGGACATCCGAGTACTTTCGCAATTTTTTTCTCCAGTGAAATATTTTTCTACTTTTGCACAATGATTTTATTATTTAAAATTTGCAGGTCTCAATTCGAATCTCGAGATTGAACCGTGAGAAAACATTTTAGATATTTAAAAAAAAATTAGAAAGTTTACTTTTGGAGAAAGATTGATGAAATAATTTTAAATGACAATTTTCGAAAATTCCTAGCATTTTTTACAAATAATCTGCAAACAACGAATCTCTAAAACAATAATAATTCTGTTAATGACACAATTTTATTGACAAATTTGATGATTAAATATGGTTGAATGTATTGTCTGTGCCAAAACGTAAAAAATACTTGGAAATTAAAAAAATTAAATATTTGAAATTAATAAATATCCATAAAGACTCCATCACTCGTGATTTTTTCTGCAAGTTTGTAAATTAGTTGTAATCATTGGTGAAATGATAACTGCGAAATATTATTTGTCGGATTTTATGATGTTTATGATGTTCAAGTGAGGAAATTAAATGAAAATGTTGAATCATTAAAAACGGAAATTCTCTCTCGAAATTGACGAGTTTAAATTTTCTATCCGAATTTTTTTTCATTTTTTCACGCGTGAAAATGAGAAAGAAAATTATTTTCATGGAATAACATTTACGAAGCCCTCGGCGCAATTATTGGAAAATTCTATTCATCTTTCTCGCTCATTTATTATATCTCCTCAGTATTTTCTTTATTCCTCTTCAAACAAAATATAAAACTAAAAACGGGGAATATATTAATTAAAAAATTGTCGTTTATTTTCCCTCGTATTAACAGATATCGACGCATGAATGAATTCATTAAAAAACAAAATTCTCTCTCGAAATTGACGAGTTTAAATTTTCTATCCGAATTTTTTTTCATTTTTTCACGCGTGAAAATGAGAAAGAAAATTATTTTCATGGAATAACATTTACGAAGCCCTCGGCGCAATTATTGGAAAATTCTATTCATCTTTCTCGCTCATTTATTATATCTCCTCAGTATTTTCTTTATTCCTCTTCAAACAAAATATAAAACTAAAAATGGGAAATATTAATTAAAAAATTGTCGTTTATTTTCCCTCGTATTAACAGATATCGACGCATGAATGAACTCATTAAAAAACAAAATTCTCTCTCGAAATTGACGAGTTTAAATTTTCTACAAGATGTTCTTTTTCATTTTTCACGCGTGGAAATTATTTTTATGGAACAACATTTACGAAGCCCTCGGCGCAATTATTTTTCCCCCGAACGAGATCAATGCTTCGGCGATTGTGACATTCGTCAGGTACACATTGTAGCGAGCAAGGTGGTTAGGGGTTCTCAATCGTTCTCGCGTTTCTCCAACGAAAGATAAAGGAGAGAGGTGCATTCTCACGGGCGCAGAGTGTGCCAGTCGAGTATCGACCGTTGCGGGGTGCCAACCTACCCGTGCGCGTCGCCTTCAATTCCCCCCTCCCCCTCCAAATCCCCTCATCAACTGCCCCCCAGTCGTTTCGCCCTTCGCCGGAACAGCACAAGTTCAGTCCCTTGCATAAACTATATCATTTTTTCACCGCAACTCTAATAATTCGGGTTAATCCTCCCATTGCACTAATTTATTTTCACTATTTTATTTCTCACATTTCCAAAAAAACGACCTTTTTTTTTATTGTCATTTATTTTCGCGGTATAAGTCGATTTTGACTACCGCCCAGTTTTCAATAAATATTTCAAAATCTAAGGGAAATAGCAAAATTTTTGTCATAACCTGTTTTGTAGCGCAAATTGAGAGCTACAAAAAAGGAAAGCACAACAATTTCGCTATTTCCCTCAGATTCCGAGATATTTATTGAAAACTGGCAAATAGTCAAAATCGACTTATACCGGTTTACCACTTCGCTACTGAATTCGTTGAAACATTTTTTTACCAAATTTTATTAATATTTATGAAGCACTATTCATACAAATTTTAGACTATTTTGAGAAGTCAATATTCCACTGGATTTGTCAAGAGGACTATTAAAGATGAGAACATTGAAGAATAATTCAATGAATGTTGTCATAAATATTGACGCTCTTTTCATGATTTCTCCAAATTGTTGTCCCTTCAAATTTTTAATTATTGTAAATTAGTATGGATCGTTGTTCACTCCAACAGATTTATGTAAAATTACCCTGAAGAGGACTCAGAGTCAGGGCCGCAAACTGACCGATAAGCCAAAGAAATTATCATCCCCTGAATACCGACATTAGCCCTCGGCTGTTCGAGGAATACCCCCGAATCTAACGGAGATAACGAAATTTTTGTAAGAACCTTTTTCGTAGAGCCAATTCAGGGCTACAAAAAAGGTTATGACAAAAATTATGCTATGGGCCTTGGACTCTGAGTTATTGATCATCGAAAACCGACCGACAGTCGAAATCGACTTGAACCGCTGAATCCCTTCGGTTTTGATTTCATTTCTTGGGTTTGAACCCACGACCCTTGGGTTTCCAGTCTAATATTTGAGCTAAACGAATAAATCTGCCAGTTTTGGAGTTCCCACGAAACGAATATATTTTCTCAAAATTCTGGAATGAAAAAATAAAAAAAAATGAAACGCCTGAGGTTTTTACCGAATATCATCAGTTTTCAGTGAATATCTCGAAAGATAAGAGAGATATCAAAATTTTCGTCATAACCTTTTTTATAGCCCTCAATTCGCCCCATAAAAAAGGTCATTACGAAAATTACGTTATCTCTCCTAGATTCGGAGATATTCCCGGAAAACTCAGCTTAATCTGCTTGAGCCGTTTTACCGCTCCGCTGGAGTTTTAATTCGCATTAGAGATGGGATTAACTGTTGAAGAAAAGTGGAATTGAACCCCGCGAGATGTTCTCGACGCCAGGCGGTCTGGCGAAACGATGCTCTCACTACTGCCATCGATGCCTGATTCCTCATTATTTTCCCCGTGAGCACGTGCTCCGTGCGTCACGTCAATTACAAATTCCCCATTTTCATCCCTCAATTGAAAATCATTAACTCACAAAAAATCTTGTGACGATCACCTTTGACGTTGCACGTCACGTGACTTCGTCGCATCGAAACGAAAAAAAGCCTCTTCTGCTTCATGAGAACAGACTTTCCCTCTTCGTAGAATGAATTCTAAAATAACTTAATCGATTCAATTTCAGGTATGTTCCACGAGCCGCTATTCCCCTCGCGTTCATTGAATTCCCGAGGCGATTTCACCGGCGATTATTAATATTTCGACTGACGGATTGCAAAACACTCCCCCCAGCTTTGAAAATGCATTGCCCGCGGTTATAGCAATATTTTTTCGCTATTATATGGTCAACGGCCGTTTTCGAAATCGATTTGGACGGCCTGCAGGCGGCGGCTGGGTGCAGCAAAACGCGGAAAGCTCTCCTGAGGGACCGAATGAGAGCGGAAATCACGAGAACTCTCGTCTGCCAGTGAAATCTCCCCCAAAAAAAAAAATTCTCAAAATCAGAGAGAATTTCAGACTCCGTCTCCCCTCAACGCTATTCAATTCACCGCCTCGCAACTAAAATTCACGTGTTTTCCACCGCAGAAGATTATTTCAAAAAAAAAAAAAATTTCACTGAAAATTTTTCAATCTCATGATTTTCACGGGAAAAACTTACAGTCTCATCGGTCCGTCAAATTGAATATCACCAACGCCGAGTACATCAGACTCTCTGCGCACTTCCGGTTCCCCAGTGCCGCGAGTCCCTCATTCACAGTGAATTCCAATCGCGAAAATCCCCCGAGGAATGCGAAATTCCGAAGAAGGCGTGAATGGCTGATAAAAATAATTCGACTATTTCCATTCACGTCGGGCACTTCAATACGCGGGTGTGCGACACTCGAGGAAACAGCGCCATGTTCCGGCGGTTGACTTCCGGCGCACCTTCGCCAGACGAAATAATGTTAAAGCTGCGAGGCACTTCGCGAATTCGCGAGTCGTCTGCGGAAATAATCTTGAATCTCCGCTGGTGTCACTTTGCCATCACATTGGCTGCCCTCTCCCCTGGGGTGTCCCCTCCGAGAGAGCGCGATCATTCAGGCCTGAGGGTCAGGTGTGAAAATGCGAAGAAAAATGAAAATGAAGTTTCGTGGATCCGCGGGACGATGGATTTTCGAGGAATATTGCGCGAGGTCGAAGTGACGAGGTCACCCTTTTTTTTTTTTTTTTTTTTTCTCTTGGACACCCCCCGGAACCGATTAAAATGCACCAGTTACGTCGGCCAGCGACGCCAGACTGCCAGCTACGAGGCGAACGAGAGCTTCGCTCCTCACGCGACTGCGTCGTAGCTCGGGTGTCATGCCGTGCTGTATGAAAGGGAGGGAGAGGACTTGGGGGTGAAGGAAAATTGAGGGGAGGTGTAATCAAAGAGGATAAAATTGTATGACCTTTCGCGGTGAGAATTTTGTGACGTTGCAACCAGATTTATCCGAAAATTCATGATTTATTCGCTCGGGGATTCGAGGGTATAGCCCCTTGATGAAAATACGGGACTAGCTTTATTTCCTTCCTACGGCCTATGAAAAGAATAACTTCATCAATTGCAAGAGGGATTTTTCCACTGAAATTGGTTATCGAATTTTTTCGAGCTCCACTTCATCCAGAAATAATCATCAATTTTTTTTTATTGACGATACGTCAATATTTTCTAATCTAAAAGCCATTAACATGAACTAATTATCATAATAATTGATTATAATAGTAATAATTGATGGCTTACGGAGTTTTCCCTGAGATCAAAATTTACTCTCCCAAGTTATTTCATGTTAAGGAAAGGTTTATTGCTTTATATTGCTATGGGGTCTTCCCTGAGAGTGTAAAATGGGGGAAAAGTCCTCTCGGGACTTTTAATGATGGGTTTTTCCCCACAAGTACACCTGGCGGCCAGGCGGCGTCAAGAGGGAAAGACCGAGCGTTCCTTCAGGAAGTGAAAATTATATTGCCCTTCTAGGTCTATATTAGCCCTGGGCCTCACTAGCAACCATCTTTAGTCTCTCGTAGATATTCATAATGTCAACTACGTTCTGTCTGTGTAGAGTCTTAGAGATTTTTCAATTAAAGTGTTCACATAGATAAAAGGTGTTTCTTATTTTAAACCCCATAATCCAATAATAATAATAATAATAATAATAATGAAATGTAATAATTATAAAACTGAAAAATCAATTATTTGCAATAATAATAATTTTTATCAGTAAAATATAATGATAGTTTTTTAAATCATTTTTTATAATTATAATTATAATTTTTATTACAATTATGTCATTTTAATGGCTTTTAGATTAGAAAAGATTATAATAAAATAATCTAGAATTATTATAATTAAAATGACATCATTTTATAATAATAATAATAAAATTATATCATTTTAAAATCTCTGATCACCCTATTGACTCATCTGACAATAAACTGTGGAAATATAATAGAAAATTGATGAAATTCAAAGTTTGAAAATTTTTTTTTACACGCGCCATTTGCCCACGAGCAAAAATGCATCATAAATGACGTGGAAATTACCTAGGGGAGTCACGTATAATCCGTGGAAGCATTACTACGGCGTACTAATTTTAATCACAGTGGAACACATATTCCGCTTCATAGCAAAGGTTTCAGCTACGGTGCAAACAGCAGACGTGTAAGAAACCATTTTCCAACCACCTTTTTGCACATATCAATTGGATTGAAGGCTAACGTTAGCGATGAGTATGTGGAGAGAATGAAAAATACAGATGAGAACGAGAAATTATTTCTCGAGATCAAAGGGAATTGCAGTCAAAGGTCCTTGTTACTGACGCACTCCTAATAAGAGAGAGTCGTATCGCTATTAATATTTCATGTCTATATTTTCTACACAAGACGCACCTCGCATGCATGGAAACTTTAATTTCGAGGCGCGATGAAATAGTAAAATAATTGATAATTGAAGCTTTCAATTGACTGCTGGGTAAACAATTCTAAATTTCATAAAAGGATTTTTCGATTATTCTAATAATCGCCAATCTTCCGAATGCAATTATCTCTATATGATAAAATATAGGGTGCGTTCAAGTAGGATTTTTCTCGGCCCAAGGTCGGCCGGACGATCCCTCCAGATGAATGGAATGGAATTCCTCGATATAGAATTCCCTTGATAGAGTGCTAAATTAAAACTGCTGTACAACAGATTTAAAATACTTCTAGGAGTTCATGATTTTATTTCAAATGAAAAATTTACTGAGGTTGAATAAGTCTCATTACAAAGATTAAAATAATACTATAGTCTCATTAACAAGATTAAAAAGATACTATAAAATGAAAACAAAAATTTATTCTATCGAACTCGAACAGTCGCGTGGAGGGGGGCGGAGCCCCCGCGGGGTCCGTGAGCGAAGCGAGCAAGGGGCGAAGCCCTCCGGAGTTCCCGAGCGAAACAAGCAAGGAGCGCAGCCCCCTAGTTGATTGATAAAATAATTCTGAATTCGAATATTTAATTAATGACATTCCGAAAAAATAGGTGATATAGGGAGGGAAATGGGGGGTGGGATAGGAAAGGGAGGACAACACCTTCATAAGGATTTTAAAGGGGTTTATGCCCCTTTATGCAAGACCTATGTATAAAAATAAATCGAGTCTCATTAAAAAGATTAAAATAATACGACAAAATAAAAAAATCTATTCTATCGAACTCGAAAAAGTCGCGTGGGGGGCAGTGAGCGAAGCGAGCAGAGGGCGAGGCCCCCCCGGGGTCCGTGAGCGAAGGGAGCAGGGGGCGAAGCCCCTGGTTGATTGATAAAATAATTCGGATTTCAAATATTTAATTGATGATTAATATAATAATTTAAAAATAATTAAGTTAATCGTAATACCATTTATTGCGTAATATTAAGCAGTTAACTACTGAAAAATTTAACTCAACCTAAAATTGATGATTGTACCGGTGTCTGAGCGCAGTAATTTTTTTATCACTCGCATATGGCCAATTTTTATGCGATAAGATTTTATGGGCTCAAGATGTGTCAAGGACAAACTCCGAGTACATATTGAAATTGAAGTATAACGTGCCTCACCCACACTTCAGTGACATGTGAATAATCTCACTGGCTCTGGACTTATTGAGTCTATAATGGAATTGGATTTTGGAGGTGATGACAGTTTGCACGCAAAAGATTGGGTAGGTCTGGATAATGAGGGGGGGGGGCTTGAGCTGGGTGTGCCACGACCCAGTGAGAATCGCCAGGAAACTGGAGATTATCGTTCTACGCCCTGATGAAAAGTGGGTATAGAATCATCAATTTTCATCTTTGATTTAACGATGTTCGACATGTCCGGGGG
>NW_021680352.1:673399-729719 GCF_001412515.2 Diachasma alloeum
CCCCCCCCCGGTGGGGGGGATTATTGGAATCAATGGATGGTGAAAATGTTCGTGGGAGAATTTTAAGAGATAATCAGTTGTCGATGGGACTGAATCAGCTATTGTGAGAACGCATGGACGCGCCTATTGTCCGGCATTCTGTGTCAATGGAGTCTTGGTACGTAGGAGTGGGAGGGAATCTGAGGACAATGTCCTCTTCTCGTTCAGCAGTCCTGACAGTTTCACTACCTGGTGTTACGGGGATGGGCAACAATTTTTTTGCCGTGAAAATGTGGGGAGATGATTTTTTCATTTTTTGTGGCTCGCTTTTGGACGCTTTTTTTCGGTTCCTCACGTCTCCTTCGATAGCTCAGTTGGTAGAGCGGTGGACTGTAGTTGGTTTGATTCATAGTGGACATCCATAGGTCGCTGGTTCAAATCCGGCTCGAAGGAAATTTTTTTTTATTTGGATTTTCGTGAAAATGACTCTGTATGGACGATAAAAAGAATAACAGTAAGAGCCGGGATAAAAATCCATGATTTCTTGTATTATTCACGATTGACTAGTTGGTTTGATTCAAAATGGACATGCATAACCTCTGATCCCAATCCGATTCATGAAAATAATTCAACATCATCAAAAAAAATTCAACAACAGTAAAAATCAAACTAAAAATCGATAACTCCCCGCATTATTCATGATGAATCAATCTACGGAGTACTTCATACCGATTTCGTTGTCGATTTGAAAGCCATATCGAAAACACAACCGCTAATAATAGATAGCTATAGGCCATTGTTTCGATTTTTACGACCATTTTTTACCACTAAAATATACGAACGTGAATTTTTTCCCCCCTTGATACCGTCAACCTGACATCCATTGCGTATGTCCGAGGGAGAGCTTTCTGAATTTAATAATTGATGCGTGTGGCGCCAGCGTTTGAGGGGGAAAACGTACGTTTCATTTATTCAACGTCCAAGTTCAAAGTGTATCGGAGTATATTTCTGTTGTAGCGTATGTGGACAGTATGGAGAACAAGGGAAGGGCCATATGTTCGACATATCGAATAAATTAAAGCCCTGTTGCTAGCTGCATTATCGACTCCGACGCTCGCTGGACAATACTAGGGAGCACGGAGTTTGGAAGACAACGGGGGTAAATATGCGTGCGAAATCATGCATATACACGTGAAACGGGCTTACATAAGGGGCTCCCTAGACAATGCCGGGTAGTGCATTCTGAAAATTATAGAGGGGCTGTTGTGTTTCTTGGAATTTTTTGCCACCTGTTTCCCTGAATAATTCTCCGGCGATGGAGACATTCTGAGGACAATAGAATAGAGCCTTTCATACGGAGACACATTGTCTCGGAATCGTTATATCTCTGATTTGAGGATAAACCTCATGGCGAGTGACCTTCACCCAGACCTCATGTCGTTCACACAAACGGCATAGGCTATGTTTCTATTTATAAAAACGGAGGAATACAGAAATAATCTCGCGGCGAGAGTGTTGAGAATGCTCTCCACTGCACTCCCCAGCGGTCGTTCAACTCGGACGAAATTAACTCCTAAAATCTAGGAATTCAGCTTAGGGCAGATGATTCGAAATTTCAGAGCGCACGAGGGAGAGGAAAATTTAAAATGAAAACAAAAAAAATATTGAGTCGACCGTGACAGGACTCGAACCTGCAATCTTCGGATCCGAAGTCCGACGCCTTATCCATTAGGCCACACGGTCGGATGGTGAAAACTGTTTCAACAATATCACTTATTAATGTCACCGCCTAATTTTCTGCGCGCGCAAATCAATTTTTCACTATTCATATTAAATTATCTTCTTGAGTTAATTTCAAAATTCTCAATTTTCGTTGATTTCCGAAACGAAGTGACTGTACCGGCGTCGACAATGAAGGGATCTGTACCAATATTTTTTTAAGAAATCCGTTGTACCGACTGGGATAACAAATTTTCATTTGAATAAATTTTTTTTTCGTTTTCGAAACGTCCAAGAGAGGTTGATAACGCCATCTGTGGTTTGAGTATGAAGCTTAAATACAATTGTGCAAATCCAGTTAACGAAATAATTATATGCAGAATTCTGACAGAATTTTCGCGACCTAAAAACGGGAAATGAGCGGATTACCAATCATTAACAGTTGTCATGCTGATGGGAGAAATATGATGCAAACAATCGAAGAATCTCTCTCGCGAAAAATGAGAAACAATGGAATGGGTTCATTGTAGCGACAAATTCTAAGAACTCTTACCTTCTTCAGAACACCTCACGCAGTTATTAACGATATCCCAGCAATAATGCACCAAATTAATAACAACAATTTCCCGGTAAATAAAACATTGAGTTTCTTGGATGTCACCACAGAATTATCCAGTCCTCGCCGTTTCGACAACCCCAGGGCAGATGGCGGCACTGGATGCACTGGTGGTACGAATATTCCAGAGGGTTGATCGATGATGATATCCCCCTGGGACAGTAGATTTCACCCCAAATGTTGACTGAATAGAAACACTACAACTTGGGAATATTATATGAAGCAAGGGGATTGAATTTAGAAGACGTCAGGAGTCGACTGAAATAGTTCAATTGAATTATTCATCATCGCTCTCATATTTTCAATTTTTTCATCACTCATTTAATGTTTTCATCGACGAAAAAAATTCAGGAATAGTTCTCCGATGTTCTCATAAAATGCAAATCTCCGTAATTAGTGAAGATAGTTGTACCCGCGACGCAAATGGCTCGAAACTTGAGTTTAATCGGATAGAGTATTCTATCTCGCAAACGTGAACGTACTACCGGTGTAGGAAGCATATCTCCTGGGAGTGAGGGGTGTCTGTACACGAAATACCGTGTGTTTACGGTAGCGGTGAGTGAGGGCTGAGGCACAGCACGAACCCGGTCATTAGGGGGTGATTAAACTTCCGGCGGACGTGTGTCCCTTTCGATAGGCCCGGCTTATCAGATGGCTTTATTGGAAATTATTTGGAAAAGCCAATTTTGTTTAACGCAATGAAATAGAAGCGATTGCTTTGTTCTCAAAATCTGAAGAGGTCTGAATGTGATGAACATTCCGATCAATCAACTTTTGGAGTGGTTTCGTAAGAAACTTTGACAATTCAGTAGTGAAGCCGTAAAACGGTTCGATTCGATTTTGAATATCTCGAAATCTAAGGCAGATAGCGAAATTTTTGTTATAACCTCTTTTACAGCTCTCAATTTCCTCTACAGAAAAGGTTATTACGAAAACCTGGCTATCTCCCTTAAATTCGGAGATATGCCTCGATAACTCAGCTAAGAGCTGAGACGGTAAGTAGGCGCTTCAATGTTGCTGACGATGGGACGAAGAGCGTCTCTTTATGAATTTTGGGGCGACCATAGAGTCAGAGACCCAGATAGCAAAACTTTCCGATCCACTGATATTTACCAGCAAGTTTAATTTTTTTTCTGCCGCAAGATTGTAAATAATTTGTCGTCAGTTTGGCGTCATAAGAACGACACATGCAGGTGATAACCCATCAAGTTATCACCTAAATTTGCTTCAAATTTGCAGCAAAAATTTGGAGTTAATATGCACATATTAACATGAGCAAAAGTGCGGTTAAAAATTGCAGTCAATTTGGAACAAGATAACATAAATTGTTACCCTTTATAGAAAAAAAAAAAATCCATTAATATCAATTTTACAGAAAAAATTGTCGATGATTGGTCCGTTTTATGCTCAATTGTACGAGTTGGATCTTTCCTGAGTTGTCACAGCGCTGAAGATTCCGACTGCAGTGTTTCCGAAACGTCGCCACATCCATCTGAAACCAATGATATTACAATTAATCCCGACCGCGAACGCCTCGAAACCACTATTAATGCCTTATTAAGGTTCCACCACTGCTTATTATGGCACAATTCATCATTCCATTTTATTATGACCCAATTAATAAGTAGAGGTGATACCCCTTATTAAAAAGTTGTTCATAACTTGTAAACAAGGGATTCTACATTTCTCCTCCCACTTGAAATGGAATTCCTTTACGACTCGTCTACCTCGAATTCCTTCAATTCTTCCAGCCAACCTCGTTCACTCTACAAACCGAGGAAGACATCTGGCCAGGTTTCCCATATTTTTAAATGCAAAAACAGCAATATCCCTCCCTCCAACAAACACATCGGCTGCAATAAAGAGTAGTGGGGAGTCTCTCCCCCGCATGAGCAGACGCCGACTAGTCTCGTGGCTTGCCTCCCGGCGTCTGGCTAGTGGAGCGCAGAGCGTCAAACCGCCAACATTAATTGTTACAACAGAATTTTCAAAATCCGATCACCGACACAATGGCTTGTACTGAGAATATCGTGCCGTCCGGTGCAATACCAAAAAAATCGTGCACAAACCTATCGATTTCATCCCCCAGTGATCACAATCGTCTTCAGCCCTGGCAGCAGAGGCTCTTCGGTAAACAATTGTTTCACTGCGGTGATGGTGATAAACTTGTTGATGTTAACAGTGCACTTGTCGGGGAGAAAGGCCCTATGTGCGACATCATTGGGGTTTATTTCAGTTTTATCAATCCCGGCGCCACGTGCGATGATTTCACGAGACAATTACTTGGATTGTATCAGAATATCAATGCTGGTGTTTTTGTGAATGGGGATCACGGGGAAGGGGGGAAGAAGAAGAAATTTGAGGTAGTGCATGTGGTGCTCTGGAGTAATGTTGCCGATGTTCTGGATTTTGAGGAGAGCTTTCGAAATCATGTGGCCGATTTGCCGTGGCTAGCTGTGCCTAATCGGGATTACGAGAGGAAGGTGAGAAGTAGTAGGGGACGGGGGGTAAAATGGACACTTGAGACTTTTTTTTTTTAATTCCTCATAACTCAGAAACAAAATTATCAATGGAGTTCAGTTTAGGCTCATCCCAAAGGGCAAGAATTGTTCTTTACATTGAAAAAAAAAATTATTGAATTTCATCACGATTTCAACCCGTCATGATTTTCATCGGTAGTTCAACTTTTTTTTTCATTAAAGCTTGCAGACCTCGGCGGAGGTTTATGCGGAATGAAAAAATTATTTGAATGACTAATGAAATACTTTTTTTATACCATCTTCTGAATCAATTGAAAGAGAGAGGTCTGGATGAATAAAATGGTTTGAAGTCACACAACAGGCGAATTCTGTGAGAGTCAGAGAGAACATTTTTCCCGACAGCAACTTGCTTTGTGCAGGTCGTTCACTTGAATATGTAATTTCAGAGAAAGCTCGAGCTTATTCTGCCTCACAATTATTTATTATCATTTAGACTCTGAATGAGGGATTTCTCGGGTAATTGGTGTGATCAGAAAGCAACTGCGTACTTCTACCCCTCATTCAACGATGCAAACGAGTTTTAATTGGACGTTAAGTGATTGACGAAGAATAGACGGGAAATGGAGGAGTATTGATGCATTTTTTTATGAATAGATTCAGAGGTGCCTGTAGGAATCAGTTGGGGATTGCCACAATCTTGAGGATGATTTGCACGACTAGGATTTACACTGAGAAAAAAATTTATTCCTTCCAAGAAAATGTTATTGGCGATATCTTTTTCATACTCTTAGTAGAAGAAAATATCTCTTTTGGAACGTATTTCTCCAGGCCAGTCATTTCCAGGTGCTCCGAAATCAGTTCCAAGCGTGAGAATTATGGTGATCTATAAGAATATTCTTCTGCATATGACCTCGAAGAAACTCCAATAATAATTATTAACATTTGGAATTATTCCAATTTTCTTTACCTGAGAAAATCGCCAATTTGTAAAATCCGGAAGATATCGGAGAACATTTTGTCAAGGTCATATGTAGCATAATAATCAGATTGTTCAACATCACTGTAATTTTTGAGGATAGACTTGGACTCTCTGAAAATGACTGTCCTGGAAAAATTCGTTCTGAAAAAATATTATCTTCTGACGAGAATATCGATCCTTGGCAGGACTAATTTTTTCTCTCAGTGTAGTTTCGACATTGCGATGTAGCAGGCTTCGATCCGATTTATTGACCTCTCTGAGCCATATCGAGTCTGTCATGTCAGGAGGATGAAATGAGGGCTTGAATCCGTGAGTGGTTGGAAGGAGTGATTTCCTGCTGAGGGAGTGAGCCTTTGTCATTACACTTCAAAGGAAAATCTAGGGGTGCACATGCACCTACCCATTATCAACTCATTCTTCTTTACGCGGAGTCTTTAGTGCAACTAGGCATGAGTCACACGGGGCAAATCTTCATCAAGCAACTTTATTTTCAACTTCAGGGGATGAATTTTCATCGGTGGACACTTTATTGTTGCAGTTTCACCCTCTGTTCTGGTCGCCTTCGTCTTAGGTGTTTGAAAATAATAATCATTAGTCATATCGAGTGGGTAGTCATGCGTGTAGAGGCTCAGACTGGAAACCTAAGGGTCGTGGGTTCAAACCCACGACTTAACTCCGGCGATTTTTCACATTTCTCCAAGTTTATTCGTATAATGCATATTTCGACCAACAAGAGATGATAAAACTTAATAACCGAACAGCGAAAAACTGCCGTTGATCGTCTTTTTGGAGGAATAAGTTACAAGGCGAAGGATTTTACGGTACACTGGTAAAAAAATTTAACAGAATTTTCCAGAAAATGACACTGAATTCAATTTAACGGAAAAAAGGCTATGAAACTTCAAAGAAATTCCTGATTTTTCAGTGGAAGAACCATGAAGATTTCGAAATTTCCATGAATTTTCAATGTAAACATGATAATTCAATAAGAAATTGCTCTGAAATTTCAAAAAATTAAAAATTCAAGGATATTTTTGCTTGAATTTTCCCAATTTCCATTAATTTTCGTGGAATAATTTAACTAAAATTTAAAATTTCCATGATTTTTCCACGAAAACGACGAATTTTCAATGGTAAAATTCCCTGAAATTTCAATGAAACCGTCACTTGTTTCATATTTCAAGACTAAAGCCTGTAAACTTCAGTAAAATTTTGTTAACAGTGTATTGATCAATCTGATTGTGAAAAGAATTTGTAATTCTCCGACATGAATAAAATGCTTCAATCAATCACCACTAGAGTGAAAGATTTTCGTCCTCTCCATCAACTCAAAAACCAAAATATTATTGGCATGTCCTCCAAAATCTGAAGACGGAAAATATTCAAGTAGAATACCTTCAACACAGAGTGCACTCCACTCACGATGAATTGGTTGGCGACCCACATTTCCGATAGATGAGCTGTCATTCACCAAATGCATACAGAATGAGGTGAAAAAGGAGAAAAGAGCATCGTAGAAAAAAAAAATGAGGGAAAAATCCACCCTTGAGGCAAAACACATCTCAAGCCCTTTTTGCTCTTCATCTATTCCAACAGAAAGGCGTTCTTTGAGAGGAAAAAAAGCGTACGGAAGTTGCCCAAGGAAAACCGAAAAACCGAGTGTTCTCGAGAGAGAATTATTTACAAAACCTGGGGAAAAAACCCGTGTATTATGTTAATTATAACTCGAGTGAGATTTCTGTGTGCGAGGAGGTGGAGTTGAAGTGCAGAAGACGAGACGATCACTGGAGCGTTGAAAATAATCGAGGGGAGCTCGGATAACGCAGCCATCGATCGTCTGAGAAACTTAATGAAGTTTGAAAAAGAAAAGAAATAGACCTTCAAACGAAGGAGATGACAGACTTGTTAGACCAAAGATTTTCCAATTCTCCACGCAGACACGAACTAGTTGAATACGTAATGCTGTTGCCCATCGAGCACGAACCAGCCTGACTCGAGTACATTTTTGAGAAACGCGAGAAATGCATGATGCAGTAATGTCCTGGGGCTCTCTCTCTCTCTGTGCCTTGCGAGCATTCTCGCAGACGGTCTACCCCCTCGCTCCATCGCTGTTGGGGTTCGGCGGCTCGAAGCATCACCCCCCAACGCGGCCAAACGTGCGAGGGAAAGCGTCGACAGGGAAAAAAAAGAAGGGAAAAGGGAATAAAGGGGCCAGACACGGGAGAGACGAGTTGGCCTTCCGTTGTCACGACAACTTTTCTACGTCCCTTCCACTTTGCTCTCCTGCAGTCTGTATTTCGCTCTTTCCGCATCGCATTTATGGTTTTATGCATATGCGGAAGAACAACATTGGAAACGAATGAAAATCTTTTTCCAGAATTTTTTTACCAGGCGCTTTATGAATGTCAGCTCTGAGCACTGGATTATTTGTATGTTCAACCGGAGACCCTCGACCTCGGTAAATAAATCGTAGCGCCACCGAGGCTGGCTCAAGTACCTTCAGCACTTTTTTCATCTCAAAGGACCATCAATCAAGCTGACGTTTTCCTTCTCAAAAACATTGGAGATAAAATATCTTTGCAATCTTCTGGAATTATCGTTACCTCAGGGGAAGGTTGTCGGTGACGGCTGACGCACCTCAGACACGAACGCCCTCTTGGGGGGTGGGATGGGGGGAACGTGTCAATAACGATGATGTGACGGGGAGTTCAACTGTGTGTTTTCTGGGTTTTCAAAAAAAGAGTATTGTAATTATGGGTAAGAGCCAGGGTAATTCAATCAATAAACACAGGTTTTTAAGGAGGAGAAGTTTTTATTATGAGGACCTTACTCCTCAGTCTTTCAGACGTAACTAACTGACTCTACAGACTTTTCACGAAAACAAGCCTCAGACCTCTTTGTCACTAAGGGAACAACCCATGTCTCTGTGGACGGTAAATTTCTCTAAAACCCTCAAGTGGGGGTGTGAGGGACACAGGCCCATAGGCCTGAAACCCCACACATACAAACATAGAATATTCTACATACAATCGACAGATTTTGTTCTATATATTCAATAAAGAGAAATCGTTGATCTTTCGTCAGCCAGGAAATGCTGACTTCCGAAGGAAGTCGTTTGACTAGAAGAATTGTCAATGACAATTTTAATGTTGTTCATATGTTCCAAGGAACATTCCTCTCATTGAATATTTCATTTCATGTCCAATCAAGCAATTTCCAACTCAATATGCTCTCATCTGATTACCCAATCATCTCATAACACTCGTACTTCCAAATCCCAAACTGACTCTGGGGGATATAACAACAGCCCGAGGCATCCCCTTAAACTCAGAAGTTGCCGGAAAACTCGCCGGTTTCTGGAGAAAAAATAATACTTGGCAGCATCAGTGGTGTTGCACGTCACATCCATCGCTTTCACCCTCGGGGGGCAGGATTATATGCTAGTATATTCCATCTAGTTCAAATTAACCCCGAGTTGATAGCCCCACCCCGGGCTTTCATGGCTGTACACATGCACAATTGAACGGGGGAAAATCGATTCCAGGGATTAGGGATAATCGCGTGTGCGTCATGTCATTCTCCTCTCTGAGGAATCTGTCAAAAAGAGGGGCCGGCGCGGGGTACGGGCGGAATGCAGAGTTCCTCGGCGATCGCGGATATTTGCTGCCTTGTGGTCTGGTACCCATCAATCCGTGAAGCAGATTGGGAGGATTGTTTGAATACAGGCAGGCATGGAGGGGAGGCTGGTATAAAGGCCTGGGTCAATACGGAATAGTAGGCAGATGGGTGAAGGGATATGCCCTGTGGATTGATATTGCCTTTTGGCTTATCAATTACCCACAATGTCTACAATAATAAAAAGCCGATTTGCGGGAGCGAATGCTCAGCAGTATCATTTTACGACCGACAGGTTTTCTTTTTAAAGACCTTTTGAGTCTCCTTTTCGGAACTCCCAACCCTATGCATGCGGCTGTGGATTCTACACTACCGCCTTCGCACTCCTATAGAACGTAGGAACCAGATAAATTGTGGTTGCCGCTTTTTTTTTCTTGTGATTCACAATCATCGTATGTTGTAGTGATACATGAACGAATATCGACTTGGCTTTCTTATTCCTGATTTCTTAAATTTTTGTAAACGAACAATCATACGGACTTGGCACAGTCTTTTTCCACCAAAACTCTTTTTGGTGTTTTTTGTGAGATAGGAATAGCATGGGAAACCACAGGAAACCCATGCCGGTATAGGCGGTTACTCTATTAGCGACCTCCCGCTCGCCGGAGCCTTTCGTTGAAAAATTCGGTTCCACGGGGAGTCGAACTCACAACCTTTCGCACACTAGATTTCCATTTAGCACACTCGGCCACCGACGTCGGTGACTGAAAGGTTAATCATCAAATGTTGAAACAAACAGCAGTATAAATAATTTTAAAAAATTTGATGCGTTCTAAGTTACATGAGGACACTTCGATCACGCCATTATTCGCATCGATCGCATCATTAGTTTTGGAGTAATCGTGAACGAAAAATTTGATCACCTACGCCTCGACATGTTTTCAAAAATAGGTTTTTTATTTTAGGGGTGATTACAATAACTTCCTCCATCGGGAAGTTAAAAATGGCTAGGCGTGCGCAAATGTTCACTTTACGCACAAGTGACGAAATAAATATATTGCCTGTTCCGGAGTCATCAATGGAACCAGATGTCCTCCCATTTGGCTAATATTCCCAAAATAAACTCATAGAAATATATAAAATCTATTCCGCCACGTGTCAACAAACAACTTCCACCAGCGAAACCACCACTCAGGGTAATTACGTCAGCATCAGAGTCAGGGAGCATCAACTCCCCTGTCTAATGTGAGAAGCAACAATATTCTCTTTGTCTGACATTCGTCTCTCTTACCGTCATTTAGCAATTCGCTAGAACTGGGGTATATTTCACGTCACATACTTTATTGAAGGGGTCTTCGACCTCACACACTCGCAGAATCCACCCCAGTTTGCGATGGATTCTCCTTTCTACCGCTTTGGTAATTTCTGCAGTGGCAGAGGCCGTGTGTTTTTCAGACACCCTGAGGAATATTGCCCACCGGGAAAGGGATTATTTATGAAATCCAGCTAAGGCTGCTGGTCCCTCCGCTCTTGGGTTAGATCTTACGTTTCTCGTGATTTAGAGCCCTTGGGGTATACTCGATGCTACCGCTCAGTTTCGTGGCAATTTCAAGGTCAATTCAGGGAGAAAGTAGATATGTGCGTTATGTTTGAGTAATGGGAGCGGTTTTATTCGTACCCTGCGGCTATTTTTATCCTGAAGCCATCGCCTGCCATCATCGAGAGGAAAAAAACCGAAGAGAATAAATAATTTGGGGGAATGTTTGAAGATATGAAGCGGTTGGTAGGTGTGGGCGCCGCCATTTTGGATATTCCTCCGTCGCAAGGGACTTCTAAGATGGCGGCGCGCCCACCTCGCAATTTCAAACGCTCCTTAAAATTATTTCTCATCATCGCATCACTCTCAACTCACTTTATCCGCTTTCTATAGAATGAACAATTTTTTTAAGCCATCTATCAAATTTTTCCATCCCCTTTTGGCTGAAAATTCATGGCGCAGTGTTCCCAGCATTTCTGGAATCTCGGGTTACACTCCAATTTTATTTCACTCCAGAAATATTCTATTCACACATAAGCTTCTCGAAATACCGATCAATCGTACTGCCGTATAATATTCACTCTGAAAATTCCGACATTTTTATCATCGTACTTGGAACTCCACTAGAAAACATCCGTCTGCAGAACGCAATTTATACCGCACGTTCCCCCAAGCCATTTCTGGCACCCCCGGCATTGTGTTATCATTCATTGGGAATGGGTTTCATTGCCCGTCCGAGGGGGAGAGCACGAGAGTCGCACCAGGAATGAGGAGGTCTGAGGCAAGCGGGTGGCAATAATAGAATGATAGAAGCCACTGTTTAGGGTCTCAATTTTTTTTTATATCTCGGAATCGAATGCCCGAGGTAAATTCCAACGATTTCACTTCCATGTTGACTTTCATGCTATTTCAAAACTCGTTCCAATTCAACTTCCAGTCTCAATCCTCGGTAAACAGAGAACCGACGGATAAAATTTTCAGGAGAACGAGAGAAAAAAGATTGCAATCATGGGGCTGTGTCTGCATTCATTCGAGTCTTCGGGGTGTTCAATCTTGCACCCATCGCCCAACTGTTTCTTCATCTCCCAACAGTTTTCACTGTTGCAAAGGTTCTGGTCGTCCCTCAGACCCCTACATTCATACTTTTTTTTTATCATCTCCCGCAGAAATGATAACAGAAAAAAAAATTTATACTCGCCGGATTTCATGGCGTCGTCCACTACTTTTCGACAGTCGTTTCAGCCCGAGAGAGAAGAAAATGAGACGGCATTGGGGAAACAACCAAAGGGAAACGGAAGTTATTTCCCGCCGTTGAGTGGCCCCAAGGGTTTGGAAACACAACGAGAAAATCGAAGTTGAAGTTGTACATGCGTTTACATGTACACAGCTAACGTGAGAAGGAGAAATAAAAGGAGAGTCCTTTTTCAGGGGGAAAAAAACGTTGCGAGGGGATAGATAAGACGATTGGGAGAGGCAATCCAACCCCCAGGGTCGTGACGTGCCTCGCGATAAAGTCAGCGTCTAGATTTTTTTTTCGACTCGAGATGTTCATGAAATTATTTATCAAAATCCAGGTCTTAAGTGTGACTTACGACCAGAGAATTCCTTCATTTGAATTAAATAAATGGATTTATTAAAATTAAATAAACGGATTTATTCAAATGCCCCTTATTTTTCCTCTTCACCTCGCGCTCGATAGAATTGTCATGAAATAATGCAGCGATATTGATGTTACAGACAAGATTAACAAGGAGATACAGAATCAAAACCGGTGTACCGACCCTAATCCTCTTGGAAGGTACAAGTGGCTCTGTGGTGACTCGTGGGGGTGTGGAGAGGGCACTGGCCGATCCCAGTGGCTCGAACTTTCCGTGGAGAGCTTCACATCCAAAGTCAGCCCTCGAGGATGGACCACTGATGCCCTGTGGTGCTCGAGACAGCAATGAACCGATGCTACATGAGGAGCTACGGCACTGCGTCAAGGGGGTTTATTTCAGCGCCCATTGGGTATTTGGTGGTTCAATTATTCGGATTAAACGTCCGTCAAGTATTTGAAGGAGCAATGGATTTTGTGATCATGAGCAAGCAAATCATTTCAATATGTGATTGAAAGAAAAGTCAATTAAATCGAGGATATGGTGTATGAAAAAATGCTCTGGGAATTGTTGATGGAATTTTTTATAGGGATTGCTATAGAATTTCACACATGATATTCTATAGGATCTCATGAAGGCTATAAGAATGTCCTGTGGAGTTCCTCATATGATTTTCTATAGAATTTCCTATAGAATTTCATCCATATTATTCTATAGAATATTCTATAGAGATTTCTATAGAATTGTACATAGGATTTTCCATATAATTTCATACCTGATCTTTTGCAGATTGTTCTGTAGATTTTTCTATAGAAAATCCTATAGCATTTTTAATACATGTAATGCCCACACCGGGATTTGAACCCACAACCTTCAGATTACCAACTCGCTACTCTATCCAATCGAGCTATTGTGAGTCAACCCGACAGCTACATAGATTTTTTTTAAATGAGGTAGAGGATGTAGAAATGAGAAGAGATTTCAGCAACAAGTTGAGACGAATCGAATCAAGTTATCCTAGTCTTTTTCATGATCATCTTAACGTAGAAGTTCGATATCGGGAGATTCGAAGATACGTGAAATATCACTTTCAGGTTCATGTAATTCGTCTCTCAATATTGAACCTTCTTTTCATTTTTCAAGTGCCCCCCCTGCAAAGCCTTCACTCCACAATTGGTGGATACTTACCAGCGGATTCGGGAGAGGGGACACAACTTTGAAGTGATTTTCGTCAGTTCCGACAGGTAATTGCGATCACTTATTTAAGAATTGAATTCTTTTGGGCTAGGAGGCCCTTAATTCGTATAAATTACGAATTTCACGACATTAATTTTCGCAATTTTTTATTATATACATTTTTTTTGTTAAAAAAATCGAAATAAAAAAACGAAAAATTTGAGCCAAGGGATTTCTGCAAAAAATATTTCTTTTTTTTTATTCTTATTTTACATCGCGTCGACTCGGTTGAGTATATTGCGATGATGATCAAGACTTTAAAAATGGCTTCAAATGCAAGTATTGAGTACATTTACTTGCGGCAAGTAAATTTACTCGGTAAAAGTAATTTTTTTTCTCAGTGTACCCGACCGGGATTTGAACTCGGAACCTAGCGCACGTGAAGCAGCAACCTTCCCGCTGNAAAAAAAAAAAAAAAAAAAAAAAAAAAAAAAAAAAAAAAAAAAAAAAAAAAAAAAAAAAAAAAAAAAAAAAAAAAAAAAAAAAAAAAAAAAAAAAAAAAAAAAAAAAAAAAAAAAAAAAAAAAAAAAAAAAAAAAAAAAAAAAAAAAAAAAAAAAAAAAAAAAAAAAAAAAAAAAAAAAAAAAAAAAAAAAAAAAAAAAAAAAAAAAAAAAAAAAAAAAAAAAAAAAAAAAAAAAAAAAAAAAAAAAAAAAAAAAAAAAAAAAAAAAAAAAAAAAAAAAAAAAAAAAAAAAAAAAAAAAAAAAAAAAAAAAAAAAAAAAAAAAAAAAAAAAAAAAAAAAAAAAAAAAAAAAAAAAAAAAAAAAAAAAAAAAAAAAAAAAAAAAAAAAAAAAAAAAAAAAAAAAAAAAAAAAAAACATTGGAATCAGTTGTATAGAACAATTAAATTCCATAGAATTTTCTAGCGAATTCGCCCAGTTTTCCGATGAAATTTTTTTCATCCGTGCACTCGCTAGACCCAGCAAGATACATTTTCACCAATGAATTTTCACCCTCCATCCGAGGACTCGCAACATTTTATACCCCCACACACACAATTTAGACATATAGATAATAGCGCAGTGTTATCCGCGGCAAGGGACATTCAGGCACGAGGGTGAAATTGTACAGGGTAGCCGTGAAAATACCGTGCTCGAATTGCTGATTATACCGAGGGGGCGAGCTTTTTTATGGCCGAAAGTGGTGGGGGAATGTGACACGGGAGAAAAACGCTCCGGAGGCTGAAAGTTTCAGATGTACAGCACTCGATACTTCAGGGAGAGCTGGAGATTACTGTTCAACTAAAAAAACTTACGAAGGAAAATTTAATTCTCTGGGGAACTGGCGCCAACGAAAAGTAGAAGATTCTCCTTGAATAAATTGGAATTTCCCATGACTCGGACTAAAATTAGAGAAAAGAAAACTCAGAGATAATCCCTTTATTTAGAAAAAGATGTAATATCAGAAAAATAATTTCTGGAGTCAAGAAAAATTGAGATTTCGGTTTCACGGAGCTTTTGCCCCAAACAATTTGCCCGCAAGAAATTAATTTCGTTATATTGAATGGTTTTCTCTCGATGTATACAAATTAAATAAACCACTTGTCTCGTCACCCTCAGGTTCATACATTATGCTGGGTCACGGGACTCCCTAGATAAGCTGAGGTTTCAGGCATGAGAGAAAAGGATATAAAATAAGTTATATCTACAGTGTTCCATTCACGAGCCCTAGTTGAGTTTAATACTGCATCGATTTTCCATAAAGCTTTGCGAAGAGCCATTCCCCGTTCTAAACTCGACTCTCGACGCTGGAAGCTTTTTGGGGAGTTGTATTAATGCTTTTCTGTAGTTCTGTAATATTTTGTAATCTCGCTGGAAAACTAGGGAGGATTTAAACGATTCTGAATGAATATGAATTACAAAATTAAAGACAATGTTGCGGAAATCCAAAAGAGAGACCTTTCTTCCACAAAAAATTTTGAAAAAAAAGACTGATATCTAGAAAAAATCTAAAAAAATTAGAAAAAATAAATAAAAAGTTTATGGATCTCTATCTTATGAAAATCCAAATCGACTTCTTGTGATAAATATTTGGTACTCGAAATTTAGACTTCGAAATTGAAGGTCACAAGGGTCATGAGGGTCAGAATAAGGGCTACAAGGGGCAGAATAAGGTCCACGAGGGTCAGAATAAGGTTCACGAGGATTATGAGGGTCAGATTAAGGATCCAAATGAGGGTCACAAGAGTCAGATTAAGGATCACAAAGGTCACATTAAGGGTCCGGATAAGGGAAATGGGGGTCATAAATTAAGGGCCATAAGGGTCTCGACGTCTCTCTATATTGTAAAAATCCAAATCGATTTTTGGTGATCAAAATTTGGTGCTCACAATTAAGACTCCGAAATTAAAGGTTAAAAGGGTCACGAGGGTCAGAATAAGGGCCGCAAGTGACGGAATACGGTCCACGAGGGTCAGAATAAGGATCACCAGGGTCAAAATAAGGTTCCCGACGATTATGAGGGTCAGATTAAGGATCCAAATGAAGGTCACAAGACTTAGATTAAGGATCACAAAGGTCACATTAAGGGTCCAGATAAGGGAAATGGGGTCATAAATTAAGGGCCATAAGGGTCTCGACGTCTCTCTATATTGTAAAAATCCAAATCGATTTTTGGTGATCAAAATTTGGTGCTCAAAATTAAGACTTCGAAATTAGAGGTTAAAAGGGTCATGAGGGTCAGAATAAGGGCTGCAAGGGACGGAATAAGGTCCACGAGGGTCAGAATAAGGATCACCAGGGTCAAAATAAGGTTCCCGACGATTATGAGGGTCAGATTAAGGATCCAAATGAAGGTCACAAGACTTAGATTAAGGATCACAAAAGTCACACTAAGGGTCCAGATAAGGGAAATGGGGTCATAAATTAAGGGCCATAAGGGTCTCGACATCTCTCTATATTGTAAAAATCCAAATCGACTTCTGGTGATTAAAATTTGGTGCTCGAAATTAAGACTCCGAAATTAAGGGTAAAAAGGGTCATGAAGGTCAGAATAAGGGCTACAAGGGTCAACAGGGTCAAAATAAGGTTCACGAGGATTATCAGGATCAGATTAAGGATCCAAATGAGGATCACAAGAGTCAGATTAAGGATCACAAGGTCACATTAAGGATCAAAATTTGGTGCTCGAGATTAAGACTCCAAATAAGGCTCACAAGGGTCACGAGGATTAACAAGGTCAGAATAAGGATCATGGAGGTCATATAGGGGTTGGCGAGCGGAGCAAGCAGGGCGCGTAGCCCCCTAGTCTAATATGAAAATTATCGTCAGTATCAAAATTGTAATGAATAATTTATGCTAAAATTTATGTGTGTTTAATTAATTAATTAATTTATGCTACAATTTGGGTGGATATCCTTAGTGTTGCCGAGCGGATGAAATATATTAGATTTTTGATTTTAGGAGTGAAGAGTCGTATAATGTCCACACGGAGTCGATGCCGTGGCTGCGGATCCCCTTCAATCAAGAGGAGAGACGGAAGAAACTGGCGATTGCACTTGACGTTCAGGCGATACCCACCCTCGTGATTCTCGATCCCAGGGACAATATCATCACTCTGGAGGGGAGGGCTGAGCTGCTGGAGGATCCAGAGGGGCTAGTAAATGACTTGTCATTACTGAAAGTGCTTTTCGGGGTGGGAGAACTGCAGGAGCTGATTCTTTTTCACTTTTTCTTTTAGAATTTTCCCTGGACGATCAGACTTGTCAACATCCTCACTGAGAAGTATGCGACCTCTCTCCATGATGCCCCAGCCATCATTCTTTTTGTCGGTGAGTGACGGAGTGGTTGTCATGTTTATTATGTTTTTTTTTAAAAGAGAATTCAATTTTGGTAATTGACGCAGAGGGTGACGACTGTGAGGTGCAGTTTGGGGAGAGTGTTCTCCTGCCAGCAGCTGAGGCCTACAGGAGGGACAGGCCTGATTACGATCCGAATTATGATGATCCTGACGGGACACTTCAATTTTTTATCGCTCTTGATGTGAGTTGGGACTGAAAAAAAATTTTTGAAGAGAAATTCATTCATTTCAATTCATTTATTTCACTTCTAGTATTCAAAACCATCTTTATAATGACTTGGTAGTGATTGGTATACCATTAGAATTCGAATATCTTCGAAGGTACTATGTACTCCTTTGATGCAAAAACGTATAAGTTGTGGGTTCTTGAGTGGAGTGTTGCTGTGGTCCTTTCTTATTATATCCATCAGGTTTTTTAAAATTAAATTCAATGGATATAAGGTATTCCTTCTTCAACTCCGTCGTACCTTCTTACGACAATAAATGAAATTAATTTCATATGGCAATACCTTCATTTTTTGAAGAATTAAAATTCTTTTCTTTCAATGAGGTAACCAAGTTCTTAAAGGAACCAACAGATTCCTGGTGAAGAGTTCAATCCTCACCAACTCTTGGCGTAACCCAGGACTCACGACGAGGACGTAGTTGGTGGAGAGTCTCAAAAAGAAAATATCTAAAAAATTTATTAATTACGTATATTCGAATTTAATCGATGGCCTATGGTATTGGTGTACCATTGTTTACCAAACGATTTACAATCACCCTCTGCTTTCAGAATTTATTAATGTTAACATGTCCTTGCTAACTACCATTTACACATTTTTTCCAACAGTTCGATTAAAAGTCTGCAAATCTTCAAAGCAAAAAAAATTAAAATGAGTTTCTCACGATGAAAATTTGAATTTCAGGGAGAAACGTCCGATATTCTCCGGGAATTCGTCGGCCTGGATGATGCTGTGCCACTTCTGACTGCCATAGACATTCCCCGAGGAGTTTACGCAGTGATGGAGGACGGTGCTGAAATAACTGTCGATTCTGTGCAATATTTCGTCGATGGATTTAGATCTGAAAAATTGCCAACCAACAAGATAGCTGCCAGCCAAAAATCCAAAAACGATAAAGTCAACGTCTGAGGCTTGGTGTCACTGGAATTCTTGTGTACAAAGTTCATCGCCCAATGCATTGCATTCCCATCGTATCATTAGTTGGATAAATTGTATATTGTATAAGGAGCATTTAATAAAACCAAACAGAACTGTATAATTTTTTTCTTTCTTCTCTCGTTTTGTTTTGTATTCATTGTTCTATCGAGCGATGAATGAGGACAAAAAATTATTTTTTAAATATTTTTCTCACATTTTACAATTATTTTCTTTTATGCATCTCGATATTGAATCATTAGGAGACATTTAATAAATCTGAAAAAATTGGAAGTTTAATTTTGGAGGAAGATTGATGAAAGAATTTTAAAATTGGAATTTTCCAAATTTATTCATATTCAGAATTTTACCAGAAATTTCATGCCTAAATAAAAAATTTAGGTTTTCGGAAGTTTAAACAATTTCAATTATTTATTTAAAAACCGTGAATGTTTAAAAAAATAATAAATCTGTGCAAAACTTTAATTAATGTTGATTAATAATTTTGCACACAATTTTTATAATAATAATAATAATTTAATATTAACATAAATTATTAATATTAATATATATTAATATTATTATTATATTATTATTAATATTAATTTATTATTATTATTATTTTTAAAATAATTTAATTACATTTAAATTATTTAATTATTATTATAATAATTGAAATGTTTTATTACAATTTATTTTAATTATTAAATTTAATGAGGCTGAATATTGACCATTTTTTTTTTAATTTTTCTCACGCAATCAAATCGACAAATTTGATGATTGAAAATGCTTATTAATCTATCTCACTCTTTCCTGTTCATTATAATTTATTTATTCTCCTACTTCAATATTAACAAAAGGAATTGACAGTAACATGTCTTAAACTAGTATCACTCTTACACAGTAAATCGATCTATTTACATCAATTCGATTTATAAGGCACCAAGTGATTGTACTCAGTACTGTATTTTAATGTCACGGGGTTAAAAATATCATGGTATAATCGATGAAGATGAGAGCTTTCCTTAATGTTTTCAAGTGAATATTTACATTTTTTCACCTTCAATTTATGAAGCTCGATAAACGAATGAAAAATAACAAACATTTTTTTCATTTAGCAACTCACTCTTCGTTATCCATCGAAATAAAAAAGTGTCCAGTATTTTTCATCCACTTTTCATGCGGAATGGGACAAAAATTAAATGCAAAACTCCAATCAGTCCCAGAAACGAGTCGAAAGATAATGAAATTAAAGCTATGCATGTTGCCGGTGATAAAAAGATTATGCGATAACTGTAATGGACAGTATGTACAAGAAAATTCAAATGAATTAAATTAAAAGAGATATTCTACGTCGTCCTGTCAAGATTTTTGTGATTACAATAGTAAAAAAATAAGATATTTGGGGGGGAGGGTGAATCATGTGAGGAGAGTGGCCAGAGCGTCGAAGAAGTTTGAGCGATCCTGTGTTTTCAGTCTTATAACTGCAACCAAAAATTAAAATTAACAAAACAATTCGTAATTACTCACGTCTGAATAAAAATAAAACATGACTTACTTGTGGTATCGAAATAGTCTGCGTCCATGGCTGCATTGATGTTCTTTGCTGCTTGCTCAAAAGCCTTTCCAAACAGACTAAAACAAAATAAATTCATTTTTCCATTCACTTGTGTTCTATTTTTTTTAGTTCAATCAATTAATGAAAATTAAGTCAAAATTAATAAATTCTCTTTCATTTTAATTCTTTTTTAATTCGACTTTTCGTTTTTTTGTTAATTGATGTTTCAATTTTACAATTATTGCATTTCTCTATTATTAATATAATATATTATATAATATTATAATATAATATATTATAATATAATAATATAATTATAATTATAAATAATAATAATAATAATATATTATATTATAATATTATAATATATTATAATATATTATAATATATTATATTATAATATTATTGATTATTGAATTATATAATATTATAATATATTATATAATATAATATAATATATTAATATAATAATAATATCAGTAATTATTATTTTAATTATTATTATTATTATTATTATTATTATTATTATTATTATTATTATTATTATTATTATTATTATTATTATATATTATTATAATATAATGTATTATATTAATATTAGTATTTTTATTAATTTTTAATTAATAAAAATGAGTTAAAAATCCCGAAAAGTTATCTTTCCCTCCAATTCTCTCCCATCTCGACGTTTTATTTCTGTGAATTGACATTGAATTCACTCAATGAATAAAAAAAAGTTGACCCTTCAAGTTGATTTCTACCTTCTCGGTTGATCTTCACAAATCGGCGGGATTCCGACCATGAGACAGGTCTCCTCCTCGAAATCATAATTCGCCGAAGCAACGAGAGGCGCAGCAGCGGCGCCTTTCCTCTTGGAGCTCCCCACATAAGCCCTGAGGACAAACTGTGCAAGCATGAGGAGCGTGTGGGGATGCGCAAAGAGCCTGGAGTCCAGTGTGCCCTCAGGGATGATGACATAGAGGAAAGATCCAGCATTCATGACCTTCTTCATCTCGAGGATTCCCTGAGCAGTCTTGAAAATACTAGCCAGCATGACCTTGGCCTTCTCGATGCCCCTCTCCAGAGTCTCCTTCTTCATCCTGGATAGGCAGTCCATGGCGTCCAGGAAGCAGTGGTGGGGGGGCCTGTCCTTGCTGGAGGACTCCAGAAGCGCCAGCATAGCGTAGACAACATCACTGGCGCAGTACTTGAACTTGTAGCCAAACTGGAGTGTGAAGGAGGCACCAATGACGTCCTCCACGTGGTACTTGGCCGCCAGGCTCTCCACCATCTGCCTGAACTCCTGGCGAAGGCTCAGGTCCATCGACGAGAACTTCTGCTTTGACTGGGCCAGGGGCAGCCCCATCTCCGCCAGAAGCTCCCGCAGCCTCTGCTCACCCCTGATTGACCACAGTCGCAGGGCCACTGCTGTCGTCATCGAGTGCCTCAGGCTCGACTCGACTGTCCAGTGACGGTACAGCGCCAGCTGGAGGTCCTTGTCGTAGATTATCTTCACTGCACTCTGCTGCTGCTTCTCGGCGTCCACCCCCTGACGGTGACTCAGTCTTGACACCTGGCCCTGCAGGTTCCCCGCTTCCAGGACGGAGATCTGGGGGGTTCGAGGAGTTACAAGATATTTGGGACTTCAGGGGGGTATGAAAATGCCACGAGGGAAAAGGAAGGCGAAACGTCGTCGTCGGAAATCAGTAGCCAAGTGAAGTAAACGGTAGAAGGGTATTTTGACGATTGACCAGTTTTCAATGAATATCTCGGAATCTGAGGGAGATAGCCAAATTTTTATTATAACCTTTTTTGTAGAGACGGTTGAGAGCTACAATAAATGTTATTATGAAATTTTCGCTAGCTCCCTTAGATTGGGAAATATTACTCAAAAACTCAACTGGGAATTATTTATGTTATTGTACTAGGGGGCTCCGCCCCCTGCTCGCTCCGCTCGCCAACCCAGAGGGAGGGGGGAGGCGCCACCACCTCGCTCGCTTCGCTCTCTGCTGGGGGAGGGGGGGGTTGTTGTTTGTTTGGTGTTTTTTCATATATAGGTATTCGGAATTGCATAATTTAAAAAAAAAAAAAATCAGTGAAAATAGAAAAATTTGATTTCTCCTCTAAAATCATTAGAAAAAAATTGGAAAGGTCACTATTAGGATCACAGACAAGGGTCAGAATCTGGGTCACAGTGAGGGTCAAAAACTGGGTTATAGTAAGGGTCACAAACTGGGGCGTCTCCTGAATTTTTTTTTATTCAGTGAATGAAGTTGAGGGAGTCAAATTTTGATTGTTGATTTTGGAATTGAGAAATAATTAAGAGTTAAAATAAAACCAAAAACACAATTGAGAAATAAAATAAAGCAAGACACAGATAAAAAAAATAAAATAAATAAATAAAGTGAAACAAAAAAAAACAAAAAGGAATAAAAAATTCTTTCCCCACCTGCGACTCGACTTTATTCAGGATGGCTCGTTCTGTGGATCCGACGATGGCCCACCAGACCATGTCGAGGGAGTCCTTGGACATCCTCCAGGCCATCTCGAACATGAGAACGGCCGAGGACTTGCCATAATGGCTGTACTGCGAGTAATTGAAGAGAATAGTGTCCCTCTTCTCCTCCCACTCCCTCCGCTGCCTCTTCCTGAGGATGTCCTCCTCGTTGAGGCGTCGCCTCTTGGCCTGCCGTGACTCCTCCCCGTCGGAGTCCTCCCCGGGCTCCTCTTCGTCTGAGGAGTCGTCCCTGAAGACCTCCTCGTACTCCGGGATCTCGTCCTCGTCGACTGGCACGTGGAGAATTCTGATCTGGCTCTCGGAGTAGATGTTGCAGAGGTCGAAGGGCCTGTGACTGTCGACCACGAAGAAGGTGATGTGCTCCGGGGGCTCGAGGTGGCCCACAATGTCCATTATTCCCCCGCAATTTATCATCACCACGTACTTCACGTCGTCGCAGTTCTCTCGGTACGACCTGAAAACGTCGGTGATGCCCTGCACTGGGACAACAGTGTACAACATGTTGTCGTTCTTGAAGAGGTGCTGGAGGATCTTGCACGCGCAGATCGCGTCGATGTCGAAGTTGACGAGGAGGAGGCATCTCTGGAGAGATGTCAATGATTTTTTTAAGAAGAAAGAAGAGTTCAAACGAAAACTCCCTCGTAATATCAATTCTCGAGGAGATGCATGAAACGGGCAGTTTTTGATCCCCGATAACTGGGGATTGGCAGAGTGAAATTGAACGATTTTTACTCCATTTTGAAGGGATTTTCCCGTAGTTTAAAATGAGCTCTGACTTGTCTAAATCGCATCGTTGGGTCAGGAGATATTAACGATTCAGTAAAGCTCCTCGAAATTGAATTCGTTTGATGGCATTGTCCTCTTATTCTACATAACTCGAGATTGGCTGAGTGAAATTCGACCACTTTTCCTTCATTTCAAAGGTATTTTCACGGGCTTCAAAATGAGACGTGACTCGCCTGAATCGCACCATTACATCACGAGTTATCAACGATTAAATGAACTTCATTTCATCAAGCCTTCATATCCTGTTTTTCGTGGGCAAAAGTTCTACTCTAAATTCAACCGAGCCTCATTCCAAATATAAAACGACTCAAAATACAAATACACGATGATAAAATGCCCAGCCAAGCCCTCGTAACATTCCAAGTAAATTCCGAAGTAAACAATTAATTTAGTCCACTCCCCCTGACTTGAAAATAAAAGCCTCCCTTAACCTTAACAATTGATTTCCCCAATTCCCGAGGCCCATTCGACCGTTAAAATGCTGTTTCTACTCACGTTTCCCTGTATCACATCGTAAAAATCATCCTTGAGATTTCCCACGAACATGGTGTCATTTATTTATGCCATTTACGCAACTTTTTTTCACTAAAAACTTGGGGGAATTCAGGGTACAACGCCAAGCAAGCGCAAGCCCTTGCCTCTTGCCCGCCAAACTGCCCCTGTGAGTCGACAGCAGCGCTCGAGACGTCGTAAATACATGAATATAGGTATGTACACACGCTTAACCTTGAGTACATGAGCCCCAGAACACGTGGACTGTCCGTACCCCTTCGAAACTCGACTATTTTCATTTTTCCAATCAATTGTTGCAATTCCAAATCAAAATATGTCACGAAGACCTGAACATCTGGCGCCTCCAGAAGTGGTAATTACGAATATTCCCCCCTCAGGGGGTGAACAGACTATTCTTTGACATTGACAATTGATTTTTATGGCCTGCTGATGCTTGTTGCAGTTTTACAATGAAGATGAGGCACGAAAATACACGCAGAGGTGAGTAATTTGGGGATGAAAATTGGTATTGATCTCTGGGAGTGATGGATTGTCTTTGTGATTAGCTCCAGGATGATGGAGATTCAGGTGCAGATGTGCGAACGAGCTATTGAGTTACTTCTGCTGCCTGAGGACGAGCCCTGCTTCCTTCTGGACGTGGGCTGTGGCTCTGGACTCAGTGGGAGTGTCCTGGAGGAGCAGGGACACGTTTGGATTGGAGTGGATATTTCCTCGGCGATGTTGAGTAAGAATTGTTATCTCTGAGTTAAGAGGAGTTGGAGTTTGTTTTGAGGGTCAAATGACCCTTGAGAACGTCCTGAGTCAATTGTTAAATGATTTTGAGGGTCAAATGACCCTTGAGAACGTCCTGAGTCAATTGTTAAATTATTTTGAGGGTCAAGTGACCCTTGAAAATATCCAGAATCAAGAGTTAAATGGTTTTGAGGGTCAAATGACGCTTGCAAATGTCCAGAATTAAGGGTTAATTGATTTTGAAGGTCAAATGACTCTCGATAAGACGTCCAGAGTTAAGAGTTAAATGATTTTGAGGGCCAAATGACCCTTACAAACGTCCAGAGTCAGTTGTTAAATTATTTTGAGGGTCAAGTGACCCTTGAAAACGTCCAGAGTCAAGGGTTAAATGATTTTGAAGGTCAAATGACTCTTGAAAACGTCCAGAGTCAATTGTTAAATGATTTTGAGGGTCAAATGACCCTTGAAAACGTCCAGAATCAAGGGTTAAATGATTTTGAGGGTCAAGTGACCCTTGAAAACGTCCAGAGTCAAGAGTTAAATGATTTTGAGGGTCAAATGACCCTTGAAAACGTCCAGAATCAAGGGTTAAATGATTTTGAGGGTCAAGTGACCCTTGAAAACGTCCAAAATCAAGGGTTAAATGGTTCTGAGGGTCGAATGACCCTTGAAAACGTCCAGAGTTAAGGGTTAAATGGTCCTGAGGGTCAAATGACCCTTGAAAACGTCCTGAGTCAAGGGTTCAATGGTCCTGAGGGTCAAATGACCCTTGAAATCGTCCAGAGTCAAGGGATAAATGGTCCTGAGGGTCAAATGACCCTTGAAAACGTCCTGAGTCAAGGGTTAAATGGTTCTGAGAGTCAAATGACCCTTGAAACGTCCAGAATCAAGGGTTAAATGATTTTGAGGGTCAAATGACTTTTGAAAACGTCCCGAGTGAAAAATAAAATGATTTCCCCAAAATCCCCAAAACCCGTTATGCTAATTATCAATCCAACAACTTCCTCCCGAAATCTTAATCCTTTTTCCCATTGAAACCCTCAGATGTGGCTTTGGAGAGAGAAGTCGAGGGTGACCTCCTCCTCGGAGACATGGGCCATGGCATGCCCTTCAGAGCCGGGAGTTTCGATGGAGCGGTCAGCATATCCGCCCTCCAGTGGCTCTGCAACGCAGACAAGACCTCCCACAATCCTGTGAAGCGTCTCCAAAAGTTCTTCGTCTCCCTCTTCGCGTGCCTGTCTCGAACAGCTCGAGCTGTCTTCCAGTTTTACCCGGAGAATGGCGAACAGATCGAACTCGTGACTACTCAAGCCACCAAGGCTGGGTTTTATGGAGGGGTTGTGGTGGATTATCCCAACAGTACGAAAGCCAAGAAGTTCTTTCTGGTTCTCATGACTGGGGGCGCCATGCCCCTGCCCAAGGCCCTGGGGGATGAGCACCAGAACTCGACCATCAGCTACACCTCCAGGAGGGAGCACATGAAGAAAGCCAGGGGGAAGAGTCTCAAGAAGTCTAGGGAGTGGATCCTCGAGAAGAAGGAGAGGAGGAGAAGGCAGGGGAAAGACACGAGGGAAAATACGAAGTACACTGGGAGGAAACGAAGTGGAAGGTTCTAGGGAAAATGAAAATAAATTCTGCTTTCTGTATATAAATTGGAAAAAACATTGATGAATCGGGTTAAGGTGTTTCGTGGGGAGTCTTATTGCTCTCGAGCCCTGAGTCAATCGCTGAGCACGACATTTTCCTATTTTCAAGTGACTGTTTAAGTGTGCGTTTGAACATTTTTTGAATGGTGATTTTATTTATCGGATTGATTCAAGGGTTTAATGATTTTGAGGGTCAATTGACCCGTCGAAACGTCCAGAGTCAAGGGTTAAATTATTTTGAGGGTCAAATGACCCTTCGAAACGTCCAGAGTCAAGGGTTAAATTATTTTGAGGGTCAAGTGATCCTTTCAAACGTCCAGAGTCAAGGGTTAAATTATTTTGAGGGTCAAGTGACCCTTGAAAACGTCCAGAGTCAAGGGTTAAATTATTTTGAGGGTCAAGTGACTCTTGAAAACGTCCAGAGTCAATGATGAAATGGTTCTGAGGGTCAAGTGACTCTTGAAAACGTCCAGAATCAAGGGTTAAATTATTTTGAGGGTCAAGTGACCCTTGAAAACGACCAGAATCAAGGGTTAAATGATTTTAAGGGTCAAATAACTTTTGAAAACGTCCCGAGTCAATTGTTAAATGGAAATACTTGGAAATTTCTCCCATGATTTTTCCAAATTTATTTTCATTATTTTGACTTTTCAATCGAAACACTTTAATAAATTTTTTCTATGTACAGTATTTATTTTGGTACATGCTGGGGGGTTTATTCTGGCACGAGGAACATTGATACACTCCGGTGGATGGGCTTTGGTAACGTGACTTCCAATTCCTGCCTGTCCACCCACTGATACTTGACTTTATCCTGAACATTTCCGTTTACGTGTTTTGCTAGGTAATAAAAAATTTTTGCACCACGCGAACCCTTTTCTCTCACTGCTCTTGGGTAGACGTACTTGTAGAATCCTATGGGGGCATTCCCGTAGATTTTTGCGGACAAATTTTCACCGCAGGTGCTACGTAAGATTCTTTCTGCACTCTGGGAAGAAATGGAAAATTAAAAATTATTGAGTGATTTTATTTCGAAGGATTTAAGCGTTCTAATAATTTTTCTCATTGCAATCCTCTTCAATGTTTGTAGAATTATTTTTGCAATGATTTAGTTATTTGGAATTAGAAGACTTAAATTTAATTTGGCGGTTTCAGGCGTCAGGAAACTTTTTAATGATGAAATAATTAAAAAATTTCAGTTTACGAATATTACGACATTTTTCGTAAACAATTCGTTAACAAAAGAACTTTAGTAATATTTTCATTCATTCATTCTTTGAGAACTAATAAATTCTTTATTCGATCAAGCTCAAAATTATTAATATTAACAAAATATATTTATTTGAAGTGAAAAAACGACGAAAATTAGGTTTAAGTAAAAAAACATTTTGTCATGTACAATGAACCATTTTACGCGAAAAAAGGATTTCCAAAAGTCAAAATAATTTCCATTATCTATTTATAAAAACGGAATTATTTTCAAAATTTAATGATTAAAAAAAAAATCTTGAATTCTGTAAAATAAAAAAAAATCGGATTCTTTCAAATGGAAAAAAAAATCTTCAATTCCTTGAAACAGAAAAAAAATTCACCTGTCGAAGGGTTTCCCCTTCCTCCCTCGGCCCCTGAGGAGGCAGCCAGAACAAGTCCTCCCCCACCTTCTGCTGCACCAACAGCACCAGGCACTTCTCCAGCTTCCTCTCGAGGGAGGTTTTGACATTCCCCTTATCAGCTTCAGTGACCCTCGAGGCAAATGGAAATTTTGCGAGTTCAGCATCCCCAGCGTCCTCGATATCCTGCGCCGATATAGTGGCCACCTTGTCTGGATCCATATCTACCAGCCCCTTCTTCACGAGTTCACTCTGCTTCGCCTCGAGCTCCTCCCTCAGCTCGTGATCGCACTTCATGCTGTTCTCGAACTCCATCTCGTTCAAGAGCCCTTGGACCCTCTGCTCCAGCTCCAGCTTTGGCTTTGTTATCACTGGGTGTCTCTCCACACAGACTGCAGCCATCAAATCCCATTTTTGGCCTGGGGATGTGCACCTCGAGCGGCTCTGGGACCTCAATAAATCTGAAATTGAATTTTTTTCATGAAAACGACTTCAAAAAATCGATCTACGAAAAATCCGGAGTTCTTACTTGAGATGATGTTTGGAGAACAGCCTGTTGTGCGCAGTTTCAGAGATTGTTTAAATAACATTTTGCTTATGCTCTGGGCTGGTGATAACCTACAAATGCCGGGGTCTATCAACGACTTGAATAATTCAGTTTTTGAATCGATTGTTCTCGATGTTTTTTGTAATTTCAGTATTTAATGGATTTCATTGGAGAATGATGAGGAAGAGTTGACAATTGGAGGTAATGATGATAGGGGGTTTTTTATTATGAGGACCATAACAATTTAGCCAGTAACAACTTCGCGATGTTTGTCGATTAATCGAATACATCGACTTTTCAGGCACAAACATCGATGTTTTTTATTCGATGCCTTCAACGGCCGATTAATCGATTTTCGATTCTTTTTTTCAAACATCGATTTTTCTGACCAACCTAACGAAATTTTTCATTTTTTTGTCGAATAATAATGTTGACTGATTGAGAATAATAGAGGGTTTTTTATTATGGAGGACCATAACAATTTAGCCAATAACAACTTCGCGATGTTTGTCGATTAATCGAATACATCGATTTTTCAGGCACAAACATCGATGTTTTCAAAGGCCGATTAATCGAATACATCGATTTTTCAGGCACAACCATCGATGTTTTTTCTTCGATGTTTTCAAAGGCTGATTAATCGAATACATTGATTTTTCAGGCACAAACATCGATGTTTTCAAAGGCCGATTAATCAAATAGATCGATTTTTCAGGCACAACCATCGATGTTTTTTCTTCGATGTTTTCAAAGGCTGATTAATCGAATACATCGATTTTTCAGGCACAAACATCGATTTTTCTGACCAACTTAACGAAATTTTTCATTTTTTTATCGAATAATAATGTTGACTAATTGCGAATAAATAAAATAATAAGCTGATCAATTCAGTCACAGCATGCAAAAAGGAGCGTAATCCTTCTAATGAAAATAATTTATTTACTTATGGATCACTCTCAAATAACAAAAAGCACATCGCAATAAGAAACAGCGTTTCGTAGAAAAAAAAATGGTATTTTCTGCTCCCCCTCTTCGACCCACTGATCACTGCCCTCACTTACAGTTTCCATCACTAATTTTCTTCATTAACCAAACTTCTTAAATACGAAAATCTCGTAAAAAATATTGACTACTCATTTTGAATTCCGAAAACCAACGAAAAATCCGTTATTGTTCATCGAAATGAAGAGATGGTGCAATATTCTTCTCCAATTTTCATATTTAATGATTAAAAAATTGCCCTGCAAGTCCCCAATCGTTAGGGGACAGAATAAACTGATGAATATCGAGTTTAGTCCTCTCAAGGCACGAAGATGTAGTGGGAGACGTCACCAGTATCATCAACGACCTTCGACTGCAGCAGCTTGATCTCGAGCCTGAGTTTCTCCTTCTCCATCTCCTGCTTCTTCATCTCGTTCGTGTAGCAGTCGATCTGCAGCTTGAGCTTGTCCTTCTTCAGCTTCAGCATCTCCGTCTCCTGGAAGAGTTTGCCCTTCTCAGCCCGCAGGACTGACAGCTGCTCGAGCAACAGC
Organism: Diachasma alloeum; assembly: GCF_001412515.2. Taxonomy (NCBI): domain Eukaryota; kingdom Metazoa; phylum Arthropoda; class Insecta; order Hymenoptera; family Braconidae; genus Diachasma; species Diachasma alloeum. The sequence continues at coordinate 703,531 of NW_021680352.1, forward strand.
TGGTGGCTCGCCTCGCCTGCGAACACCTCCACGTTCGACACGTCTGGGGTCATCTCTGTCATCATGCTCTTTGGATTTCTCGAGGTCTCGCCCTCGGGGCCACTGTCCATCTCGGGGTGCATGGTCGAGGCCGCCTTCATTATCCAGATTTTTGTGTCTTGGCACTCGTCTATGGGAGGGGATTTTGAACTCGAGGGGGAGAGGGGGTCTGACAGGAGGTGGGGGTTCGAAGGGGCCGAGGCTTTTGTGATTTTTTGGATTTCTGCGGGAGTCGAAATTGTCTCAATGTCCAGAACTGAAAGAAAATCGGAGAATTCGGTTGCATAAAATTGAGGTTTTCGTTTTTGATCTTGAGGATTCAGATTTCAATGGCATTATGCAGGCTTGAAAATATGTAATCGATAATTTATGATGTTTCATCATGATTACATTTAAAAAATTACGAAATCATTTTGGAAATTGAGCAAATAAAAAAAATTGTCTTTCTCATTAACTTTTTTTTTAATTAATGAGAAACAATTTTTTTTGTTATTAATTTCATAAATATTTTGAATATTTATAAAATTAACAAAAACGTAATGTTTCATAAATTAATGAGAAACAAATTTTTTTTGTTATTGCATGAAAAATTCATATTAAAAAATATCGATATCATAAATATTTTTAATATCTATAAAATTCGTATCATTTTAATGTCCGCAATTGCAAAAAATTCATGGAATAATTCATCATTTTGATCAAATGATAAAAAATAATAAGAATTGTGTTTCTTCTTATTTTTTTATTATCAATTTCATAAATATTTTGAATATTTATAAAATTAACATAAACGTAATGTTTCACAAATTAATGAAATAGCTCGTCTGATCATCAAATGACGAAGCACTGAATTTCTCATGAATTCTTTTGTGTTCCTGCCCACAAAAAATTATAGTTCGCACTTGTAATTTGGCTTTAAAATCCTGAATTTGACATTTTTCAATGCTTCATCGTTTTGTGATGGGAAAAAAATCCTCGAATGATTCGAAAAATATTTTTTCATCACGAAAAAGTCACCTTGGGATCCCTGAGATCCTGAGGAACGACTGTCATGCCCCAGGTGGTTGTCGCAGTAGCTGTTGAACTCCCTCTCGTCCACGAACACAGATCCATCAGCATTGACGATTGACTCCACGATGACGGAAGGGTCGCCATCGTCCATCACTAGCTCGCCGACAATCTGGCCGTTGGGGGTGATGATGTTCCCTTCGTTGTTCGCCCTCAGCAGTTCTCCCTCAGTCGTGTCGATGTCATCTGCCACTTCCTCCTGGGTCAATTGCGCACTGTAGGAGTCCTCTCCGTCGTTTCCCTCGCTTATCTCGAGATCAGCTGACAGGCCCTGGAGGAAAAAACAATGGGAAATTAACACTTTATCCTTGAAATTAACAATTCCATCGTAAAAATCAATTTTTCAAATTAATTTACTTAAAAATAGTTGATAAATCTAGAATTATTGAAGATCTATTTCCTTTTATCCGTTAAAATTAATATTTAAATTATTAATTGAGTAAATATTGAATGAATAAATATTACAATTTATATTCTTGAGGAAAAATCAGGCATTTCTTCTTAAAAATAATTTTTACAAATTAATTTAGGTAAAAAATATTTGAGAAAATTGTGAATTATTCAAGATATATTTCCTTTTATTCATTAAAATGAATATTTGAATTAGTAATTGAATAAATATTGAATGAATAAATATTACAATTACATTCTAGAGGAAAAATTGATCATTTCTTCTTAAAAATGATTTTTTTCTGTTAAATTTCGTGAAAAATTCTTTTAAAAAATTGAGAAATATTCAAATGATGTTTGATTCCGCTCATTTTTTTGTATGTTTTCACATAAATAAACTGAAAATTTATATTTTTGAGGGAAACTCACATCTTGCCCCCAGGGCGAATGAACATCCTTCTTCAGCTTCTTCAATCTCTGAGCAATTTCATCCTCAGCCTCTGGATACATCCTCTTGCCTCCCTGTGCCTTCTCCAGGTCGTGAATCCTCTTGAAGAGCTGGTAAGCTCGCTCTGGGGTGATGTCTCGTTTCTGCTTGTTGGCTGCAGCAATGTTGAACAAATCTTTGGACCTCAGGATTTTATTTGTTCGCAGTCTCACGTATTCCTTGAGCCTCTTGCGGTCGATGTGCAGCTGCATGAGGTCCTGGACTTCCTGTTTTATCTCTCCACAGAGCTTTCGCTCCTGTGGAAGCTGCTTAAACAGTTCCTGTTGAAAATTAAAAATTAAAAATTGCAAATTAAAAATTACATCACAAGAAGATGAAGGGGAACTGGGCTTGTTCAATCCTCAATATCTCCTGGACTAATGATGCGATTTGGGTGAGTCACATCTCATTTTCAAGCTTGAAAATATATCTTGAAAATGAAAGAAGAAAGAGTGAATTTCACTCAGCCAATCGGGAGTTATTAACAATTGAAAATCGTCCCCTCCACTTATCGTCGTCAAGACGTAATTAATTAATTATCAACAAACCTCAGATATCTCGTGATTATGCTCATTATTGACACTCGTCACTTCGAGTTTGTTCCCATCCTTCGATGCCCTCAGCATGATGTGTGCAGGACAATTCGTTCTGATTGATCTAGAGTGAAATAAAAATTAAGAAAACTGAAGTCAATCGAAACGATTGAAGGAGCATTAATTCTTAATTGAACTCTTGCATTTTCAAATGCAAAATTTTCAACGCGAAAATTTGTTAATGCAAAAACGTCAATTGTCAAATGAAAAAAAATCTGCTCAACAAAACCAATTGAAACAATTGAAGGAGCATTAATTTTTAATTGAACTCTTGCATTTTTTAAATGCAAAATTTTCAATGCGAAAATTTTTTAATGCAAAAGCGTCAATTGTTGAATGAAAAAAAATTCTGCTCACTGGGATTGCCTCCTGCCGGCACCTCTGGGGAGGAACTTCTGGCCCCCATAAATGCAAGCGTATTTCACGGAATAATACTTCAGTCTCTCGCTGATGGGTCTCGCTGTCTTCATGTGGGCCCCACTCACTGTTCGGCTGTCTCGCCTCCAGTAGTGGACCAAACTGCGTTTTGAAAATTTCTCTAGCTTCTCCTCGAGCTCCTCGTAGCTGTTGAACATCTCGCCGAGGTGAAATGCATAGTCATCTTGGGCTGCTGCATCCATTCTAGTCGTTTTTTCGAACTGGGAAATCATCGAAAATGAATGGGTCTTGCAGACATATTGTTAAGAATAGGGGAGGGTGGGGTAAAACGGACACTTTTGACTTTTTTAAAATTATTCATAACTCAGAAACAAAGGGAAATAATTGTTCTTTGTATTGAGAAAAAAATTGTTCAATTTTAGCAACATTTCAACCCCTCATTAACAGTAAAAAAAATGTGGTGTTCCAGAGTTTAAGATTTTCTTATAAATAAATAATAGAAATTTTTTAAGTGCGACTTCTTCTGGAATTCTGGGTGTGAATCCATGTTTTATGATTTTTGAAAATTATTTTAGAGTGAAGAAGTAATGGTTTGTAAATTATTTATGAAAGAGGGTCTGAATCTGCAAAAATTACGATTTTCCAATTACTCTAGGATTTTTTAAAAGTAGATGTTCTTTTTTTTCAATATTTAAAAAATTCAATATAATGTATTATTTTCAAAATGGAAAGTTGATTGTTTTAAAATTATTTATGAAGCAAAATCTGAATTTTAGAAAATGACAATTTGTAAATCACTTCATGAATTGTCTTCAAGAAATAGATATTCAATTTTTTAAAATGTTGTTAAAAATCTAATAATTTTAAAATGCACAATCAATTCCAGATGAAACATCATTCAAACTTATTATTAAAATTAAAATTAATTGTAAAAATTATTCGCATAATAAAATCATTGCAAAACTATTCTGAAGTTAAAACCCAAAAGTTGAAGAGGATGTAAACAGAATAAAAATTCCCAAAACACTCCCATACCCATCCTAAAAAGCCAATTAATCATTTTCCCTTCGTCTAGAAGCCCTAAATCGCATTTTCCACCCATTAAAAAAAGCCATCATCTCCAGCCACGAAGAACAGCCAAAAACAAAAAAAAAATGTGATCGAAAAAAGCAAATGGTAGGAATTTCCTCTAGTCCTTGCATAAAACAAATAATAAAATTTCAAAGAAATGAAATTTCTCCTGAATTTTGAGGTTATCTATGCATTTTGATTGGCGTGGCAGAAGCCAAGATGGTCGACCGTGATCTCAGACTTTCAACTCATCTCGTGAAACGGATAAATATCCGCAACAAACAGTGGCACCCGTCCCTCAACAATTGAATTATTCCCAATCACATTTGCGTTATTTTCACGAACAAATAGATGAGTTCTGTTGGGGTTTTACTCACGTCGAGCAGAGGTGATGTAGTTTAGGCATCGAACAGCGTCGCCATTAGGAAATAATGGGAGAAGTCACCGCCACTGTGCGGACGCATGTGTGTGTGTGGGCTCGACGCTAATGCCTCGCAGAATTCAACTCTGTCTCGTTTTTCGCGTGAAATTTACGCTTGAGCTATTGCAAATGCCACAATTCCATTAAATTCACTTCGATAGTCTCCTCCTGCCCTCCCTTCGGGAAAGAAAAAGCCATTTTTTAAATATAAAAAATATTTTATTGTAAGAACATATTTCAATTTTATCGTAACATATTTTGGAATTATTCTTCTAGGAAATTAACAACTGTGAGGAGAATTATTCATTTGAATAATTAGGACAGCCAGTCGTTCTCGATGTCAAGGTCCATTGGAGGAATGGGCGGTGGTTCCTCATGTGAAGCCAAAGTCATCTGAATAAATAATGAAAAAACGAATTACAGTAATTTTAATAAAACATGAAAAAAACGTTCTCTGCTGACCGATCAAATAAAGGCGGATGTTACAAAAGATCATAAGATTTAGGTGCCTCGTGGCGAGAAATCAGGGCTGATCTAGCCCTGAAATTCTCCCACAATTATGAATGCAATGCAGCCTCTGTGTTGTCCTCACATTACAAATATTGTTACAGAATGAAGTAAATGGAGAGGAGGGAGGCATGTGTAGATGTAAAACAAAGAAAAACATTTGTACCATCAAGGAAATGAATTCAGTAGCGAAGTGGTAAAACGATACAAGTTTTCAACGAATATCTCGGAATCTAACGGAGATATCAAAATTGTTGTCATAACCTTTTTTGTAGAGCCGATTGACTGCTACAATAAATGTAATTACGAAAATTTCGCTATCTCCCTTAGATTCGGAAATATTCCTCAAAAACTCAACTGAGAGATGAGTCAACTTAAACCGTTTTGCCACTTCGCTACTGAATTGACGAAAAAAGTTGACAATTCATTTGCAAAACGACAATATTCATTGTTGACTTTGTTTGTGTTGGCTTTGACTTGTGTTATTGAGACCCCTAGTCTGCAAAAGAGCCTCTTACATCCATCCCACGATCGGAGGACCCATCAACGTCAGGCAGCATCAGTCCCTCATCCCCCCTCGAACTGGCCTTCGACTCCCCCTCCGAGTCCTTCATCTCCGCATCAGACCCCACCCCCTCGCCCTTCTGTAAATGGTAGTTAGCAAGGACATATTAACATTAATAAATTCTGAAAGCAGAGGGTGATTGTAAATCGTTTGGTAAACAATGGTACACCAATAGCATAGGCCATCGATTAAATTCGAATATACGTAATTGATAAATTTTTTATATATTTTCTTTTTGGGACTCTCCACCAACTACGTCCTCGTCGTGAGTCCTGGGTAACGCCAAGAGTTGGTGAGGATTGAACTCTTCACCAGGAATCTGTTGGTTCCTTTAAGAACTTGGTTACCTCATTGAAAGAAAAGAATTTTAATTCTTCAAAAAATGAAGGTATTGCCATACGAAATTAATTTCATTTATTGTCGTAAGAAGGTACGACGGAGTTGAAGAAGGAATACCTTATATCCATTAAATTTAATTTTAAAAAACCTGATGGATATAATAAGAAAGGACCACAGCAACACTCCACTCAAGAACCCACAACTTATACGTTTTTGCATCAAAGGAGTACATAGTACCTTTGAAGATATTCGAATTCTAATGTTATACCAATCACTACCAAATCATTATAAAGATGGTTTTGAATACTAGAAGTGAAATAAATGAATTGGCCAGGGTAACTGATTTACCTCGCCCTTCCTCTCCTGCAACACCTGCAGAGTGATACTCCTGATGGTGCCCCCCAGGACACTCTTGATGTACCCAGTGCTGTAAGAGTCCTCCGTGAACTTGCCCACCAGCGCCTGATACGTCCTATTCATGATCTGCTTGACCTGTGCCCCATCCTCCTTCCTCTGGCCCCCCAGACTCTTCTCCAAGAATTTCCTCTCCGCCTCGATGCTCGCTATCCTGGCCTCCATTCCCGCGTTCTCCTTCTGATACTTGGCAGCAGCATCATTCGCCTCTTTGAGATCACCCAGCGATCTCTGAAGGGCCGACTGACTCTCCAACAGACACCCCTCAAGCCTCTGGACCCTCTCCCGAAGATCGAGTTTCTCCCTCTCGATCTCCCTCCTCTCCCTCTCGCTCCTCTCCAACTTCCTCAGGCATTCAGACAGAGACTCTCTCGTCCCTGGGGACGACTTATCGTCCGACGATTCGTTCTGCCTGCCATCCCCCCTCAGACCCATCAAGACTTTCAAACCCTCCAGCGACCTCTCATTCATCGGAGACGTGCACCTCTCCAGCTCCAGTGCATGGAACTTGTCCAGCAACTTCTGGACGTTGTCCGCTAGTTTGGACATTCCCATCCGAATCTCCGCGTTATGAGTCCTGGTCTCCGACAGGAATACGTTGACGTTGGGGTCGGTGGGCGCTTGCGGAAGAACCGGCGTCTGGTACGAGTACAAGTGCCCGTCATTCGACACGAATTGCTGGAGCGGTGTCCAGGACTGGGCGAAAGCCGGCACCACACTCCCAGAATTTCTGCTCTCCGGGGTTTGAACTGGACTCGGGGCGACACTCTTCACGTGGGGGGGCTCCACGTGACCTCTCGGCCGTCTGGGCTTCACCTGGACTTCCTCCTCGGTGTCCTCCGAGTCGGTCGTCGAGGTCGGCATCTTCGGCAGCATCGACTGCCCCATCTTCGCCATTCTTGATATCAACGAGGCCTTTCCGGCGGGCGTCGGCTTGGGGGAGGGCATCTTCACTTCCGGTTTTAGGATGTCGACGATCTCCACCTCCATCGCGATGTCGTGCTCCCGGGGATACCCGGGCCCCAGGCTTATTTGCTTGCTCGGGGGGAGGATCAGGAGGCGTTTGACGTTTGGGAGGACCCCCACCAGGGATTTCTCCCAGGTTTCGTCGGTGGTTATTCGGATTTTCATGCTCTGTTTCGGGGGAATCGGCAGCTTCAGGGGCTGCGTGACCCGCGGAATTATGGAGTACTCCACCTCCACCTCGTCATTCTCCTCGGCTTTTTTTATTTCGCCGTCTTTATCGGCTCTCGGGGGCGCCAAGTCCTGCGAGAAGACCGAGTCCGCCGGTCTTCCCGGCTGCAGGAAGTACTTGGCGACGCCAATCTCCCGCGCAAATTCGATCGAGGAGTCGGAGGTGTCGAAGAGGATCGACCAGTTGTCGTTGGCGGAGTCGTAGTAGCTCGCGTAGCTGTTCTCCCGGACGGAGTAGGGGAAGTCTGGGGTCAAGGTCACGACGGAGATGTGTTCTTGTTTGGTTTTGTAGAGGATGAGGAGGTAGGTCTGGCTCGAGGGGGTGCCCGCGAGGGCGATCCCCAGCTTGCCGATCAGGGAGTACTGCCCGGATTGGAGCTTGTACGCGTGGACAACTTTAGCGAGGATCACCTCGGTCTTTGGGGGGGCCGAGGGGGAGGGCGCGGGGGGCTTCGGCTTGGGGGGCGTCCTCTTCTGGGAGGACGCGAGCTCCAGGCGCTGGGGGGTGCCGAATATTGCGGCCAAGTTGGAACTGGTCGTGTGTGAATAATGAATTAATATTTTAGCGGGGGTGTTTCAGTTTAACGTAGCTCTACCCTTCGGCCGGGGTACGCTGTACTTTTGAATATTTTCAGAAAAAATTTGAAAAAAATTCATACCCAGTCAGTATTATCTAAATTAAATTTCGCAATATGTTGATATTTTTTCAAACATTTCCCTCTTACAAATAAATAATAAAACTTGTTTGCAAAATGGTGGATTATTTTTTCATCACTGAGACGTAAAATTTCATTTTACGCACCTTCTGCATTTTATTCAATAGAAATGTTCAATGGAAAATATTCTATAAAAAACAATAGAATACGATTTTTTAAATAACAATTGACGAAATATTCTCTATACAGAAATTTCTCGCCTCGAATTTTCCAAGTTTTTCTATTTGATTCTTTGAATGAGACAAGAAGTAGAATGAAAAAAAAAAAATTCATGTCGAAAAAATTTGAAAATGAAAAAATTATTTGAGGTGCATGTCTTACATGAAGAAATACAAAAAATACTTTTAGGTTAACAAGTGTTGAATAATATCACTTTTTTCTGAGAGTGGAAGAAAAAAGTGATATTATTTTTCTCTATTCATACTGATGATCTATTTTTCGGGGTTGATTTGAACAGATATTTTTCTTTCGAAAATAAATTCTCAATAGATGGTTTCAAGTATCAAAATATTAAATACATACCCACCCTGAGGTGTGAATTCCGGTTCGTCGTCATCTCGGAATAATTTATCGAGATTCGGAAGTTGATTCGAACGACTCATAATTGACAACAATACATCTGTCGACCATTCGATATTTTAAATTTTTTGTTTATCGCAATTTTTGCGAAAGAAATCAATCAATTAGTGTTGTTCAGTCTGACATATAGATATGACGCCCATTCCTGCAGTTGCATTACCGACGGTGTCAAGTGATAATTTTAACATGTCTTTTTATATTATAAATATTATAAAAATCCAAATCGACTTCTGGTGATAAAAATTTGGTACTTGAAATTAAAACTCCAAAATTAAGGGTTATAAGGGTCAAGATAGTGGTCATGAAGGTCAGAATCAGGGTCTCGAGGGTCGGAATAAGGGCCATAAGGGCCCGATTAAGGGTCACGAGGGTCAGAATAAGGGCCGCAAGGGCCCGATTAAGGATCATGAGGGTCAGAATAAGGTTGACGAGGGTCAAATTAAGATTCATGAGGGTCAGAATCAGGCTCACAAGGGTTACAAAAGGTCAGATTAAAGGTCACAAGGTTCGAATGGGTCACAAGGGTCCGATTAAAAGTCATGAGGATCAGAACAAGGTTCACGAGGGTCAGATTAAGGGTTACAAGGGTCAAATTATAGGTCACAAGGTTAGAATAAGGGTCGAAAGGGTCAGATTAAAGATCACAAGGATTAGAATAAAGGTCACAAGGGTCATGTGGGCAAGATTAAGGGTCCCAAAGGGTGTGGGTGTCAGAATGAAGATCACGAGGGTCAGATTAAGGGTCAGAATAAGGATTATGGGATTCTCCGAATTATTAGCGAGTGATAATTTCAGGCTGATGTCAAGAAAAAGAAAAATGTGAAAACAAACTCATTGAAATGAACTGCAAAAAGATGATTTTTTGTTTCATAATTTTTTTTTTCATTCTATAACCAGATGAGCAGACAACAATGCATGTTTACATTAATTACGATATCAATTAGATTCTGATTTGTTTAATCGGTAATACCTCCTCTACAAATTAATTGTGGAATTATTCGGTTCAGCGTGCAGGCTCGAATGTGTAGTGCACGACTCCAGGCTGTGGTATTTGCTTCTCAAGCTGTAAATAATTAATGGAAATAATTATTGCGATTGGTTTGTGCTTTAGTATGTGAGGAGACGAGGATTTTTGCAAAATCGATGGGGAGAAGTACTCACGACTGGTCTGAAACACTGATAGGGTTCGAGGAGGTAATGGAGTCCGAAGAAGAAAACCATTACTAGTGTAAATATTGTGGGAGCTTCACGATAACCGACCAATGGTTTCTCTCCAAAATCACAACGCTCTTCACCGAGGATGTTTCTCTCTACGTGAAGCTGAAATCGTTGTGATGGAATTAATTGGGGATTTAATTTTTTTTCTCCAACATTTCTGCCGCGAAAACTCATGCTAGCACTCATTTTTTCCCCCTTTATTTTCCTGTCACAGTTTCATTAGTTTTATTTATAAAAAAAGAGTGTCCAGACTAATGGATCGATTAATATCTTCGTTGAATAAAAAATCCAGTGTAACGTTTTAGAAGACACAAAAATTGATGACACAATACACCAGTGAAAATGAAGGTCTCCATTCAGTAGCGAAGCGGTAAACCGGGTTAAGTCGATTTTTACTATTGGCTAGTTTTTGACGAATATCTCGGAATCTAAAAGAGATAGAAAGATTTTTGTCATGACCTTTTTTGTGGAGCCAATAGAGCGTTATAAAAAAAGTCATGAGAAAAATTTTGCTATCTCTCTTAGATTCCGAGATATTCAGCAAAAACTGGCTAATAGTCAAAATCGACTTGACTCGGTTGACTACTGCATTCTATCAATAATTTTAATTGAATATGGGAAAGAGTGGGGGAATTACCACTTCACCGAAGTTTCTCTTCTCCTCCGGCCAATCGTAAGGATACCAGGGGTCCTTCAGGGCCACTCCGATCTTCGGGAGCTTGGGGTAGTCCCCGTGACCCCAGCCATCGTCGGGGTAGGGCTCGTACTCCTCGTAAGGCATTCCATATTTCTCGGCAGCAGCCCTCCTCTCCGCCTCGGTCTTCGGGTAGGGTCCGGGCTTCCAGTCATGATGCGTCAGTACCTCTGGCAATTACAAGCCAACATCATCATCATTATCATCACCATTTATTCTCTCTCCCTGATCAACACTCAGAGAATTAATTTGAGTTACGAAAGAAATGAGTTGAGAAGAATTTGGAACGAAAGTCTATCTGTTAATTCAAAAAAACATCAGGTTTTGGCTTCAGGTGACCTATTTCATCGTTAAGTAGACTCGCCAGTAATTATTGATAAATAAATTTGAGCATAAAGTGTAGTTAATTATTTTTCATTCTATGAAAATTCTTTTTTCAATTATATAAAATTTATTTCGGTACGGAATACGATCGCAGAAATAAAAAATGTTGATCTCCCTTCATTTTTTAAGAAGAAAAATACAATTTGAAATATTTCGAAAGAAAAACACGAAAAAATAGATTTGAACATGGAAAAAAATTAAATTAAATTGAATTTTTAAAAATGTGTTCTTGGGGTTTTCTGTGTTTTAATTTAATTTAAATTAATTAAATGATTTTGAGTCATGGGATATTCGAAATCAGTATATATCACTAATTAATTGTCAAATCGCGACGTTTCGATTTTTATTGAAGCTTCCTCAGGCTCTCTCATTGATACTAATTAATTCAAAGAATAAGAATAAGAATAAAATAATTAATATAAATATTAATGAATGAATAAATAAATAAAATCTCCCATCAATAAACGTCACTCCCCAACTGTCCCTTACGTAACGTTTAACCTCAAAAAAATTATTACACAACAGACTCCAAGACAAGACTAAACAATTAATCCCAATAATTAATTTATCCCTGATCAACACCAACAATCAAATAAACTCACTCGTCCTGACAACATTGTACAAAATCCCAGTGTTCTTCGAAGTTATCGGAGGAACAAAACTCTTCAGCTTTATAAGCAACGCCATATTTTCCCCGACGAACGTACACAAGAGCAAAAAAAAATAAAAACTCTCAGTGAGCCTATATACACCGGAGAGTTGGACACGAGTAGAGACAGGCGATACGCCTCGATATATGGAAGTGTCCGATATTTCATCGATATATCAGCGATATATTCAGATGAAAAATACAATTGTCAACATAAATTCTGTCCTACTAGCCTGAACTGAGTACGGCATGTGATTGGCCAGTTAAGAGTATCCCTCATTCCTCATTGGCCATGAGCCCCCACTCAGTTAAGGTTAGTAGAACAAGAACTTTTGTTCGTTGAGCCGATATACCGACATATATCGATATGTACCGATATATGTACGATATATATCGATATATTCGAACTCAGTTAAGGTTAGTAGGACAAGAACTTTTGTTCGTTGAACCGATATACCGATATATACCGAATGTATATCGGTAGATATATCGATATATACCGATATAATCGGTATATCGGTTCAACGATATTTTTTTCCGAATATCGACAGCTTCGAACCGATATTTCCAAATTATATCGATAATTGTGATTTCGATATTTCGTTCAATATCGCCAATCCCCAAGTTAGTCTCAGTGGAAACGAGACGGAAGTTGACTACAATTGTCACGTAAAAAATTTTTCCCCGCCCCAGAAGCATCTCCACCCCATCCCCCCGAAAAAACCCCACAAATTGAAAATACAAATGACAATAAACCAGAAAATGCAATCTGGGGAGCGATTTTGCTCGTTTTATATCGACATAAAATCATAAATTTCAACCAATCCTAGTTGAGTATTTCGAATTCAGGGCTGTCATTGGTTGAAATTTACGATTTTATGTCGACACAAAACGAGCAAAATCGCTCCCCTGACGTCAAGACAACTCGTCTTCCGCGAGGAATCGATCCCTCGGCGTTTGAATTTCCCGCCGCGGCGGTGAAGTCTGGCAATGCCGCACGTTGGCTGCGCGAAGCCGCCACGAAAATTATGGAAAAAAATGGACGGTGGCGTGTGTTCATTATCGCTCTGCTCCCCCGACTGCCGAATAATCCGTGAATAACTGATGATTAATTGAAATCGTGCAGTTGTTCTATGGAAAGAGGAAGTTAATTTTTTAAATTTCATCGACACAATCGCGACGTGACTAACGGTAAGTGAAAATGAACTAACGGGCTGACGATGGACGCTCCAATGGTGATCTGGCACTCGATGAAAATCGTTATTTGTTGATTTATTATTGGGCCGACGGTGGGGAGTCAGTGGAGTTGTTTTGATTGTTGAAATAGTGAGGGCTGTTTGGGAATTTTGACAGGGGATACTGCGGGGGGATAAACTGGAGTCGGATCGGAGCAACATGGCGAGCCCTTCGCCTCAGTCGTCGCCCATGCCACCACCTCAAGCCCCTAGTCCAATGGGCCCACCTCAGCAGGCACCGTCGCCTTCCAATCCTCAGGGGAGTCCTATGGGGCCACCACAGCATCATCCACACAGCCCCACGCAGGGGTATCCGGGGGGGCCAGCACCCACTGGAGCCCCCATGACACAGCCACCGCCACAGCAACCACCACAGGGGGCCAACTATCCACCACATTCGCAGGGAATGCCAGCTAATATGTCGCAGGTAACGATTTCATGGAATTGTGGGGAAAATGAGAAGTAGGGAATAGAGAATAGGGTGAAAGGGACATTTTAGACTTTTTTAAAATTATTCGTAACTCAGAAACAGTGTGGCACTGTCCCAATTTGACTTCAGAAAGGATAATTCTTAAGAAGGAGCTTGAAAAATGTGAAGCCCCACCTACAAACTCAATCACCCCTTTTGTGAAAACAACAGATGCAAAAATCTTGACAATATTGCACGATTTTTTCAAAAAACGAAAGATGAAGATCTGAAAAATTAACGAAAGTAAAAAAAAATGCGTATGTATAGCCAACTATCCACCACATTCGCAGGGAATGCCAGCTAATATGTCGCAGGTAACGATTTCATGGAATTGTGGGGAAAATGAGAAGTAGGGAATAGAGAATAGGGTGAAAGGGACATTTTAGACTTTTTTAAAATTATTCGTAACTCAGAAACAGTGTGGCACTGTCCCAATTTGACTTCAGAAAGGATAATTCTTAAGAAGGAGCTTGAAAAATGTGAAGCCCCACCTACAAACTCAATCACCCCTTTTGTGAAAACAACAGATGCAAAAATCTTGACAATATTGCACGATTTTTTCAAAAAAGGAAAGATGAAGATCTGAAAAATTAACGAAAGTAAAAAAAATGTGTATGTATAGCCAACTATCCACCACATTCGCAGGGAATGCCAGCTAATATGTCGCAGGTAACGATTTCATGGAATTGTGGGGAAAATGAGAAGTAGGGAATAGAGAATAGGGTGAAAGGGACATTTTAGACTTTTTTAAAATTATTCGTAACTCAGAAACAGTGTGGCACTGTCCCAATTTGACTTCAGAAAGGATAATTCTTAAGAAGGAGCTTGAAAAATGTGAAGCCCCACCTACAAACTCAATCACCCCTTTTGTAAAAACAACAGATGCAAAAATCTTGAGAATAATTTTTAATGTGGTCAATCGTCAATTATTTGAGATTGGCTGAGTAAAATTCTGGGATTTTTCTTTCATTTTGAAGGATTTTTGTTGGGTTTCAAAATGAGACATGTTGTTTTATAAATGGATCATTTAATTGGGAGATATTGAAAACTGAAGAAGATTCATTTTTCATCAACTTTTTTCATGGGTTTTATTCAATTGACAATAAGACGAGATTGGCTGAGTCAAAATCAACCATTTTCTCTTCATTTCAAAGATATTTTTTCCATCTTTAAAATGAATTTTGACTCATCCAAATCGCATCATTCGTTCAGGAGATATTGGTAATTCTATACGGACCATTTTACGAATCCTCAACTTAATCAATAATTTCTTTCAACAATTTCTCCCAAAACTAACTATTCCATAAAAAATATTTTCTCCTCATTTTTTATACAAAAATAGATATTCTCCAACAGGGAAATAATTCCCTAGTTCATTCTCCCCACAAGAAAAGACAAAAACGGAAATTTCTGGGATAAAATACAGTCACGAATATTTAATCTTCTAGTTCAACTGATTATTCTCTCAATACAAAAAATATTTCGTCAATTTCCCTCGGCTTCTGCTCTCCCATCAGCTTCTTTAATAATCCTCATCAGCTCCACAGCAATTTTTTCGTTGCACGCTCCAATCGCTCGTGGATGCATCAAGTCCACACGTTTTCCTGTCGATTATTTTTTCATAGAATGAGAAAAAAAGCCGTGACTATGTTTTTACACTAGTCAGATATTATCCTGCATATTTATCTCGCACATAAAACGAGTGTAATTACCGGTTACGCGATCGACAACAACTCCCCCGGCTTCGGAAATAATCAAGGACGGTGCTGCAATATCCCAAGTGCAAATTCCAGGTCCCTCTATCTGATAGCCCTCGACCACCCCGAGGGCGATGTAGCAGAGGGTTATAGCAGCTGAGCCAAGGGTTCTCAAGCTGTAGTTCAGAAGAGAATTTTTTTTTCATTTTGTCCAGCATTTTTTAGTTCTCGTATGAATTTTAGATCCGGGTGGACTATCTTTCGAACGTTATCTCGATTGTTTTTCCATTTTCATAGTGTAAAATATATCACAATTTCCGTTGGATTTTACATCACGCAGGGGCTTGAATGTTTTTCTTCTTTTGATTTTTGCTATTTTTTGCACTCACCCTTGGGTCTTCGTGGAGACTATCTTGATTCTCTCCAACATTTTATTTCGCAGGCTCTTCACTTTCAGGAAGCCTGTCTCCAGACAAACCATAGCTTTCGAAATATCTAAAAAATTTTGAGACAAAAATTAATTCATCCTGAAGAGCATCAACTCCATTTTTTTCATTCTTTCAATATTGAATTTACAGAAATGTATAACACATATAATACATTTTTATTATTAATTTTTATGAAGAATAAAATTGTTGAAGATTTATTTGAAGCCCCGGGTGTACTATCTTTCGAGCGTTATCTCGATGTTTTTTTTCGCCTTTCGTCATCTGAAGTTGTCAATTGAGTCCTGCATCATGCAGAAGTTTTGAAAAATTATGAATGAATAATCGAAAAAAAGTAGAAAAAATTCTTAATTTTTTCAAAGAGCATTTTTAATTTATATTCAGAATAAGTTGAATAACAAGAAATTGAAAAATGTATCTGATTTACGGTGACAAATGGCGGCCTCTCACCCAATATCATGCAGGGGGAAGACTGATTTCGTAAATCTTTTCCCACACTGCACAGAGACATTTATTACGGAAAAGGCTCTTTGAAAAAAGTTGTAATATTTTGGAGAATTTTTTAATCACACTTTTATCACATAAAAATGGCAGATGACTACAGACCACTGTTTTGAAAATTGAGATACCTAGCTGTCACTTCCCACGAGGAGTTAGTGTTTTGTTATCCACCCTGGAAAATGACAGCTAATAGATAATTTGCCACAGCGAATCAGATATCTGTAATTTCCACTTTTTTCAACCCATTCTGAATCTCAATTAAAAACGCTCTTTGAAAAAGTTCAGAATTTTTTCTATTTTTTTATCATTCTATCATAATTTTTGGGAATTTCTACATGATGTACCCAATTGACAATTTTGGATACCGAAAGATGAAAAAAATCCGGATAACATTCGAAAGGTAGTGCACCCGCGCCTGAAAACTATAAAATATTGAATTCAATATTTATTGTTTTTCAAATGCAATATTTTTATTATTTTGGTGTCTGACCGTCGACACTAGACGTCCTGATGGGCTTTCCATTCAAAAAAGCCCCTCTCCCTTTCCTGGCAGTGAAGAGCTGCTCCAGAATGGGATTGTACACTATTCCAATCCTCATTTCTTTGGAGATGGACAGCCCTATGACGATGCAGGTGTGAGGGAAGCCGTGAATGAAGTTCATGGTTCCGTCTATTGGGTCGATGATCCAGGTCGGGTCGTCTGTCAACTCTGGAATGTCATTCCCAGTCGATTCTTCCCCGATGAATCTGAATAAATTCAGGCTCTCTTAATACATAAAAATTATTGCATTTAATTCTTGAATGAGACAAATTATTGAACGAATTACTTCATCAGTTGCTCATTAATATTAGTTTGGGCTCTGGGTGGATAATTACTTGTGCGTGGGAAATTGTTGCCTCAATTTCCCAACGATTATGTCCTCTATCGCTCGATCGTACTCTGTCACCAGATCCCAGTCTCCCTGCTTCTCCTTGACTGTTTTATCAGCTACGATTGAACTCCTCATGACCTTCATCAAAGAATTAATATTGACACAAGAATTTTGTGAGGTTAAAATCCCCTGAAATTTTGATTGAAATTCCTCGGGAATTTGTAAAAATCTCATAAAATTCTACGAAATATTGAATAAAATCCTTTACAATCTCTGAAATTCCTTCAGAAATAGAATAATACGTTAGATCTTTCGAAAACAATTCAGAGTTTCTCTGAAATCTTTTTACATTCAAAAAAAATAAATCAACATAAATCAAATTTTAATAAATATTGAATAAATCTAATGAGTTTGTTAAATATTTATTAAAAATTAAATAAATAAAAATCATTCAACAATTACATAAATTATTAACCAACAATAATTGTTATTTTATAATTTAGTTTTCCAATAATCAAATAAATTTATGAAATAAAATGTTGAACAAAAATAAATTATTAGACATTTTATTTACTGAATTTATTTGTTTGAAGTATTTGTTTCCTCAATTTACCTGAGCGGCCTCGAGGGTCAGTCTCATCGCACTCTCGAAGAACAGATCCTCATCCCAGGCCATCCCTCAAGCTAATATCACCTCGTGCAATAGCTTGAGAGCAACAACTGAACTCCAGCAACGAAAAATCTCAATCTTTTAACTCCTCGCTGCACCTCCATTCTCTCGCCAAGGTCTCGATCTGAGCGGGGAGTCTTTTTTTTCCCCAGCAAGGCCATGAATATGTAAACATGCACAACATCTGTCAGCAGCTCGATTTGGGCGCTCCTTATCGTTATCAGGAATCCCTGCATGAGGCTGAGAAAATTTATCAAACCCAAGGCTTCTAATGAAAGGTTCATTAGAATCTTCCTGCAATAGTCAATCATTCTTTCATCAGACGAGTCACTCCACTCATCAAAAAGAATTCCAGCAATTTCAATTTCAATCTTTCATTTGCATTTAATTCTTTATTTGTTTTATCCAATTCCCATAGCACATTTCTTCAATTATTCGCTAATGAATGGACGGAATTGCATCTTTTTTTTTCAAATGTAGGCACTGTTGCGCCCTATCGATCGCCATTGATTAAAATTTAATTCATCGATGAGTTTTTTTGATTTTCGAGTTTTTTCGAAAATCGTTGTCCCACGATAACTAAAAAAATGTTCTGAATTGATTGAATGATGGCTTAAAAAATTTGTTCGGATGTCCTTTCGACCGAGTTCGAAGATGAAGGCGATAGCAATAATCGTTATTTTGATTGATTTGAAAAATTGCAAAAATTTTGTATTTTTTGAAAATGAGAATTCCGGGGATATCTTTGAATATCATGCCTCAAATGAATTCAATCACAGCTTAAAATGTTTGTTTTAATGCCATTAAGTCCAAGTTAAAAGACGATAACGATAGCTGTATTGGTCGATTTGATTTTTATGATGATTGTTGAAAATTTCGAATTTTTCATGAATTTCCCTGAGAGTGAGCTTTCCCACTCTCTTCAAATGTGATGTTTTCAAATTCATTCAAGTATGTGTAAATAAAATTTTTCTATTAACATTTTATCGAAGGGCTGAGGGGAGAGATAGAACTGTAAAAAGACAATCGGTTGTACAGAAGAAAGGGACGATAAGAATAATGACGATGATAACATTCAACTAAGTTGAAAATCTGACAAAATCAGTTGAAAGGAAATCTTATTCAATTTAATAAGATGAAATAAACAATGAATTATGCATGATAGAAGGCAGTGATGTGAAAAATAACCGTTGGGAAGCATATTGCTAATTTATTAGTAAAAATGACTACTCTATGCAATACAGGAGCAATTCCCCACTTGTTTTTTTTTTCTGATTGTCATTCTACCGTGAGACGTCATTACTATAACTACATTGTAAAAATCGCGGGGTAATTTATGTTCGTTTCAGTCGTTTTCTTTGTATCTTCAAGTCCGTTTCAATTATTAGTTGAGAAACTTCCTGGGCGAGTTGAGAGGTCCCCGACGCTATTATCAAGGGCTCCAGGAGGTTGGGAGGTCCGCCTGGAATAAAAATCCAGCGAATGAATTGAATTTCGTCGCGTTGATGGGGAATTCAGGCCGATTTAGGGAGAAATTCTGACCTTTTGTGTCGATAACAGTTCCTCCGGCCTCTGTTACCAATAAAAATCCCGCTGCCACGTCCCAGGGCTGCATGTAGTCCAGATGGAAAACGTCTATTATACCTCTCGCTACGTATGCCAATGCCAGAGCTGCCGATCCCACATTTCTGATTCTTCAGATAATGAGGAAGAATCGTAATTATTTCTCTTACTCTGCATACTCGGAATTCAATCGCCAATAACTCGAGAACGGCTGAGTGAAATCGTCCAATGTTTTTTTCATTTTCAAGATCATTTCTTCAGCTTCAAAATGAGCGCTAACTCGTCGAAATCGCATCGTTGCGTTTCGAGATATTGACGATTGAAACAAAAGGGTTTTATCCCACTCGTCAGATTTTTCTACTGAATTTTTGTAATTGGATTTTATCGAGAATATGAAATTGTTGTCGGGGATGTTTTTGGTATTGAGAGTGACATTACCCTCTAGCTGAGGAACAGAGGACTTCCATCCGCCCCTTGGCAATGTCCAGGTGGGCCCTCGTTCGTCTGAGGACCCCAGGCTCGATGATCATCAGAGCTTCTGATAATTCTGAAAGAAATCTCCCCCATTCAATTCATCTCACCCAATTTTCTCATTTCCAGTCGTTTTACCTGTCACGTCTGAAACTCTCAACTTTTTTTCATTCAAAAATGCCCCCTGCCCCCTCTTTGCAGTGTACAACTCGTCATTAGACGGATTGTAAATGATCCCCACCTCTAGTATTTTATCTATCGTCAAGCCTATTGAGATGCAGCACTGGGGGAACGAGTGGACGAAGTTTACTGTACCATCTATTGGGTCGATGATCCATGTGGGGGCGTTTGTCAGCACTTGTTGGGCATTTTCCGTCGACTCCTCAGCAATGAATCTAACAAAATCAATTACGATTCAAGTCGACGCAGATCTCAGCCGAGTTTTCGGCGAATATCTCCGAATCTGAGAGAGATAGCGAAATTTTTGTCATGACCTTCTTTGTAGATCTGAGTCCGCTCTACAAAAAAGGTCCTGACAAAAATTTCGCTAGTTGCCTCAGATTCGGAGATATCTATTGAAAACTGACCAATAGTCAAAATCCATTCAAGTCGCTCAGCTCTTGGAGTTTTCGATGAATATCTCCGAATCTAAGGCAGATAGCAAAGTTTTTATAATAACCTTTTTTATAGATCCAAGTCCGCTCTACAAAAAAGGTCCTGACAAAAATTTCGCTAGTTGCCTTAGATTCGGAGATATCCATTGAAAACTGACCAATAGTCAAAATCCATTCAAGTCGCTCAGCTCTTGGAGTTTTCGACGAATATCTCCGAATCTAAGGCAGATAGCAAAGTTTTTATAATAACCTTTTTTATAGATCCAAGTCCGCTCTACAAAAAAGGTCATGACAAAGATTTCGCTATCTGCCTTAGATCCGGAGATATTCACTGAAAACCAATAGTCAAAATCGACTAGACCCGTTTTATCGCTTCGCGGCTGAATTAAATTAAACCATTCACACGTTTTGAATTTTTTTAACGTACTTGTGCTCTGGAAATGCGGACGACAGTCCAGAAATCAAAATCTTCTCAATTTCCTGGTCACTAGCCGTGACGATGTCACCTTGATTGCCTTTCGCCATTACCTTTTTCTCGGATTCGAGCGCAGCCTTTAATAACTACAGACCGACACAATTATTCTTCATTTTACTCCCTTGTCGCATTATTCTGGGATTAATTAGTTGAATAATTATCAGTGATACATTTATCTGACGTCATGTAAACTCGAGAAGTATTTCCGTGTGACGCATTATCCTTTTTAGGTATTTGTCTGAATGGAAATGATTCAATTTTACGAACCTTGCCGGCTTCGAGAGTTAATTTCTTGGCGATTTGGAAGAATCGCTCGATTTCTTCTGATTTTTCCATGCTTGAACGCGTCTTCCCATTGAGATTGCACGAGTTCACCTACTGCCCTAGTTGATCGAGCACAGATTCTTATCAGAATTCGAGATAATCAAATGATAAAGAAATGAAATACTGCTCTTTGTTACGTGAGGTAATTATTCTCGTCTTCAGAACTCGTGCAACAGCTCTGGAACACTTGCCACAACTGCTCTCTGCCGAGCCTCGTATCACGATAATTAACGCTATTAATTAATCCCTGACCTTCTGTTTCATTTAATTCAAAAATCATAGCCAATTGTTTCGCGATGCGTCTGAGGGGATCTAGTTTATTGACATGAACACGTTATTTACAAAGGTTTAGCATTTCAACACATATTTTCGTTCCTCAACTACACGTTCTAGTTCTTCATGCTGCTCTCTTGCGATGAGTCTTCTTGTCAGCAAGACTCACAAGCTTGACAAGTTCAGGGGCAATTTTCTTGTTGCCAATGGCTAGTAATCTCGGCTTCATGAGATCAAAGTCACCGCCAGATGTATCGATGACTTCTCCCCCAGCTTCACGAATTATTAGGGCACCAGCTGCTACGTCCCAGGGCATGAGGTTGTCACTGTGGTAAACCTCAGCTGCTCCCATTGCAACGTAGCACAAGGTCAGTGCCGCAGAGCCCATGGTTCTTATTCCATGGGCTACTGTGACAAATGCCTCAAGTCGACCGAGCACTATGTCCCTGATGTCCTCGATCGTTGCGTATGACGCCTCGATGCAGATCAGCGAGTCCTTCAGTTCTTGAGACAAATATGGGATCAAACTTGGTCTGATTGTCAATGCTGGAGGAGTGATGATTTTTACCTGATACGCCGGAACTTTTTATCGATTTTCCGTTGAGATAAGCCCCACCTCCTCGTCTGGCTGTGAACATCTGCTCCAGAACTGGATTGTAGACAATGCCAATCTCAAGCTGACGTTTGATACTCAGGGCTATTGATATGCAGGTGTGGGGAAACGCGTGGACGAAGTTCGTTGTACCGTCGATTGGATCGATTATCCAGGTTGGAGCGTCCGTTAGGTCTGGGAGGTAGTTTGTACTCGAGACTGTCTCTTCGCCGATGAATCTGTTCAATTTTTTCTATCAGTAAAAGTTTCGGAAAAACATCCCTGGGGATTTTTTTCAAAGCTCGAGAATAAAAGTGTCGCATTTCTAGATGATAAAGGCTATTCGAATGATTAAAGTTTACATCAACTCACTGGTGACTCGGAAATTCATTGGCAAGTCCATTGATCAGGATCTCCTCGACTTTCTTGTCGTACTGAGTCACCAAGTCCCAATCGCCAGCTTTGGTTTCTATATTTTTTCCACCCTGGATTGCTTCCCTGATGACCTGAACTCGGATTTGTCGTTAATTTTCTCGGGAATTTGGGGTTGAAATTGTCGCTTACCTTTGCGGATTCAATAGTCAATTTCATAGCGAAATCGAAACAATGATCCAATTCCTGCTCGTTTGCCATTATCAACGGTATCTGAGGGGCTTTAAATTTGTAGCACTGTTTTTAGGTCTAGTTTATCAACCGTCTGGTGTCAAAGTGACGTGACATTGCCAGAACTAGCAGTACTTATGCGTTAACCCCGAGGTAATCCCCACCATCCCTTAAATGCTGATGCGCGCACGCTACATGCCACTCGATAGACACTCACAATGGATATTTCCATTGGAAATTGCTGGGTTTGATATTATCGCACACTTTGGTATTTGCCTTCGTGCCGTTTTCCATTTCAATAATTCGTGATCTATCAATATTTTTCTTTTGCAGTTGAACAGCGTGGAATGTATTGGAGAGAATTACTGGATTTAATTTCATTACGTCCGGAGACGGATTTGAACTCACAACCTTCAGATTACTGGGCTATGCTCTTACCAATTGAGTTGACAAAAATATTAGCAATTTTTTTTAGAAGTTATGGGAAACTCGTAAGTTGTGGACAATTGAAAATCTCAATTGGTCATAATTTTTTGTACGATTTTTCAAAATAAAAAAAAATGGGTGATATTTTTTTCTCAAGGGGATTTGAACCCACAACCTTCAGATTACTAGACTATGCTTTTACCAGTTGAGCTATCAAAAATATTTTACATATTTTTTTCATTTTGGTAACTCATGAAAAATATAGATACTACAGGAAATTAAAAATGTTTGTCATTGTGACGTCATTTTTTATTGCCCGTAACTTTTCAATTTTTCATCATTCATCAGAATAAAAAAATAAGTATTAAAAAAATTATCCTCGACGGATTTGAACTCACAACCTTCAGATTACTAGACTATGCTTTTACCAGTTGAGCTATCAAAAATATTTTACATATTTTTTTCATTTTGGTAACTCATGAAAAATATAGATATTACAGGAAATTAAAAATGTTTGTCATTGTGACGTCATTTTTTATTGCCCGTAACTTCAATTTTTCATCATTTATCAGAATAAAAAAATAAGTATTAAAAAAATTATCCTCGACGGATTTGAACTCACAACCTTCAGATTACTAGACTACGCTTTTACCAATTACGCCACCTCAAGGTGTCAAAAATATTTTTTCATCTTCATAACCAACGGAAAATACCGAATTGTAGGCAATTGATGCAAAATTATCATCACTTCATCTTGAAAGCTAATTCTCCCATTTTTTCAATTGGATACTGCCATTATCATAACTCAAAGTCAATCGGCAAAGAGCATAATGCCAGGATAATGCACAAGTTCATCGTCTGATAAAGAAAATGAGTAATATATATCCAACGTTGACAGGTGCAATTCGTAGCACGTGTTGGTGTATCATAATATCATTGCCTTTTGTTTCCAATTCCATCGGCGTTCACGGCCCGAGTGCTGGGTGATCACGTACACGTTGCATGGTGCCCTGCAAACCCGGACATATCTGTTATTCATTCGGCGAAATGTCTTTTGTCCTTCATTTTCATGGAAAATTGCTGTGATTGATTAAAAACCATTCGCATTGCGAGAAAGTAAAAAATCCATATTTTCCCAAAATATAAAAAAAAAATCCTGAAACTTTATCTCCGAGCGCTTCACAAACGAAACATAACTGCGTACTATTTTCAACCGTAGGCAATCGAGTAATTGCCTCAGTCGGAAAATTTTCGTGCAACAGTTTAAAGAGGGGCGAATATAAATTTCACAATTGAACAATTGGTCTCAATGTTCGATGTCCCTAATAGCCGCCTGAATTTTGGCCGTCAATTTCAAGGATAAACTTTAAAAAAAATTTTGTCTGTCAGCAGTCAATCTCATGCGGAGTAGGGCCAGGCTCGGGCCCAATGGGTCCAGGACAAATGGGTCCAGGAGGTGCCCTCCCAATGGGTGGTGGGCCCAACCAGATGGGACCAGGAGGTAAAATCCCCCTCGAATACCCCTCCCCCCCGCCCTCTGCCCTTAATTATCTCACCAGCAAATATTTAATCCCTAGGAAGCCAAATGGGCCCAAGCCAAATGCAACAGCAGCAAGGGCCCCAGAACGCCCCCCCGATGTCGGGAGGGGTCCTGCACATGTCAGGCCCCCCCTCAGGTCACATGAACTCATCGATGCCGAGTCACATGCCCCCAGGTGGGCCCCAGAACAGCCACATTCCGCCAGGTGGCCACATGGCCAATTCCTCCTCAACGGGCCACATGAATCAAGGCCACATGCCACCAGGGGGCCCGCCCCCTCCCCCAATGTCGCAGACGGGTCCGGGGGGTGGTCCCCACATGCCCCCAAATCAGATGTCAGGCCCAGGTCAGATGATGACGGGATCAGGCTCGAGCCAGATGCCACCGAGTGCGAGTATGGGTCCCCAGATGGGTCAGAGGGGGCCGGGCCCCCACATGCCCCAGAGCGAGATGATGTCGGGGGGCCAGATGCCCCAGGCAAATCCCAATATTCAGGGGGGCCCGCCCCCCTCCGGAGGTCACATCCCTCCGAATCAGATGCCAGGGGCCCAAATGATGCCCTCCGCTGGCAGCCAAATGCCCCAGGGCCCCATGAATCAGGCCCCTGGGCACATGCCCCCCAGTCAAATGATGCCTGTGTCTGAAACCAATCAGATGCCACCGGGCCCTCCTCCAATGTCCGGCAATGGGTCCAACCAGATGGGCCCTGGGATGAACCAGATGCCCAACCAGATGCCCCCAGCCAATCAGAACCCTCCGATGCAGGGGGGCATGGCCCACATGAGTGGCCCACCGACGTCAGGGCACATGAACGCGAGTCACATGCCACCGGGGGGGCCCCCTCCCATGAATCAGAGCAGTCAGGCCCACATGGCTGGAGGCCCACCGGGGAGTGCTGCTGGGCACATGCCCCCAGGAACCCCCAACAGTCAGATTGGGCCCAACAGTGGGCCCTCACCGATGAGTCCCAATAACTCGACCACTCAGGGGGCACCTGGGCCTGCCGTGGGGCCTCCAATGCCCCCCAACTCAGGACAGGAGAACCTCAATGCCCTGCAGAAGGCCATCGACTCGATGGAGGAGAAAGGACTGCAGGAGGACCCTCGTTACTCTCAATTACTGGCACTGAGGGCCAAACAGGGGAGTGGAATGGGGGAGAAGCAGACCTTCAGCTCACAGCAGCTTCAACAACTTCGAGTGCAGATCATGGCGTATCGACTGCTCGCCAGGAATCAACCTCTGTCCCAACAGCTGGCCCTCGCTGTTCAAGGTAATTTTTTTTGTTTTTTTTTGCTTTTGGGTGACTACTCTTCTTTTGTTCCCTTGGACTGTCAGCCGAAAATTTGAATTTTTTCGTTTGTTTTTAATTGATGACTGTGGGGGGGCCTGGGGTTTTTCAGCAATTGAATTGGTGATAATTTAAAAAGTGCAATTTTTGAAAATTAAGAGCACTTTCAATGAAAAATTAGTAATTTATAGAATTTATAATATATTATAATTTATAACGTAATAATTTCTCACGAAAATTCTATGGGGATTAAATCCTGAAAAAATAATAAGAGGATACCTCACGCTAATCTCCATAAATAAATGGAAAAACCTCAATTTTTCACAGGAGGTAAATCATCCCATCAATTTATTTCCCACATAATACGAGCCCCTAAACCCAAGAAGATCAAAAGGGGGGGGCGAAGCCCCCCCCAAATAAATGA
>NW_021680352.1:730817-786026 GCF_001412515.2 Diachasma alloeum
CCCCCCAAATAAATGACTTCTCTTACCCCCCCCCAGCCCCCCGCCCCCCCAAGTCATCAATTAAAACCAAAAACCCCCCCCGACCCCTGAGTCCTCCCCAGCTTCAGTACGGAATGCCCTTGAGCTCGCATGCCCCTCCCCCTCCCTGAACTCGCGACAAAAGTAGAGTAGAGTGATCCTGCCCCCCTAAACCAGTTGACCCCACAACAGGTGGCGCCCCTCCTCCCGGTATGGCTCAACGTCCAATGGACTCTTCTCAAGGTCCAGTTCCTTCTTCAGGTCCGCAAATGCCGGGGAGTGGTCCAGCTGGTCAGCAGCGTCCAGCGGTCCAGGCCCCCCAGGGCCCAGCCCAGCAGGCGCAGCCCCAGCAGCCTCAGCCGAGTCAGCAGCAACAACAGCAACAACAACAGCAACAACAACAACAGCAGCAGCAGCAACAACAACAGCAACAACAGCAGCAGCAGCCAGGGGCGAAGACAAACCGCGTGACGAGTGTCTCAAAGCCGGCAGGTCTGGACCCCCTGCTGATCCTCCAGGAGCGTGAGAACCGAGTTGCTGCGAGAATATCCCTGAGAATGGAGCAGCTGAGCAATCTCCCCACAAATATGCCGGAGGACCTGAGAATTCAGGCGCAAATTGAGCTGCGAATGCTGAAGGTCCTGAACTTCCAGCGCCAGCTGAGAACGGAAATTCTGGCGTGCACCAGGAAGGACACAACACTGGAGACAGCTGTGAACGTTAAAGCCTACAAGCGAACAAAACGCCAGGGTCTGAGGGAGGCGCGTGCCACGGAGAAGCTGGAGAAACAGCAGAAACTGGAGGCAGAGAGAAAACGACGTCTCAAGCACCAGGAGTTCCTCAGCTCAGTCCTCCAGCATGGCAAGGACTTCAAGGAGTTCCATAGGAATAATGTGGCGAAATTGTCACGATTGAACAAGGCAGTGCTGAATTACCACGCCAACGCCGAGAGGGAGCAGAAGAAGGAGCAGGAGAGAATTGAGAAGGAGCGAATGCGACGACTGATGGCTGAGGACGAGGAGGGCTACAGGAAGCTAATAGACCAGAAGAAGGACAAGAGATTGGCCTTCCTGCTGTCCCAGACTGACGAGTACATCTGCAATCTCACGGAGATGGTGAAACAGCACAAGATGGAGCAGAAGAAGAAGCAGGTGGAGGAGCTCAAGAGGAAGAAGCAGAAGAAGAAGAAACTGCAGGACGGGGAGACTGGGGAGGATGGGAGCCAGGTGGATCACAGGGTGAGCGTTGTCGAGGTGAATACTGGGAGGACACTCACTGGTGAGGAGGCACCGTTGATGAGCCAGTTGAATGGCTGGCTTGAGGCCCATCCTGGGTGGGAGGCTGTTGAGTCTGACAGTGAGGAGGACGACGAGGATGACGAGGACAATGACGAGAGGAATGAGAACAGGGACAGGTCCAAGGATGGAAACGACCCTGACGCACAGCAGACCATTGCCAAGGCCAAGGTAGAGGACGATGAGTACAAAACTGAGGAGCAAACTTACTACAGCATTGCTCACACTGTACACGAGAGTGTCACTGAGCAGGCGTCGATAATGGTGAATGGTAATCTCAAGGAGTACCAGATCAAGGGGCTCGAGTGGCTGGTATCACTTTTTAATAATAATCTCAATGGCATTCTTGCTGATGAAATGGGCCTTGGCAAGACCATTCAGACAATAGCACTTGTCACGTATCTCATGGAGAAGAAGAAGGTCAATGGGCCATTCTTGATTATTGTGCCACTCTCGACTCTATCAAATTGGGTACTTGAATTTGAGAAGTGGGCGCCCAGTGTTGTTGTTGTCTCCTACAAGGGCTCACCAGCTGGGAGGCGAGCTATTCAGTCACAAATGCGAGCGACTAAATTCAATGTGCTGTTGACAACTTATGAGTATGTAATCAAGGACAAGGGGGTGCTGGCTAAGCTCCAGTGGAAGTACATGATCATTGATGAGGGCCACAGGATGAAGAATCATCACTGCAAGTTGACGCAGGTGTTGAATACCCATTATCTTGCACCCCATCGTTTGCTACTCACTGGGACACCCCTGCAGAATAAACTTCCTGAGCTGTGGGCACTGCTCAACTTCCTGCTGCCGTCTATCTTCAAGTCGTGCAGCACCTTTGAGCAGTGGTTCAATGCACCATTCGCCACGACTGGGGAGAAAGTGGAGTTGAACGAGGAGGAGACCATTCTCATTATTCGTCGTTTGCACAAGGTGCTGCGCCCCTTCTTGCTGAGGCGCCTGAAGAAGGAGGTGGAGTCCCAGTTGCCGGACAAGGTCGAGTACATCATCAAGTGCGACATGTCGGGGCTGCAGAAGGTGCTGTACAAGCATATGCAGAGCAAGGGGGTCCTCCTGACAGACGGATCGGAGAAGGGAAAACAGGGGAAGGGTGGAGCCAAGGCCCTCATGAATACTATTGTGCAGTTGAGAAAGCTCTGCAATCATCCCTTCATGTTCCAAGCAATCGAGGAGAAGTACTGCGAGCACATTGGGGTACAGGGCTCGGGGATCGTCACTGGGCCTGATCTCTACAGGGCGTCAGGCAAGTTCGAGCTCCTCGACAGGATTCTACCGAAGCTCAAGGCCACTAATCACCGGGTTCTGCTGTTCTGTCAGATGACCCAGCTGATGACCATCATGGAGGACTACCTCAGCTGGAGGGGCTTCAAGTATCTCAGGCTGGATGGGACGACCAAGGCCGAGGACAGGGGGGATCTCCTGAAGAAGTTCAACGATCCTGGGTCTGACTATTTCCTCTTTCTCCTGTCGACGAGGGCCGGAGGGCTCGGGCTGAATCTCCAAGCTGCTGACACTGTCGTCATATTTGACTCTGACTGGAATCCCCATCAGGACCTGCAGGCCCAGGACAGGGCGCACAGGATTGGCCAGAAGAACGAGGTGAGGGTTCTGAGACTCATGACTGTCAACTCCGTTGAGGAGAGGATTCTCGCAGCTGCTAGGTACAAGCTGAATATGGATGAGAAGGTCATCCAGGCTGGGATGTTCGATCAGAAGTCGACGGGCTCGGAGAGGCAGCAGTTCCTACAGAGCATTCTCCATCAGGACGACGCAGATGACGAGGAGGAGAGCGAAGTGCCTGATGATGATGTCGTTAATCGGATGATTGCGAGGAGTGAGGGGGAGTTTGAGAAGTTCCAGAAGTTGGATTTGGAGAGGAGGAGGGAGGAGGCCAAGTTGGGGTCAGACAGGAAGCCCAGGCTCCTCGAGGAGACTGAGCTCCCTGACTGGCTCGTCAAGGACGACGACGAGGTCGAGAGGTGGACGTATGAGGAGGACGAGGACGCCTTCCTGGGGAGGGGCTCCAGGCAGAGGAAGGAGGTGGACTACACTGACAGCCTCACTGAGAAGGAGTGGCTGAAGGCCATCGACGACGATGGCATTGAGTACGAGGAGGAGGAGGAGGATGACAAGAGGAAGAAGAAGACGAGGAAGAGGAAGAAGAAGGGGGAGGAGGAGGACGAACCCTCGTCGAAGAAGAGGAGGGGGGGCACTGCCGACGCCAAGATGAGGAAGGCTATGAAGAAACTTCTCAAGATTGTGGTGAACTACACTGAGGCCACTGATGGGAGGACACTCAGCCGGCCTTTCATGAAGCTGCCGTCCAGGAGGGAGCTGCCTGATTACTACGATGTCATCAAGAAACCACTCACCATCAACAAGCTCATGCAGAAGGTCGAGGAGGGCAAGTACTCGGAGATGGATGAGCTTGAGAAGGACTTCCTGCAGTTGTGCAAGAATGCACAGATCTATAATGAGGAGACTTCGTTGATTTATGAGGACAGCATGGTCCTGCAGAATGTCTTCATCGAGGCCAGGCAGAGGCTCGAGAAGGATGGAAACATCTCCGACGACGACGAGGGCGATGATGGGGGCTCCGATGGTGACAGCGTCAGGATGAAGATCAAGATGAAGGGGAGGAAGAGCGAGGGTCGCGCTGGTGGCAGGAGAAAACGAGTCACCAAGAAGTATATCTCGGAGTCCGATGATGCTGATGACAACTAATCGTTTATTTTATTTTATTTTTTTATGATTTGGAGTACATGATTGGCTTTTTTCCGGTGTACAGTATCAATGACTTGGAATTATTATTGCACTTGGGTTTCACATCAGTTTTGATTTTTTTCCACTGTTTCTTGAGGTAGTTTTAAGGTAGTTCAGGCGTTCATGATGACGTGATGATGTTTAAGTGGGGATTGGAGAAAATTTTGGTCCAGTTGATTTTTTATTTCGAGGGTAGCAGTGAAATTCAATCAATTCAATTGGTATATAATTTTTAAGTCCTGAGAAAATTGATTTATTGTGGACTCTGTATGAGGTATTCTAGTTTAGTCAGTTTATTGTAGTTTATACTATTATATTCTACGGATAAGAAAATTAATTTGATGAAAATAAAGGGTGACTAATTGTGAAGAAATATACTGATGGACATAATTTCGGTGGACGAGCTGGTGTTCAATTATTTTGTCATTCTTTTCCTTTTATCCCTTTTGATCAGCTGGTCAAGTATAAACTCCAGATGCCGGAGCTCAGAATCGGAACTCACAGCTCTGAAGATGCAGATTGCAATGTTTGCGAAACGTTGGCGCAATGCTGAAACCAAACGAGGCAATGTCCATTGTCTTATTTATTTGTTTATTTATTTATTGCTGTACACAGACCCAACAGCCCACAGGCCAATTATAGGGTCAAAAGAACGCGTTGGATATTAACAATATATTAAATATTTACAAAATACCAGTTTAATACCCGAATTTCAAATTTATTGTACATATTGACCTCCATTGGCACGTGTACTGTACTCGGCAGCACAACACGGTAACACGACATTCTTACGCGCTAGACACGATGGCATTCTTAAACAATTCACCACACCTCAGGAATGCATTTCCGACACTTGAAAATATGTGTGGGGCCTAGTTTTAGGGTCCTAAACACATGGTCTAAATTTGAAAAAGATCGGAGGTGAGGAGGTCTTTCTTAACGTTTACCAAGGGCCTTCCTCTCGTTGCTATGTGAAAGCTGTCGGAAAATTTTGGACATTACAGCTGAGAATTTTCTCACCAGTCCCCCGAGGATTCAACAATTCCTCGTCTCAATTGGATAGACTAACGATTGACGTGACTATCTGATCGTCAAGCTTCATGTAGCACTAACGAGCGCTCGCATTTATCACGCCTTTACAAACAATCGTCGGTTACTCCCCAATTGCAATCCTGAATTAATCCCTCGGTGTTTGAAAGCGCACTGAATATTTGATTCTCCTATTTCCGTTTTTTTATTCAGGGGCTATTGAATTTATCTGAATAACATTTTCGCAGTCGAATCGAGAGGACGAAAAATGAAATCCACTGAATTCTGGGATTTTAGTTCGGAAATTTTGATATTCCCGGTGATTATCTGACCTATGAAAACGTGAAAATATATTCCACCCATGAATCATGAATTTTCCAACCCCCGACTCGTGCGTGCTCGCCCGAAAAGATTAACCGAGCTGAAAGCCCCGTCATTACAGTTGAAGTAAGATAGCAAATAATTCTTTTCAGTCGCAATAATTTTTCCCTCCACTCTCGGTTTTTCATTACCCATACGGTAAAATACGGGGGAGGAGATACGTTCAATGAGAATTCCACAGTGTCTTTGACAAACCGAATTGACTCGGGAATCTCCGATGAGATACGGTAGTGATTGTCAAAGTGACAATGAGAAATTTCAAGAAATTCTCAAACCGGTTGAATACATTCATGGGAATTCGACGCTGATGACGCTATTATTTACATGGAGCCCTTCACCGTGAGAAGAATGGAAACTGATTTAACTGAGATGAGTCTCGGTACATACGCTTTA
Organism: Diachasma alloeum; assembly: GCF_001412515.2. Lineage (NCBI taxonomy): Eukaryota > Metazoa > Arthropoda > Insecta > Hymenoptera > Braconidae > Diachasma > Diachasma alloeum. Next base: position 736,712 of record NW_021680352.1, read on the forward strand.
GATTTTAATCAACTCACTGTTTGCACAAGTGATCGTGATGTCTTCAAGGTTGAAAATATAAAAATTCTCTTCTCTGAATTCAAATGAAACGGATAAAACCCGTTGTGTCGTATTATTAAGGACACGGCTATTCGTACTCTGAATTAAAAATAAAAATTAAATCGTATTATTAAGAGAAAAAAAATTTCAATGCCCCAGCCGGGATTCGAACCCGAGACCTTCCAATATCGTGTCGAGTACTCGTAATTTTTTTTGTTCAACTACATTTTTTTTACCGGATACCTTTCGGTTTTTACGGTTTCTCATTTCTTCATCTCGTTTTCGCCGCATGTGTTTTTTTATTCCAATGCTCTTTCCAGTTTTTCCAAACAATTTTTTTTTGAGGTGTTCCCCCGCGGCCACCCATCCATCTAGTGACAACGCTCAGCGCTATTTATTGCAGCCTCGCTGACACCTTTCCGTGCGAATATAATTTAGTATAACAGTACAGCTCCTATCGCACACTTGATCGGATCATATTATTTTTTCTTCACTTTTGTATTAATTTGACGTGGATAATAAATCTGTAATTATTAGTTTAATTGCATTTGTTAGCGGATTGTTACCTCCCCAACAACACCTCAATCCCTTTGCTGTCTCACTCGCACCTTCAGTACCACGCGTATTCTTTTCTGATTCGTCAAATCTTAGGGATATTCGACAGCCTCGCTGACACCTTTCCGTGCGAATATAATTTAGTATAACAGTACAGCTCCTATCGCACACTTGATCGGATCATATTATTTTTTCTTCACTTTTGTATTAATTTGACGTGGATAATAAATCTGTAATTATTAGTTTAATTGCATTTGTTAGCGGATTGTTACCTTCCCAACAACACCTCAATCCCTACAGGGGGTAGGGGGACGAGACGGAAAGAAGAAGCGGGCCCCGAATGAAGCAATGGGCCACCAATTTTTTTTTCAGTCCACATGCCATGGAATTTTTCTGAATAAATTACCAACTCTCGTTCATGGGCACTAGATTACACCCCTAAATACGAAATAAAAATTTTTGATTTTTTTCTCGGATCCTCGAATTTTCGCGTTAGGCATGTCCAGACAAAGAGTGACGAGTGTTGAGTCCGTCAGTCCCTGGCTGATGGCAATTTCACTCCTGTTTTGAATTTAGATAGAATTTAGGCAAGCTGTTACAGGTTTTACTTCACCCCTTTCTCCCCCCACCAGACACACTTCTCCATCCATGTATGGATTCACGTTCATGTTATATGAAACGTGTACGTATGTACCCTCGGGGGAACATAACGCTTACATATACGTATATATGTATTTAGCACCGGGATGTGCAAGCGTGGAACTCTGGACCATTTGCCAGGACGTTGAGCCGTTATGCGTTATAACGAGTCTGTGTGGAGGTGTTGTATGTTAATATTACAGTTGTGGAGCTTCAAATTTTCACATTTTCCGGACGACAATTGGAAAACTGATGATAGTTGGTTTGAAAATTGTTGGAATATTTTGAGTGATATCAGGTGTCTTTGCAATTTTTCTAGAAAAATGTAATGGGGCCTTTATAAGGGGTCAAAACTATTGCAGCAAAATTCTTCATATCGAGAAAGTGTGATGAAACGAGCTGCTGGTAGTCTGAACAGTATAAATAATTTTATAAAATGTTTAAAAACACGAAGTGGTTGACAGGATGGCGCCGCCATCTTGCAAGTCCCGTGAGGTCGAGGGAGGGGGTATCAAAGCAATATGGCGGCCAGGCCTGTCACTCACCTCGCATTTTCAAACAGGTTTTTAAATTGTTCATTCTCTTCAGATTAACCGCAACTTTTTTCGTGACATTCTCGCGACGGGAAGAATTCTAACGCAATATTTTTCTCAAAAATCAGGAAAATTAGCGATTATTTGAGGCCAAGGGAGAGGGTATGCGTGCAATATGGTGGCTAGAGCGGTCACTCACCTCCCATTTTCAAACATGTTCTTAAATTATTCATTCTGTTCAAATTAACCGCAGCTTGTTTCATGACATTCTCGCGATGGGAACAATTCTAATGCAATAATTTCTTCATATTTTTTTCGATTCCTTTCCCAGTCTGGAGATGCTTCGATCAATTGGGAAGACCTAAAGAACTCCAATATAACATCAACAACCGTTGAACAGAGACACCCAATGCTCCCTCTGACGTCGTATATAAGGCTTACACCTACTTCCCTCTTCCTTACCTCCCACAAATGGTTATTACCCGTGATTTACTCGTAGGCTCAGGGGGGCACGTGATCCCACCATCCAGGAAGCTTCTTACTCGCAAAATTTTCTTGTTTGAGAAATCGTCGGGTATCCCTCTCGAATTCATAATTCGTACCGCTCATATTCATCGTTTACGGTGAGGGTGACATTGAAGCTTTGTCCTGTGAATTTGCAAGCTTACAGTGAAAAATTTTTATCAGACGGAGAGAAAACCCGCGGCGAGGGGTAGAAGAGGGATGGCTTAACCAGCACGACAATAGAGCAGAACGAAATTCCATGCCGTTTGCATTCCGGATATAGTCACCGGATGTGGGTGGGGGAGGAATGGGGATTACGAGGCAGGAACAGGAGGACTCGCGGCCAGCGCGGCGACGCAACACTTTATCCATTAATGAAGTGCCTCATCAATCTGCCCTATCTCGATCCCTATCCCCCCTCCCATTCCCACTTTTCCACTCTCCAACGGCTGTAATGCCACAGAGAGCTCCACTAAAGCGCTACTATTTCACCGAGTTCAAGCCTTCAACTCTTCCGGCAACTTTTGTCTGTTGGCAAAGTGAAATCCATTTGAAATAAATGTGTACTGGGGGATCAAGAGGAAAAATTGATGATGAGTCTATGCAGGGTTTTTTTTATTAATCAATTAATTGTCGGTTTGGAAATTAATGATTGAGCCCGGATGATTGGCTTTCTACTACGAACGTCTGGGAAAATCTTTGCTCCAAAAATTGGTCTCGCCAGTTGAATTACAGGGCCTCAATTATTACAGAACAATTGTTCCTATCAGGAGAGTGTGTTGACATAAGTTCACGGTGATTTGAAATGAATAAATATTTTTTTTTAATGTCTAAAAATCCGAGGTGACCGACAGCTTTGGGCGCCGCCATGTTGAAAGTCTCTTGAGCACGGGGAGGGGATATCCAAGCAATATGGCGGCCAGACTTGTTATCCGCCTCGTACTTTTAAAAATTTATTGCAATTATTGAGCCTCATCAGGCTGCCTTTAATGAGTTTTAACGTACTTTCCGGTTGTGAAGAATTCTGAAGTAATATTTTTTAGGAACTATAATTCAATGAATGAGGAAAATTTGTGAACAAAAAATTCTCCCGCATTTCAATGGCTTTGAACGAGAAATTTATGAAAGATATTTTTATAAAAGAATTATTTTTAAAAAACTTGGAAAAAATATTCTTCACGTCCGAGAAAATAAAGAAATGGTATCGAAATTCATCCGGAATCCTTTGAAGTTACCTCATGCATAGATCAACCTGGGATTTTCATAGAAATGCTAGAGTCCGTCTGACAGTTGGACCGGAAGGGACAATATCTAAATTCGTGGATAATTTCCGAGCGGCTGGAGCTGTTATTGTCACGCTTGGTTGATGCCCGACAAATGCACCACATTCGGATAACAGTGAATACCACTACGATAAGTGTGCAAACCAGTTCACTGTCCTCGCCGGGTAAGTCAACGAAAGGTGACAGCGCAATATCTCGAGGTCTTGTTGGTGTCTCATTGGATTCAGGATTCGCTAATGTATATCGTCATCTTTCCACCGAGGGGCGATGGAGTCTGATGGGTCTGGAAAAAAATCCTGTATTTTTATGTTTTCGGTGAATGTGCTGGCGCTCAATTCGATCCACCAGGACGTCGATCATTCTCGCACGAAAATCCGTTACGTTTTCTCGCTCCGCAAGGTGGGAGTCATCCCCCTGAGGAAATTACGTGTCAGGGAAGTGTCAAAAGATTCTGATGTTGAAGTTGAACGACGAGAAAAAATTGATTCATTAAGAAATCGTCTTTTCTTTATGTCCACAGAATTTTTTCGCGAAAATCATTTAATATTATGACTCAATTATGCACCTAACGATCACCCAATGTTTTTTACATCATTTAGTGCATTGATTTTTTTTATGAAAAGGGAGGAAAATAGAGTGGAAAAAATATGAAACAAAAATGTCGAAAATTTCTGGCAGAAAAATTTGTGTTAATAAAATACAGGTTGTGTTAATAAAAACATTTGATAATTCCGGTGGGTAAACAGATCAATGGAACAATTACACCAAGATGCGCCAAGGATGTTCGAATCTTGAATTCGACCACAGAACTGGTTTTTGTGGCATTTTTCGAGTAAAATGAGATGAAATTAAATGAATGACGAGGTTTCTGAAAACAACTCATCAAGATGAACAAGTTTCATTGGGGTAAAAAATGCGGTTGCCATTTGAAAAAAAGCACTTTGTGCTTGCAGTTTGCAAGGGTGACCTTGAAAGCTCAAAATAATGACAACATCGGATGTTTCCCTCGAAACCCTACAATTTTTTTTATCAAACATTTTTTTGTTACCCGCCTCCCTTGAGAGATATTTAGCCGCATCTTTTCAGATAGGACACCCTGTATATGAAAAAAATGAGTTATATAGAAAAATCCAATTCTGTCGACTTTTTCTATTGAATATTTTCTACCGAACATATCAATAGAATCAGGAATAGAATCAGAATTCGATAGGTTTTTCTATTAAATTTTTTCGTGCGTATATTCTCTTTAAATGTTTAGAAAATCGCAATAGAATGGATAATTTTCAAGACGAAGATGAAAAAAATACGAAACAATGAGAAATGTCATATTGTAATTGTCTATTATAAAGAGCCTCGTGTGGCAGCTTAATTACGATCCACGACCGAGTGTGAAATTGTCAATTAGTCGAGGTACCCTTCGACCAGTGCTAGGACACCACCGCCAGGTGGTAAAATCCAATTAGCAGTCATCCAGGGCTTCTTGAATAAAACACCTCCCTGTTGATTTTTAATAAAATGAGATTCAATAAGAAATTGAATCCGAGTTCTTCTCGACAATATCCGAAGTCTCAGAGTGTCGAAGGCACTCTCAGCCGTCAATTTCATAATTTCGAATTGTTCAATTCATCTCACTTCCGCATGATGACAGGAATTATCTCCAATTACGGACGACTAATTCCCCGGAATTCAAATCTTTCTCATTACCCAATATATAAGGGGGGAACAACCGCTGGCTTTTCTTCAGACATCCATCATTGGTATTATACACGAGACGGCAGTTACGCAGTGGCTCCAGCAGCTTATGACATTCCCCGATGATTCCACCGAGTGCGAGATGAATATCTGATGAGCTCCTATTACGTTGATTCTCATTTTCATCTCCATCTATTTGTCTCGGCTTTTGCACCCAGAAATGACAATTTTAATCAAATAAAAAGTTTTTTGTTTTTTAAATTTATTTCAACAATTTTTTTATTTTTTTATTTTTCGGATTTATTTCAGTTGATTAAATTTTAATTCATCAATTGTAATGAAATTCCCTTTTAGAATCAAATGAGCCGTTCATTTTTTCCGAATAAAGGATTATTACATGTGAATTGAAATCTTGCGTTGTGAATTCTCACTCAAGTAGAGATGGAAAAACCTGAGAGATGACTTAAAAGATTTGTTCATTTCATGAAAACTCGATGGAGCGAGTTGCGGGTGATTTGAAGAGGATAAATAGTCTTAAGAAAGGTTTAAAAATGGGAGGTGAGAGCGCCTCCATGTTGGAAACCTCCTGCAGCAGAGCGAGGAGGTATTCAAAGAAGATGGCGGCACCTGCACCGGTCAGCTGGTATCTTCGAACATTTCTTAGAATTATTTATCCTCCAGATTTTATTTCAACAATATTTTTGTTGGAAATTGAGAAACTCTACTATTTATCTCAATTAATTCAATTTCAATTCATAAATTGCAGGTAAATCGTCTATGAAGATAAAATAAGTCATTCATCTGACCCAACTAAATCAATTTCAGGCCAAAAATCGAATGGAAAAATCTGAAAAATGACTTAAAAATTCATTAATTTTACAGAAACTCGGTGGAACGAGTTCGATGTGCTCTGAAGCGGATAAATAATTTTAAAAAATGTTTAAAACCACGAGGTGAGGCGCTGCCATCTTGAAAGCTCCTTGCGGCAGAGGGAGGAGGTGCCTCAACAAGATGGCGCCCACACCTGTCAACCACCTCGCACTTTCAAACATTTCTTAAAATTATTTATACTCTTCAGATCACCTTCAACTCGTTCTATCCAGCTCTTGGAGAATGAACAAATCTTCCAAGCTATCCTCCAGATTTTTTCCTCTCCTTTCGGCTGAGAATTCATAACACAAAGGTCTCCTCGCATTTTTCACAGCTATTTTCCCCACGAAATAATGATTAGAGAAGCGAAAAAAAATTGTTACAGTTTTTCAGTTCTCGATGTGTGCGTCATATTGGCCTCTCTCCGGGTTTCTCCTCCGGTAAATTTTTATATGGATTATTGAAGGTTGAAGTTGAGTGGGAAAAACGTGTTTGGTTCATTTGCCCTGAAACATAGTTTACGCTCCCAGTGGCTCAACTTTTCTCTCAGCTTCATACTACAAGTTACCCAAAAGGGTCTAGTTTTCCTCCCACGGGGGAAATGTGTACGTCCGCTGACTCTTTTTCCATTCAATTTATCGTGTTACGAAGTTTTAATTGTCCATTAGTGACCGGGTAATTATCTGCGCGGAGACAGCCTGGGCGTTTTCATATTGATGAAAAAAGAAAACGGGGGGGAAAAAAATTGGAGACAAAATGAATGACACATTGAAATTAATAAATAAATTCAATAAGTCGAAGTGTCGGGTTGTGGATGGAAATAATAAATCAGGAATGAGATCCGTGTCACATCAGGAATAAAATCTATCGGAAATGCTTGCCGCTAGCCGCACTTCCGTGATAGAGCAAGTTTATATTACGAAAGTTTTTATGCCCTTCACTTGCTGGACCAGAAACTGTTATCAGTCGTTATTCCATCCTCACCCACGGTCTCGGACATCGTGATATATATCTTGACCATCTGGTGCTATTTCAAATGCAGACAAAAAAAATAATCAGAGTTGGAGATTTACCTCGTGTCTGATCATGCATGGAAATCAAGGAAATGTTAATTACATTTTTTCATTCAAATTTTTTCATTCCCCCCGTTTTATAAATTCCATTAAAAAAAAAAAAAATTCTTCAACATGAATTTTTATATAAAAAATCGCTATATTAAAAATCCAAATCGATTTCTGGTGATAAAAATTCGGTATTCGAAATTGAGACTGCAATTAAGGATCACAAGGTCACCAGGGTTAGAATAAGGGTCGCAAGGGTCGAATTAAGGGTTACAGGGGTAATGTAAGGGTCACAGGCGTTACGATAAGGGTCGCAAGGGTCAAAATAATGGCCGTGAGGGTCAGAATAAGGGTCATAGGGGTCACGGGGTGCAGAATCAGGGTCATAAAGGTCAGAAGAAGGGTCACAAGGATTAAAATAAGAGTCACGAGCGTGAGAATAAGGTCACGAGGGTTAGAATAAGGGTCGCAACGGTCAAAATAATGGCCGTGAGGGTCAGAATAAGGGTCATATGTTTCACGCGGTGCAGAATCAGGGTCACGAGAGTTAAAATATGAGTCACGAGCGTGAGAATAAGGTCACGAGGGTTAGAATAAGGGTCGTAAGGGTCATGAGGGTTAGAATAAGGATTATGGGGGTTGGCGAGCGGAGCGAGCTAGTTATTCACGTAAAAAAATGATGAAATTCTCCATCTGAATTTTTAATTGAAAAAAATTTACGAATTTTACTTATCATTTCAAGTAAAGAAGTTTTTCATTTTAAAAAATATAAAAACCCGGAATGTTTTCTAATATTTTTATCGATCGAATAGTTTGATAACACGAAAAAAATTGTCCCGTTTGTGGACAAGGGCACAAATACCTTTCGTATTTACGCCAAAATTTTCGTGTGAAACTTTTCTCATTAGTGACGACTAGTGCAGATTGGGTGGAATGAGGGGTCTGTGTTATACGCGGTTCGGACAATTTCGTAGCACTCACGGGAACGATAATGAAAATACGATGGAGGCATTTTACGGGAATTATAATCCGGGTAATTGGCCGTTAAACGACACTCTTCTCACCAATTTTATCGCCTCCTATCTCTCATTCGGGAAAACAAGTTGGCGAGAAATTTGTCTTCTGGTATCACTTTCCAAATTGAGAATGCATTCGCAATCTCAACTTTTATGAAATTGAAGCAGTAGCTCAACTTGAGTTCTCAATGTCGTGAATTTGAATTATTATTGTTATTTCTTTTTAATATTAAAAAAAAATAGTCTTTTGACGGTCCATAGTTCCAAAATTGAGGGTGACAAGGGTCAAATAAGGGCGATGAAGATCAAAATAAGGGTGACGAAGGTCAGAAATAAAGGGTCAGTAAATAAGGTTCACAAGGGTCCGATGAAGGGTCGCAAGGGTCTAAATAAGGGTCACGGGGGTCATATGTGAGGTGACGACCCGCCTAAGGGTCATAGCCCTCTAAGAAAAATTAAAATTAAGTTAAACCAAAAATTAATCAAATTAATTTAATTTAAACTAAACTAAATTAAAAATTTCCAAATAATTTACCTGAAATTTCCGGCGTAATTTTTCCAGCAGTATTCATCTCCCGAGAAGTTCATTCACGTTCTGCAATTGTTTTTCGCAGACTCCTATCACGAATTAGCACGCACGATTCGTTACTCATGCTCCAATTGGCCATTGCTAATTGGCCAGGTTCATTGTACTGGAAATATGTGCATGTGAAGAGGGAATTAGGAGTGATAAAAAAAATGGAAAAAAAAAATTGAAAAATAAAATGCGCGGATTGCTGTGAAAAATTGAAGAAAATCCTCATTACTGAATGAATAATGCCATCGGAAAAATGTAAAAAAATAAAGTGAAACATGTTCATGCTCGGGCATTAGCGTGCAATCTCCTCACATTTGAGAGTGAAAAAGGAATATGAGGGTATCTGGGTGCTCGCCAACGCCGATTGACTACACCTACTCTATTCACCCTCATCACTCAAGTACTCCCGAGTACTTTTTCCCCTCTTTTTTTCCTTCCACTCTTTACCTCGCATTGTTTCTCGATCCCTTTAATTTGCGTAAGTGGAGTTAGTGCTGCGGAGGATGTGGGTGTTACAGTATCGGTGCAGCCTCCCGACAGGGCGGGAAACTTTGGCTCATTACTTAAGTAGCGAGAAAGCGCAAGCAATTTACGAGTGTCAGGTATAAAACCGGGGGGGGGGGTAATACCGGCGATTTTCCGTGGATTACATTTTATCGTGTCTCGGAGAGCTATTGTACGTTTAGAAAGAATTATATTCGCGAGGGGACAAACGTGTGTTCTGGGTAAACAGAGATTTTTTCATTGAACGGTGTTTGGGATTTTTTTTGGGAGAATTATTTCTTGGGGGAATGCTTGGTTTTTAGGGAATTGTGTTATTATTTGATGAAATTAATCCTGGAGACAGCCAGAGGATGTTTACAAGTTTTTTGGGAAAAATATTATTATCATTTCTTTCTATATTATAAAAATTCACATCGACTTCTGGTGATGAAAATTTGATAGTGGAAATTGAGATTTCAAGATTAAGGGTCTCAAGGGCCAAGTGAGGGTAATAAAGGCTAGGATAAGGATTACGGGGGTCGGAATAAGGGTCATGAGGATCAGAATAAGGGTCACGAGGGTTAGATTAAGGGTCACTAGGGCGCAGATTAAGGGTCACAAGGGCTCAGATTAAAGGTCACGAGGGTCTGAATGAGGGGTCACGATGGTTAGATTAAGGATCACAAGTGTCAGATTAAGAATCCAAATAAGGATCACAAGAGTCATATGAAGGGTCATATGGGTCCGATTAAGGGCCACAAGGATCAGATGGAGGGTCCAAAGAGAGTTAACAAGGGTCGGATTAAGGGCCACAAGGGTCAGATTAAGGGTCGAAATAAGGATCACAAGAGTCAGATTAAGGTTCACAAGAGTCAGATTAAGTGCCTAAATAAGGGTAACAAGGATCAGATTAAAGGTCACAAGAGTCAGATTAAGGGTCGAAATAAGGATCACAAGAGTCACATGAAGGGGTTAGATTAAGGGTCAGATTAAGGGCCCAAATAAGGGTAACAAGGGTCTAAATAAGGGTCACAAGGGTCAGAATAAGGATCATGGTGGTCATATGTGGGTTGACGTAACCCTCTATTTTATTTGATATCATCATTTTTCGGCTTCTTCTTGATAATTCTGAATGACGGAAAATACAGTCGGGTCATCGACTCAGGGACGAACCATTATTCCACAGTCCAATGTTAAGGTGCATAAAGGGGGAGAGCGGAAGGCACGAGGCCAGCAATTTCAACGACCGTTTCGCTTGGACCGATATACAAACGGCTATTATTCCGTCGCGTGACGCTCAACGCTCCCTGCACTATACGGTATAATGACAATTCGGTTCACGTGGCCGCGCCAAAGCAATGCACAACTTCCTATATGCGGCCAGACGTTCCACCGGGCCACGATACACCTTCGCTGCTTTTGCAATGAGCCTGATGAAGGAGTGAGGATCGATCCAGAGCTTAAATTCCTCTGGCCAAACATCCGTGGACCGAACAAGGAGGCATGAGTACAACACTTGCGACTACACGCGTGAACAAATTTTAAATTGCTCTACCCTTACGGTAAATTCAAAGATTATTGAAAACTGCAAAAAATTGCAGAAAACTCGATTTGACTCGGAATTCTAATTTTTTTCTCAATTTAATTATCGTTTTGGTTTTTCAAAGAAGAAAGGTTTAAAAATCAGGATTTAACCCAGTGTCTTATGTGAAAATCAACATTTCCATTGCAATCAAAGATTAAAATCTGATTTTTTTTTTCATTAAATGTGAAAAAATCTAGAATTTTTTTGACGTAAAAAATAATCCACCATTTTCCAAACAAGATTTATTATTTATTTATGAGAGGTAAATGTTTGAAAAAATATCAATATTTTGCGAAATTTAATTTAGATCATACTGACTGGGTATGAATTTTTTTATATTTTTTCTACGCTATTTAGTTGAAAAATTCGAAAACTGAAAATATTAGAAACTAAAAAAATTAATAGGGTAGAGCTACTTTCAGAGGATTTTTTTTCTGTAAACAAATATCTGTTGAAAAAGGAATGGGAAGTTGCATTATTTTAGAGAAATATTTCATAGAAAAAAATCAGTATTTTTTTATTTTTCTATGGAAATTTCTCTCATTGTAAAATCAGAGGACAAAAAAATTGTAAAATTCATTTAAAAAATTCCATCAGAACAAGTTGTATAGAAAATTTTTCATCCGTAAAAATTGTTCTATAACCAAATAAAATTTTTCGCAAGGTTTTTATTAAATTTTTTCATGCGTTTGCCACTGACTAGAACCTCTGACGATCATTTCAAAAAATAACCCAAAATTTTTTCTTATCACCTTCATTTTTATTCTTAACAAATACTTTATTGCGAATAATACACTGTTTCATTAGAAATCATTCTGAATTAATTGATGATGAATTCCTCTCGCATCCATCCACTCTCTGAAATAATAAATCGAGAAATTAATTGAAGAGGCGAGAGAAAAAGTTTCAGAATGAAAATTAAAAGCTAAGCGTTCAACTGTTGAAAACAGTCTTGCCAGTGGGGGGGGGGGGGGGATTAATTTGGCTGAGGGGATGGTGAATCCAACGCGAGTTTCTCACGGTGAAACAAGGGCTTGTATATAAAGGAACCACTGGAGGAGCTTTCGCCAAAAGGGACTATGGTAACGCGTCATTACCCGCTGCTACGTCTAACGGACTGTAACATCGACCATGACCTCAGTTTGCACTTTGATTTCTATATTGGGAAAGTTGAGGAAGTAATAAAGTAATTAAATGATCTCTCTCGATTATGCTTAGACCGATGTTTTTCAAATTTTTTAAGTTTATGTTCATGTCAAAAATATTTCCGTTGAAGAAATGAATGAATGAAGAAATGAATGAAGAAAGAATGAATAATTCATTCTTTAAATCAAAATGAACGAATTTTTTTATTCATAGAAAGTTTATTCAATGCACATAAATTATTCCTTCGCCTCGATTTTCAAGGGAATTTCCTCAAAAAATTATCTGCCATCAATAATATTTGTGAATGATTCAGGATATATTTCTCAAAACTCTATATTTGAAACTTTAAGGATAATTTAAAAAATAATTTTGTCGCAACTCATTACCATAAACTATTTACCATTTAAGAATATTTTAATTACACGGAGTAATTAATTACAAAGAAGGATTTATTTCACTCAAAGAAACTTCATTCAAAGCATTTCCTGTATTTTTTACGCACAAATAATTTAGTAAAAAATACCTCTATATTACGAAAATCCAAATCGACTTCTGGTGATGAACATTTTGGTGTGTAAAATTAAGACTCCAAAATTAAGGGTCGAAATAAGGGTTATAAGGGTCATAAGGGTCATTTAAGGTTCACAAGGGTCAAAATAACAGTCATAAGGGTTACGAGGGTCAGAATAAGGATCACAAGGATCAGATTAAGGGTCATAAGTTACAGTCATGAGGGTTATGAGGGTCAGAATAAAGCTTGCAAGGGTCAGGTTAAGGGTTACAAGGGTCAGGTGAAGGGCAGAAGGGTTATAATGGTGAGATTAATGATCACAAGGGTCATATTATAGGTCATATGGGTCATATTGAGGTTCACAAGGGTCAAAATAACAGTCATAAGGGTTATGAGGGTCAGAATAAGGGTCGCGAAGATCAGATTAAGGGTCGCTAGAGTCAGGTGAAGTATCACAAGGGTTATAACGGTGAGATTAATAATCACAAGGGTCGGATTAAGGGTCGGATTAAGGGTCAGAAATGAAGGGTCTGTAACTAAGGTTCACAAGGGTTAATATAATAGTCATGAGGGTCACGAGGCTCAGATTAAGGGCCCCAAGGGCCAGATGAAGGGTTGCAAGGGTCTATATAAGGGTCATAAGGGGCCATATGGGGGAATTCCAGGGTCGTAAGGGTCACGGTGGCAAAAAAAATATGTATTCATGAATAATATTTACCTTCAGTATTCCATCAGGATTAAGTGCCCCTGTGAACATGATGAATGTGTCTACCACAAGGATTGCAGATAGTAGCCAGTACCAAAGTTCCTCCAATAATTAATCCAATCATCACTGCAACTAACGACCAAGTGCTTGGACTTGTGCTTGACGACGTGATTCTCTTGACACCTGATAAATCAGCCAACTCCCACTCCGTCAGGCCCAGTCTCCTCGCCTTCGCGATGATGCACCGCAGGCGTTTCGACGCTTTCTCGCAGGACATATCTCGCGATATCTTACGATTTCATTCACTTTTAAAATCCCTCAATAATTTTCACCTCTTCTTTTTCCCATGCACTATCTGTCTATCATCTCTCGCGGCTGAGACACCAATCCACTCTCGATCTTTGCATTCTCTCGACGCAGAACTGGAATGAAAGAATGGGGAGGGAGAGTTGTTCCGTCAGTTTGGAAATTTATTTACATGAATTGCAAGAAGTTTCCTCGGGGAGTTTCTTCTATTTTTAGGGAAATTGTCGAACGTGACACCAAGAAACGAGTGCAATCACCAGGAGTTTCTTATAAATTATTCAGGGCGGGAGAGGAGTTGTGAAATTCTGTGGGAATAATTTTTTTTTTAATCAAATTATGCAAAAATCTTGGATAAATGCAAAATTAATGGGACATTGCTGTTGAAATGTGCGAGGAAAGAGCGAAGATTTCATTGTTGGAAAAAATATTTACCCTTTTTTTGTAAATTTCCAAGGTTAACGCTTGCACTTGATTTTTTATTTCTTTTTTTTTGTGAATTTTTTTTGTTGTTGTTTATGCACGAGGGGTGGACGACCACGTGGATGGCCGTTCGGAGAGTCGATGTGCAGCCGGCATTCTCGCACCGGGGACGCAACGCTCACTGGCCGAGTTGTGGCTCAATGCACAAGGTTTTATGGTGTCGCGCCGACGCGCCTCAGACCCACTCCCCGACGGCTCTCGGTGAGGATGAAAAAAATGGGTTTCCTCATACATACTCCTCTTCCCATTTGCTTCCATTCCGCTGTATGCCCTCATTTTTTATTTGTCTCTTTCCAAATAAACGTGAACACATGAAACCCAATGTTTCCCCAACACTTTTCTTCATCTCGGGGATGTGGGGATAACGCGCTCTCGGGGCGTCTTCGGGGTGGACCAGTTGATGATGACAATTGTTTATTATGACGAGGGGAACGTCATATTTTGAGTTGTAAAGGGGTTTCGCGATATTTGGGTGCAAAAGATTATTTCGATTTTTTATATTCACTTGAACAATTTTTTTTGTTGAATATTAGGGAATTTATGCATTTCTCTCTGTATTATAAAAATCCAAATCGACTTGAAGGTCAGAGCAAGGGTCACGAGGGTCGCAATTAGGATCGTGAGCGTCGGATTAAGGGCCACAAGGGTTAGTTTAAGGGTCATAAGGGCTACGACGGTCAGATTAAGGGTCGTGAGGGTCAGAATAAGGGCCACAAAGGTCAGATTAAGGGGCGTGAGGGTCAAATTAAGGGCCACAAAGGTCAGATTAACGGACGTGAGGGTCAGAATAAGGGCCACAAAGGTCAGATTAAGGGGCGTGAGGGTCAAATTAAGGGCCACAAAGGTCAGATTAACGGACGTGAGGGTCAGAATAAGGGCCACAAAGGTCAGATTAAGGGGCGTGAGGGTCAAATTAAGGGCCACAAAGGTCAGATTAACGGACGTGAGGGTCAGAATAAGGGCCACAAAGGTCAGATTAAGGGGCGTGAGGGTCAGAATAAGGGTCGTGAGGGTCAAATAAAGGTTATGAGGGTCAAATAAGGGTCGTGAAGGTTAAATAAGGGTAACAAGGGTCAGATTAAGGGCCTAAATAAGGATCACAAAGGTCTAAATAAGGGTCATGGGCGGTCGAATATGTGGGTCACAAGGATCAAAATAGGGGTCTCTATATTTGAAAAATCCAAATCGACTTTTGGTGATGGAAATTTGGTACTCGAAATTAAGACTTCAAAATTAAAGGTCAGAAATGAGGGGTGAAAATAAAGGTCATGGGGGGTATAGTAAGGGTCAGAATGAGGATCACGAGGGTCAGATTAAGGGTCACACGGGGTAAATTCAGGCTCATAAGGGTCACAACGGTCAGGATAAGGGCCACGAGTGTCAATACAAATGTTTTAATCACATGAAATTAATAACTTAATGCGTTATTCCTCCTGCCGCGTTTCGCCAATCTCAATTTTTTTCATCAAACATTTTCTCCCTGAAGCGAGAGTGAGTGGATTCTGAAAACAAAAGAGCTGTTTGTGGATAAAAACTTTTCAAGAAAGACCGAAGGATGAAGAGAGGAGGAAAAAAGAGCTGGGTAATTGCGAGAGGAACGGCCGTTCCAATCAGACGTCCGTGCAAATAGAATTTTTGCGGCGCTAGGGGGAGGGGGGGATGAAAAGAGCAAGAGTTCTGTGTGTACTCCGTCTACTTTCGGAGTCTTTATTGGTGGTCAAAGTGTGTTATTGCGACTTTCAACCTCACTTTCGGGCATCACGTCTTCGGTTTAATAGTTGCCTCTTCAAACAGTGGGAAGGTTCATCGAGAACATAACAATAGGGATTTTTGCTACGATTTTTTAATGAGAAAATCAATTGTTTAAACATAATTCTTGAAACTCTTTTTTTTTTTAATAAAAATTGATCAATTAATTAATTTTATTTTTTATTTCTTGTTTAAACAAAATTAATTGTTTAAACAAAATTTTTGAAATTCTCGTTTTTTTAAATAACAAAATAGATTAATTTATTGAATTAATAAATTAATAAATAAATTATTTAATTACATTTCCTATTTCAATAATTAAATAGCAGAAAAAATAATAGGGATGTCACCTACAATTTTTTTTATAAAAAAATCCTTTAAATTAATTGTCTAAACAAAATTTTTTAAATCCTCGGATTGTTAAATAAAATAAAAATGATTAATTTATTGAATTAACGAATTAATAAATTAATTTTACTCAATTAAAGAACCCAATTTACAATGTTTACTTCCGAATTTAAACATAAATTGACATAAATAATTGCACAACAATAAAAAATTCCCAAATAAAAAAAGCGCGATAAATCAGGTGAGAATAGGATTCCCGAATATTGCGTTGTACGTCCCAGGAATAGTAAAAAAAAAATAAGCGAGAGAAATAACTGAAACTGTACAAAAAGGGGAAGTGAATTAGCGTCAAAGAGAAGAGGACGATGGGGAAAACGAATTGCTGGGTATGTCGGGCACGTTCCTGAATCGCATTATTTAATTAAAAGTGCAGGTGGAGGGAGAGAAAAAAAAAGATAGCAGGAGGGGAATGCGAAAGGGAAAAGATTACGAGACAGTGATGCGAGAGAATTGGAATTTTTTTCTGAAACAAAACGAACATTTTCCCCGCAACTCCCGTCCAAAATCATTGAACAAAAGTTGAAGAAAAAAAAAATAAAATTGCTGTAATCTCGATGATTCTCTGTAATTTTTTATCGGTAAACACGTCAAGTCCCGGTGAGAGTAAAAACTGCGCGGGACAGGTGGTGAAAAGAGTGAATTTGGAATTGAACGCCGGTAACGAAATCTGTTCATTAGCATTTCACAGTTAACGGCGCTTCAAAACGTGGGCGTTGGCAATTAATTATGAAGGCAGTGATATAGCGTAATCTAATATCATAAATAATAGGAGCTCGCTGGGTTTCTGCCGTACAGTTGAGTCATTATTTATTCGAAGCGAATTCCCCACCGGCTTCTACCACTGCACTCTGTATTTTCCATCCCCCCACCCTCTGATGCCTCATCTCTGTCTCTGTCCGGTGGAATTGAAACAAAATGCAATAACGTGTAACAAGGTAGGGAGTAATTGTTCAGTACCTGAGATCCATCATCTTTCTGGGGTCATTCGTCGTGAGGGTCAAACAACGAGGGCAAGGGTCGTGGGGCCCGGGGGTTGCGCCGTGAATTCTCAGCGAAAAAGAGCCGGAAAAATATGAATGGTGGCTCAAAAAATTTGTTCACTCGATAGAAACGAGATAAAGTGAGTTGAGAGTTATTTGATGATGATAAATAATTTTAAGGAGTGTTTGAAAAGCCGAGGTGGGAGCCCCGCCATTTTTTAAGCCGGCAGAGGGCGCGATATCCAAGATGTCAGCGCCCACAACTGTGCGCCATCTCACATCTTTGAACATTTCTTGAAAAAATTGACACTATTTGGATCATCTCCAACTCGACTCATCCAGTTATTAAGAAAATACATTTTTCAAACTATCCGCTGAATTTTTCATCAAAGAATGGAAATTCTTAGGTATTTCCAATCCGATGAAAAGTCTTATTAAGAGGCCGCGGGATACATGAAAATGTTGCGCCGTGAATTCTCAGCGAAAAAGAGCCGGAAAAATATGAATGGTGGCTCAAAAAATTTGTTCACTCGATAGAAACGAGGTAAAGTGAGTTGAGAGTCATCTGATGATGATAAATAATTTTAAGGAGTGTTTGAAAAGGCGAGATGGGAGCACCGCCATTTTGGAAGCCTCCTCCGGCGAGGGAGCGGATATCCAAGATGGCGGCGGTCACACCTGTCAACCATCTCACATTTGCGAACACTTCTTAAAATTATTTATCCAGTTCCTAAAAAAAAAAAAAATTTGTCAGACTATCCTTCCGATTTTTTCATCGGCTTTTGACTGAAACTTCAATTTTCCGACTCCCGACGCCTTTTAGAGAAGTAAAGATTAAATTTTTCATCTGAAGAAAAAACCATTGCGTAAGATAACAAATTCGACACACGATCGGCTGAAAATTCCTCCTTTCCTTCGCATTCTCCCGTTTCTTTTGCATCAAAGAATGGAAAAATTTTTGGTATTTTCATCCGATGCAGGGGGTATACTCTACAATACGGGATGTGCATAAGGTATGTGGAGTATGTGACGTGCAAGGCGACTGCCTGTGGAAATTTGGACGACGTGTGTACCAACATCACCAGTAACATCGGCCGCACATACGTATGTGTGTACCACTGGCCTGACATTAAGGGGATGCCCATTCAATCCTTTCTCATTCTGTCTCTACTTTCCGCGGTTTAACGTACTCTCCCGCCCTGATGATGCCACACACAGATATTCACTGGGGTAAATACTGTCATGTTGGCGAAGGTGTGGCTAATGTAAATAATCTTCAGGCTGTCATATGCACTTGCCGCGTTTTCGCTGCACTTGCCTTGTCGTACAGGCTCATCATAATTTTTATGCACAGAATCATTAATTCATCGGGAATTGCAATTTTTTTTCAGGATGAAAAACAACACGTGGAGGTTCAGAAGTTTATGGTGATGATTAAAAAAATGTGTACTGAGTGTTTTTTTATAGAAAATTTTATAGAAAAAATCAGTAGACTTTTATTTTTCTATATAATTTTTTGTGTTGCAACATTTTTTGTACAAATCGGTCTACATGAATTTTCCATTCAATTTTTCTTCTCTTTTTATTAAAAAAATGGAATATAAAAATTTGGAAAATTCAAACTGAGGGATTCCTATAGAAAATAATCCAATGGAATAAGTTGTATAGAAAAATCATAATTATTAATTCATCGGGAATTGCATGTTTTTTTCAGGATGAAAAACAACACGTGGACTGGGTGTTTTTTTACAGACAATGTTCAAACTATTTTATAGAAACAATCAGTAGACTTTTATTTTTCTATACAATTTTTTGTGTTGCAACATTTTTTGTAGAAATTCGTCTACATGAATTTTCCATTCAATTTTTCTTCTCTTTTTATTAAAAAAATGGGATATAAAAATTTGGAAAATTCAAACTGAGGGATTTCTGCAGAAGAATCCACAGTCTTGTTTTTTTGGCGTTCAAAACAAGAGTCATTCGAAATCTCATTCAATGCAATAAAACGTAGACGGTAAAAAATAAAAAAATAATTGTTTCCCCCTAAATCGCATTCAGTGTCACTGTCCTGAAAATTAGTAGTCAACTGTCCATGAAATGTCATTTTTCGTCTAACAGTGTACTTGGATATCCTTGATGTCCCAATTTGGGACTCAAGCGTTTCAAAAAAGGCCAAAATATTTCAGTTTCCGTCATTAGTTGTTCAACTGTGGAGGTAAGATATTAGTTTTAGGTGTGAATTCAATGGAAACTATGGATGAAGATAGTAACAAGATTTGATGTGAACCATTAATCGTTGTCAATCGCCCGAGGTAATAAATGAGGAGTAGTTGGGCGTGCTATCCGGAGAATATCGACAGGGTGTACGTCGTACGTCGGCAGTTTGATCTTATTAACATTTCTATCGCTCGTCAAGGCGCGAAACTGTGGAGTTGAGCTCTGGAGTTGAGAGGCTCGGGGGAGAGCGGGATTTCGCCGTCGGGCCACGCGACAATACCGATGCATCATCGATGGCCTGTTTCCAATAAACTGTGTACCCCTTATGTCTCCGGGTACTGTCATTAATCACACCTTTGTGAACGACGGCTAACACGGAACGGGGGTGGTTCAACGGAGTTCAACCATGCGGTGACGCTCCTTACGACACGACAAACTTGTGCACCAATTGGATTTGACATGGGACTCTGAAGGAATTTTCGAGTTGTCGGGCTTAGAATCTCGTTGTTTACACGGAGAGAAATATTAAGTAAAAATTACGGAACAATTCACGCAATCCGCAATGGGGAATCGTTTTCCGGAAATTTTTATAGGAACGGAAGAGAAGAAATCTGAAACGTTCAGTGAATTTTCAGATTCATCACCGAACAAAGTACGAAATTGTTACGTAATTTTTCCCGAAGAAGGAAAAACTTCCAGAAACTTGCCGACTTATGCCTCGAAAATAAAAAATTCTTGAACGTTCAACAATTTTTATGAAGCTGGTGAGTTATTTCTACGTTCCGTAGAATGAGAAACTGTCATTAATTCATACAAAATCGTGGTTGATCGAGAACATGAGGTTATAATTCATATAGACGATGCGAACCATCATCAATACGAACTGCGTGATAGCTCCCTGGTAACGCGTTAGGTTGCGAGTCCGTAGGTCCTAGGTTCAAACCCCTCTGCGATAAAAAAATTTAATTTCGGTTTANAGTCTCTGAAGAATAATAGTAGAATTATCCCAAAGGCCATTTTGGTATGAAATCATTCAACAATTAGAATGAGAAACTGTCATTAATTCATACAAAATCGTGGTTGATCGAGAACATGAGGTTATAATTCATATAGACGATGCGAACCATCATCAATACGAACTGCGTGATAGCTCCCTGGTAACGCGTTAGGTTGCGAGTCCGTAGGTCCTAGGTTCAAACCCCTCTGCGATAAAAAAATTTAATTTCGGTTTATAGGTTTGACAGGTAGGATTCCGAGAGTAGTAAACAATAAACATAAATTGTATTTGTTGAGAAGAATGCTTAACTGAAAAATTAATATTTTTTCATCTTATCTCAGAGCAATGGTACCCCACATATATAGGATGATTATAATACGGTATCAGAAAATTATAATAATACTCAAGATATAGTTTTACAGGACGTGTATATGAAAATTCCTATACTGGTATGTGAATTTTCTCAGATGGTATGAGACCCAAAAAGTATGATAAATTTATAATACCGTATGACGTAAATTACTTCCTACACATATGTCATAATTTTGAGTCGGAAATTTTTAACAGTTAATTTTTACGGAACAAGTCGTAGAATATACGTGGCGATTCGTACAATTTCAGTTCCGACTCACACTTTTCATTGAATTTTACTTCGCTCGCGGATTACGTTTCGAAACGTAATTTTTACGTTTTAACAAAACACCCCTGAAAATGATTTTAATTGCCCAACTGATGAAATGAGCCGAGTTTCACCAGCACGACAGGGCCCCCTGTTTAATTGGCGCGCAGACGAGCCGGTGACACATTGCAAACGCGATATCGGGATCTCCAAGCCGTACATCTTGGTGAATGATAGGGCAGCGCGTCCTCCGCTCGAGCGGCGGTTCCTCCTCTCCCCCACGAAACGGGGCATGAGCGCGACTCGACAGCAAATTGATTGGCTCCAATCTACGTACTAGTCTCGCGACTGTGATTAATTCACTCTAATCTTAACCGCCCCCTCTCATATTTTTCTCGATTGGAAATAATTTGGGGCGAAATCTCATATTCAGCCGCAAAAGATGACAGCAAAGCCTAAATTGATCTCAACCTTGCGGATTGATTGAAAAATTAAATAAAAAAACATGTTATTAAAAAAAATTGTGGCGCGAGCCCCAAACGTATTATTATTTCGAAATTTAGGTAACGCGTCTTGAATTTTCTATACCATCATATTCGAGACGGGCATCATTCGGTCTTGTCCCTCGCGAGATTTCTGGACGATTCCCGAACTTTCCATAACAGAAGGTATTTAAACTCGCACGTTCCCCGACAAAAATCTCAGTCAGTCAGTCAGTTCAGTCCGATTCAGTCCGACACCGAAACACGATGTAAACACACCTCTTTAAATCTAAATACAAACGTCTTCATTCCACAACCACGAATTATTATTGTGTCTCTATACACCTAACCGCCACAAAAATGTTGAACAAAAAATGAAAAATTTGGGAAGTTACACCTCTTCGATAGAAATCTCCAAAGCCGGGGAAACGGAATTTTCACGAGCTGACAAAGTACCAAATTATGAAGTTGTTGGACTGTTGTATGGGAGAAGTGTAAACAGTCGGTTGAAACTTTGGGCTCTAGGGGAGAATATACATACTCCCTCGAACTTGGAAGTGAGATCGTGTTATCTGGTGAGCAGAAATGCACCTGTGGGCATTCTTCACGCAATTGAACTCCTCATTACTTACCCCCCTGCATTGTATTTTCTCCTCAACGGAAATTTAAAGTAAAAAGAGCTCAAATTTTTAACGATAAAAAATTTTGAGATTACACAGCAATGAAAATTCAAGTGCAGCTGTTATTTAAATTTCGTAAAAATGTAACACAAAAGATAACAAATAAAATAACAAATTTAAGGGGAAATGCATATTCTTTTATTTACTAGAATAATAAAAAATAAGAAGTAAAGAATTAAATCCCTCATTATTCCTCCCCTCCTGCACTGTATTTTCGTCTGTGAGAAAAAGATCCTCGAAGAATGCTCCTCAACAGGTGGAGATTGTTGGCAATTCGAGGATTTCTCCTCTGAGGAGCTCGGGATTACAAGATTAGAATAGGGGGCAGGAGGAAGATAGCAGATGGTTAATGGTTTTTCAGTCACCGGTTATCGCATGGTTTATGGGTAGCCATTCAGGTGCAACCCTAGGTTTTATGATCAGTTTTAGAAAGCCTCCGAAGGGAGGGAGTGCTGAATCAAACGGCCGGGACGTGCTTCAGAGAGGACTCTGTTATCACTGGGCCATAGAATTAATTGGCAGTGGTAAGTGGGCGTAAAAAGTTTGGGGCTCTGTCCACAAAGGATAACAAGAACTTTACATAATAATTTTGGATTATTTGGGGAACCAGAAGCACTAGTTCTAGAGTGATAATTCAATGTTTTTGATAATTATTTATTAATCTATTTATTTTTTGCGTAATTATGCAATATAATAAGATAGGGAGCAAAAAGTTTTGATTTTTCGCGGAATATCTCCGAATCTAAGGGAAACAACGAAATTTTTGTGAAGACCTTTCAAAATTTGAAAATGTGATATGTCTCAGAAAAGTTTTGTTTTCCATGTGCTCGTCATATGAAGTTTGGGAGCTCAAAGTCTGCTATTAGATTATATCGGTTTCAAAAAATGAAAATGTGACATGTCTCTGGAAACACAATTCGTTCGAACGAATTTTTCTCCCTTAGACAGCAGTTAAATTAAATTAAATTAATAATTCACCGGCTGAGGCCATATTATGCTTGATCATTCAGTCGTCTCAAGGCACTTGTTGTAAAAAAATTGAGGAAAAATATTGAACGCATTTTTTTATTCCGCGGAATGATAAAAATGAGAAGTTACGAATTTTTGAAAATTTCTTTTAGGAGATCTAAATGCAGAAACTGCCTGTAACGTTTAAATTTTTATAAAATACACAAAATTGATCAAATTTTTGAGTTTTGAAATTTTATTTTTATTTTTGAAATTTTCGAATTTTTGCATTTTTCAAATTTTTCATTTTTTTTCTAATTTTTAAAATTTTTTCATTTTTTTTCATTTTCAAAATTTTTCAATTTTTTAAAGATTGATCGAGAACGTATGAAATTTCCCCGGTTGTCAATGTTTGTACGCCAACATTGAATTATTTCGAAGGCATCGGTGAACAATGCAACCCGGGAATTTCATATTGAAACGCTGGAATTCGGTTCAATCACGGACGAGTCGGGTTATGTAGTTGAAGGGGGCAGTACCCACTGGCCACCCCGTGGTTTTTCAGTCGATAAGGTAGAATTCAATGTTAACTAGCCACACATTGCGCGGTTTGTCGCCAGCTGATCATACCTGGAGAGAGTGTTTACCTGACGCGAGCGAATTTTCGTGATTTCAATCCGTTCATTAACTATGAAAAGTAGTCGGGAATGATAATAAGATTTTTGAGACCAAATTTCGGTGGAAAAACGAGTGGATTTGATGAGTGCTCACGAGTTTTGAGGAGTAGGTGAAGTATTTAGAGATTTTATGGATTTTTTATGAGATATGGCCACGGGATCAGTACGAAAATAGGCAATTTCTTCGTCTACTTTCTGAATATTGACATGCAAAATCCAGTTTTTTCAAATTATTAAAAAATATTGATATGAAAAAAAGAAAAAAAGTTCTACAAAAAACTACTGAAATGTGGGAGAAACTGTGGGCCACGAATTCTCGACAAAAAGAGGATGGAAAAATCAGGAAAATGTCTCAAAAAATTTGTTCATTTGGTAAAAACCGGTTGCAGTCAATTGAGGGTGATTTGAAGAGGCAAAATGACTTCAAGAAATGTTTGAAAATTCGAGGTGGGTACGTCGCCATCTTTGAAACCCCTTCCGGCAGGGGGAGGGGGTTCAGCAAGATGGCGGCGTTCACACTGGTCAACCACCTCGTATTTTTGAACGTTCATTAAAATTATTTATCCTCTTCAGATCACCTCCAACTCGTTTCATCCAGTTCCTGGAAAATGAACAAATTTTTTAAGCTATTCTCCAGATTTTTTCATTCCCTTTCGGCTGAGAATTAATGTCGCCAATTGTTCCCCGCATTTCCCTAGTTTTTCTGACTCCCGAGGCCTCTTAAATATTTTATTTCAGCAAAGAATAAAATTTTCTCTTCCTCAGATTGACAAAATCATTCGAAAGAATGGAAAAACGAAAACAAAATCGATTCAACGGTTTGACCGAGGAAGAAGTGAAGAAAAACACTCTTCAGGACTACCTAGAACCGGACCTAGACCTAGTCTTCCTGGGAATAAACCCGAGCCTGATGGCAGCTCACAAGGGTAGATATTACGCAGGTCCGGGGAATCACTTCTACAAACTTCTGCACGCGTCAGAACTAGTCCCCAGGTTCATAAATTTCGAGGAAGACTGCAATCTCCTTCAGCACAAAATAGGTCTGACCAATATTGTTGAGAGGGCGACACGATCGTCAGCAGATTTAACGACAGCAGAAATCAGGAAGGGATGTGATGTCGTCGTGGAGAAGATGAAACGCTTCAAACCGAAAATAGCTATTTTCAATGGAAAATGCATTTATCAGGTTTTTGGGGAGAAATTCAGGAAAAATGATTTTCATTTTGGACTGCAGCCTGAGAAGATTGGAAACACTGCTGTGTGGGTTGTTCCCTCCAGCAGTGCCAGATGCTCAAACTTTCCCAGAATGGAAGATAAACTGCACTTTTATCGAGCCCTCAAGAGACACCTTATGTTCTTGAAGGGAGAGATCACTGATGTCAATCTGAATGAATTTATTTTTAAATGCGAGAGTAAACCAAAAGTTTCGAAAAATGTTTTTGTTATTAAAGAGATTCTTGGGGGCTCGCCGAAGCATGAGGATGAAGTATCGACTTCTGAGACTGTAGGGGCTGATCAAGAAGGGAGTTCAGGAGAAGAACATGAAGTGGAGTCAATCAGAAATGAGAAAACTGATGATTTAGCATCTCAACCGAAATTATGCTCTGGAAAATCAGATTTTATGAACTTGATAAAACGTAGACTATCGGAAAAACAGGAAAATCCTGTTGTCGATGAGTCAAATCCTCCGAAAGCTGTGAAAAAATTGAAATATTCAAACCTAAAGTTGAGGAAAAGTTGAAAGATTTCACATTTTTTGTCATCTGAATGTATTGTTTAACTAATTACGCAGTATTTTGATGAATAAATTATTTTTGTATTTATGTTTGCTATTTTCTAATCCATACTATTCACCCTCAAAGTATTCCGAACTGTACTCCAACTTAATCAGAATTTATTGAACACTAAGAAGTAACATCTATTCAGGAAGATATCCCAAGTATCCAAAGAAAAAGTGGATGAAAAAGTCTGATGGTTGGCTTAAAAAAATTGTTCATTTTTTTGGAACCCGATGAAACGAGTTGAGGGTGATCTGAAGGGAATAAATAATTTCAAGAAACATTCAAAAATACGAGGTGGTTGAAAGTGTGAGTCGCCATTGGCTTATCCCCCCTCTCTCTTCCGCAAGAGGCTTTCAAGATGGCAGCGCCCCCACCTCGTACTTTTAAACATCTCTGAAAATATTTCTCCCCTTCAGATCATCCTCAACTCACTTCACCCGATTTCTTTCAAAAAGAACAAATTAGTTACGCTATCTTTCCACTTAAATAGAAATGCGTCATCTTCTCACTCAAATTTTTTAATCGTTCATTATTTCCCGGACCATCAGCTCACTTCAGACCGCTCCCGCCCCTCAAAATTTCCCCCTAACCCCGCGAAATATTCCATCAAATCTCCATGGGTGAAATAATAAGAACCTGGCTGCAATCAAGACTCGGAGTGATAATCGACCTCACCCCAGAGGTCTTCGGGCACTACTCGAAGGACGGCACCCTCCTAGCGAAGCTCCTCTACAACTACGACATAATCAACGACACCCAATTGGAGACCATAACCCAGACCCAGGACTCAGCACTGGCCCGTGTCAACCTGAAGCACCTGAGGGCTTGGTCGAAGTTCATAGGAGTTGACTTCGACGATGACTGCCTCGAGGATATCTCCAACGGGCGAGGGACAGCCGCACTCCGCGTCTTCTACAAACTCTTCCTCTGCCTCGAGATGAAGGACAGACTTCACTTCATCACTCTGCAGAAGGAGCGGGAGAGGTACATTCCTGCTTCGACCCAGTTCGACATCACGATTGTCTCGGAGAGGCCACCACCAGCTGAACCTATTGACCATCCTCTCTCTGCGCCGTTGGTGACGTCTGCGGGGGTCATCGAGTGGCACAGGAAGAAGTTCCTGCATGCTATTGATAGATACAGACATGTTGGCGCGCCATTTCGTTCGTCGGGAGAGCATGACAAGATGGCGGACGGACTTCCCGCGGCTGTTCAAATACCAAAGAAGGAGAAATCTCTAGAAGAAGATAACGAAATCGACGAATTCAGCAGAAATCATCCAGCGAAAAGCTCTAGTTTCAACGATAGACGGACGAATATTGACCCTTCAGCAGCAAAGAACTACATCAAGGCCCTGTCCCACCGCAAGAACCGATCATCAGCTGTTGAAGAATCGAAGAGTCAGTCCCAGAACGACGTTCTCTCCTCAGTCTGGGGGAGGATCGAAGACGATCAAGAAAGAAAGCTCAACGAGATGATAGCCCGGGGAGTCCTGAGAGAATCTCAATACGAAAAACGAATGTTGAAGAAGTTAATTGAAATCCGCAAGGACAAAAATCGAATGTCTGACAACCGGAGATTGGTGGAGAGCCTCATGCAGAAGGCGAAGGAGGAATCCTTCCGAGCGGATGAAGAAAGGAGGCTGGAAGAATCCAGGAGGAACACCTGTGGAACTGAGGATGAGAGACAGCGGTCGGCGGAACTGGACCGCAGGGTTGCCAACAGAAAACTCCAAAGGAGTGAAGATTATCTGCAAGAACTTGGAAGACAACTAACGGAGGATCTAACGAGTATTGCGATGATCTGCGGAGACTACAGAGATTTGAATTATGAGGATGTCCCCAGGAAAGTCTGGCAGGAGTGGAAGGCTTTGTTCATCCAGGGTCTGGCGGTGCTTTATCCTGAAGAAATGTTCGAGTTGGACGAAGTGCTAGGAGGAGAAGGGGAAGAAGCAGCTGAGGGAATCCCAGGGCTGATAAGAAGAGAAGAATTACTTGATGAAAGAGATCTGGAGGAGTATCTAAAGCTGAGTGGTCCCTGGGAGGAGTTCCTCCCAGAAGTCTACGAGTTCCAGGATCTAGGACAAAACGTCTTGGGACACGTCGTGCATAAATTACTGGGGGTTCTCCACCCCTTGGACGCAAGACCTTCGCCTTCACTACCGGCTTATCCCATTCGGGTGGCTCTTCTTGGCCTGCCAGACTCATCTCTTCATCCGTTTCTTCGGGAACTCCTCAGCTGTGAGGGGATTGCGACAGTCCAGGTCGAAGACACCATCAAGTTTTGCTTAGAAAAGTATAAAAAGGAAGTCAAAGATTTCGAATTCGTGGATTTGGAGTTGAATGGAACGAGAGAATCCCTGAAGACTTCTGATGTTGGTGAGGTAGATGAGAGCAAGGCGGACAAGAAGACCCAGACGCCGAGGATGATTCCGTACGAGGATATGCATCCTCTGTTGAGCGACGCAGCCTTCGTCGGTAAGAGCATCCATCAATTACTGAGTCATGGTCAACGAATCCCAGAGGAAGTGATACCGAAAACAGTTGTTGCGTATCTGAAGAGCCTGGAGGGCATCCAGGGGTGGGTTACCATCGATTACCCCTGTACCTACCAGCAGCTGGCACAGCTGGAATCTGCATTATCGGCGAAGCCTTGGGATTCCCTCGATTCAAAGGAAGATGATGAGGAAAATGAGGGGGAGGGACTCATCAGAAGTTCCCGACTCGTTCCCAACCCTCTGGCATCAGAAAGTGATTCTACAAGCCATTCCCACCTGACGTCGTTCATCAGGATGACGGAAAAATCAAGAAGTTCTGAAGAGGAAAATGAAGTCGACAGGTTTTACATCGATCAAGGGCTTGCTTCAGTGTTCCAGTACACCTTTTGGGACTTTGAGACCCTAGAACAATTATGTGGAATCATAATGGGGAAGGGCGGAGGGTCTGGACAGGTCGTTGAAACCATGGAGCAACTCGGAGGTAGTCTAGAATCCTTCGAGTCGACTCGTACAATAGTGGAAGCCCTCGAAGAGAGGGAGTTACTACCTGGAGAAGCTGCCTGGACCTACGCTGATTCTCCTCAGGACAAGCATCTCCTGGAGGAGCTGGGCTCTTGCTGGATTAGCTTGGAGTCCAGCTACATTAATGGCCTATTGGAGGTCCTTTCGTTGAAGCGGTTCACCTTCCTTGCAGTCCTTCCCTACAAAGACTTCATGATGAAGTACATGTTTGAGTTCGCGGGACAGGCGGATGAGAGACAGCACCTGCTCCGGGAGTTCCAGAAGGCTTTTAATGATGTCCCTGAGGACATGAGGAATGACGAGGAGGTGAAGTACGAGTTGCATTGCAGGGTGAAAGACTTCCAGACGCAACTCTGGGAGATTTGCGACAGGAAGAGGAGAAATTGTCTCGAGAAAAGGGAAGATATCGTCCTTGATCACTGGACGACAGGGCAGCTGATCATCCTCGTCAATATTTATCTTGCTATGATGCAGATTGAGTTGAACAGATTCGTCGATACCGCAGCCATCGTTGAGGGGTACTACTCAGCGATCACAAAAAAAGATGCGAGGGATCGACCTCTGAAGCCCAGGCTTCAGAGGGTTTTCCTTGGTGATGATCCAGTTGAGGATGGGAAAGATGAAGATCTAGAGTCGTCGACCAAATCGCCATCACCGAAGCTCAACAAACTCGATCTTCAGAAAGAAATCGAGGGTATTCTACTAGCTAAAGAAGGAAAACCCTTCGAAGTTGATAACACAATCGCCTTCAGAATAATCAGGGCAAATGTTGGTTACTGTCAATCGTTCGTTGATGATGTCTTCTCGTCAGCTTCAGCAGTCTCGAAGAAGAGTGATAAAAAATCGAAGGAGGTTCCACCGAATCCCAAGAAAATCGGTAAGAAGAGACCTTCGAAGAGGGCTTCGAAGCTCCAGACTAAGACAGGAGATGCCAAACCTCTCGAGGATGAAAAAAGATTGGAAAATGTCTTGAAGGAATGGAGATCCGTTCTAATGTATGAAGTTACCAGGGTAAAGACTCTCTTGGATGTCTTGGAATCCGCCTGGCAGTCGGACGTGGAGTTTCTTTTGACAACAATCCAACACGGACTTCATCTGATCGAAGAGAGGATCAACGAGATCTACCGGAATGAACTGAAGAGTATCAAGGAAATGGCTAGGGTTTTCTGTCTAGCCATCGAGCATCACAAACCAATCTCTGGAGAGATGATGTTCGATGGAGACCGTTTCATCATGAATTTCGAGGAATCGAAGAACGAAGACATCTTCAAGCTGCTGAAGGGCTTCCCTCCGGAGGAATCCGACGATCTCAACTTTAAAATCGCCCAGTTGGGGCGGTTGAAGGACATCTTCAAGAGGGTTGCACCCTCCGGAAGTCTCCCCCAACGTTCCTTCGTCTTCATCCTTCAGGATTTAATCACCTGCGGAAAAGAAGATGATAAGGAGCCTCTGGTGCCACCTTCCTGGCTGAAATTGGATCCTCCCGATGTCTTCGAACTCGTTCACGAGATTTTTGGAGACGATCCTCATGTGGACTGGCGAGAGTTCTTGGTCTATGGGATGGATCTTGAGCGTCCGACTCAGGACCAACTTCTGGAGACTCTCGAACACCTCAGGAAGAAGGATGAGAGTCTCTGCGGAGTCCTCCCTAAGGCTGTCTTCCTCAACATTCCTCTCTGGTTCCACGAGAAGCTACTCAGTCCCTCCATCAACTCCTGGCTCCACGATGACTTCGAGTATGAGTGTGAGTTCTGGAACAGATCTAGTCGGAGTTATGAGGAGTCTTGGGGGAATTTGTTACGGGTGAAGCCTAGGAAGAAGACCATTTCCTTTAGGACTGACTCGGTGGAGAGGAAGCACCTGGGGGTCGATGACGTCACCTCTGAGGACGTGCGACTGAATCTGACCAAGGAACTCCTCTGCGAAATATTTGTCGAGAGGAAGGAGGATGTGAATTATTTGAGGGTTTTATTGGCCTTCTGCAAGGATCAAGATCCCAGGAAGGGGCTGACTGGGGCGCTGAGTGTCACCCTGAACCGCAATGTTTGTGGGAGTTTCCAGGATGGAGAGAAATTCCTCCAGGAATCCTTCAGGATGAAGGAGGATTACGATATCCTGAGGGCTGGGGTTCTGAAGGTGCTTCACCACATTTCCAAAAAATTTTGAAAGTCCCTAACGAAGCGGTAAACCGGATCAAGTCGATTTTGACTGTCGGCTAGTTTTTGACGAATATTTCGGAATTTATAAGAGATAGAAAATTTTTTTTCGTTCTCTTTTGTAGAGCCTATTGAGGGCTACAAGAAAGGTCATGAGAAAAATTTTGCTATTTCTCTTAGATTCTGAGATATTGATCAAAAACTGGCCCAAAGTCAACAATAAAATCGACTTGACCCGGTTTACTACTTCGCGACTGACTTCATGTAATTAAAAAAAATTAGTTCCTCTGGAATTGATTTTTCTTTTTTTCGAAAATTTTTCAGGACACGCAACAAATACTAGATGAAATACTAGGCGAAATATTCGATAGTTCTGAAAAAATTGGTGTTTCGGATATGGACGATGTTTCCCTCAAAATAGATGATATGGAACTGAGAAAGTCGGGTCCCCTCTCAGTCGAGGTTTTGGACGCCATTTTGACTCCCACCAGTCCGATCAAGATGGCGGACGACCAGTCGTCAGTGGCGTCTGTTACAGACTCTCCGACCGCTTCGATGGAAAAATCTCACGATTCTTCGATTTGTAGTCAGGGAATTAGTGAACAGTCGTCGGGAAATTGTGAATTCACTCGGGAGGTGCATCATTGGATACCCATGACTGTTTTCGAGGTACATTTCGTACGTGTATTGTTGGTTGTTGTGAGTTGTGGGCGAAGCTTGTTTGTTCTCGAGGGGTTGGAGTTCGAGTTGTTGGACTGATGCAGTGAAAATTTTAGAGGAATTGATAATTGTGCGTGAAAGTGGTGTGGAAAAACTTCAGTGAAATTTTTGAGGTGTTCCGAGTGAAAATAAAAAGCCTTAACCTCGCGACTTTTTCTGACATTTTTGTGGAGTGGAATAAAGTCACGACTTGTGAGAAAAGTACAGTA
The DNA here is from genome assembly GCF_001412515.2 of Diachasma alloeum. Taxonomy (NCBI): domain Eukaryota; kingdom Metazoa; phylum Arthropoda; class Insecta; order Hymenoptera; family Braconidae; genus Diachasma; species Diachasma alloeum. Next base: position 768,340 of record NW_021680352.1, read on the forward strand.
GATGCAGATAAACAATCCCTAGACTCGATAATTCTATCTGGAAGTGTGTTTTTACGTGAACAGTTTATAAATTTCACTCATAAAAATTATTTGTGGTCGTGTTGTGAGTGAAATGAAGCTCCAACTTCGTAAATTCTTCTCATATTTCCCTTATGAATAGAAAAAAGTGACAATAATTGATGATAATTCGTGAGAAAAGTACAATAGAGGCAGAAAATCAATTCTTAATCTCGATAATTCTATCTAAAAGTGATTTGACGCGAAAAATTCATGAAGATTGACTCATAAAAATTATTCGTGATCGTGTTGTGAGTGAAATTTCTCTCATATTTCCCTTATGAATCGAAAAAACAGACAATCCATAATAATTCGCCAGAAAAGTACAACAGAGGCAAAAAATCAATTCTTAATCTTAATAATTCAATCTGAAAGTAATTTTACGTGAAAAATTCATGGAGTTTCACTCATAAAAATTATTTGTGATCGTGTTGTGAGTGAAAACGAAGTTATAACCTCAGAAAATTCCTCTCCCAAATTTCCAGAACTTCTTTACGGACCTAATCCCAAACATAAACGAGAAAATCAGTGTTATCTCCCCGGAGAGGACTCTGTCTGAACATTTGAAGAGAATTCACGAGGAAACAAAGTGCGAAGAGTTGAACGACAGTCCTGAGATGGTTCTAGCCCATCGAGTCATCAACCACGAGTTTGTCTCGCGTTTGCTCGAGATAACCACGAAATTCACGTGGAAAAACCTGGGAAAGGCCGTCGAGAGGATCATCCAGAGGAAGAACGAGTGAGTAGTTTATAATTATCGTGTAGGATTTATTGATTTTCATACATATCGTAGTCTTAGGAATTTCTCAAGTTTCTGAATTCGTAATTGATTTTTTCAATGATTGATCTACGATCATCTTGCCTTTTAGGCTAATAGTTATGAATACTTAGCGGAATATTCTAATTTCTTAATCACTTCCAAGATCACTATTTGTCTTTGCTGATGTTTGTCGATCGATTTTTCAACGAGACTGATCCACATGATTCGGTGGAAGACGATGAGAGAAGGTGAGGTAAAATGAATCTCACTAGATCTCCAATATCTCACGACTCGACGATGCGATTTAGACGAGTCAAGGCTCATTTCAAAGCCTGGAAAAATACCTTAAAAATGAAAGAATAAATATGTAATTTCACTCAGCCGATCTCGAGATATTGACAATAACAGAGAAATTCCAGGAAATAAATTTAGATTCGAGGAAGTTTCTTGAATAGTCAATATCTCCTGGCCCAACGATGGGATTTTGATCAGTCACGGCTCATTTTAAAGCCCGAGAAAATTCCTTGAAAATGAAAAGAAAATCGTGGTTTTTCACTCAGCCGATCTCGAGATATTGGACGATAAAGACAGTTCATTTTATCTCCCTCTGAAAAAAAAAAGAAAAATCGAACAGTTCTTGCTTTTCACATGGTCTCATGAAGTTCAAATGTCTCCTATCGTCTACCCGAAGAATAATTACAATTAATTAACCATTCACTGACAGAAATTCGACCTGTTCATTTAATACAATGAATTTCTCCCAGTGCAGTCCTCATACTTTCCCATTAAGTATCAAGAAAATTCGATCAGGTGCATTATGTACAACAGATAATTCTGAGATCAATGATTTCAAGACCAATGTCAAATGATTCTCCAATTGATATGCAAAATTGTTCGAATAACTATAAAAATTAATAATTTTTGGAATGCAAATGGAATTTATCATCTCACTCCAGTCAATCGCAGAATTATCACACACGTGATATGTAGAGTGCCATCACTCATTTTATTTGTGTCTCGTGGCGTTCTACATAGCGATAAATCGAGCTTCATTCTCTTTCATATCAAACTGTACAATCAATAGACGAAGATTATCAACATTAAGCTCCATCACAAAAATTGTCAATCTAAGTCAATCTAATTTCTATTGTGAAAATCCACAATCCAAATAATGGAAACACAGCGATATCTCAACAGGATAAGTTAGTTGACAATTAATATTCTGGTTGGTCTCCCTAGTTGATGAATTGAAAAAGAAAACAACATTCGTCTAATTGGCTCTAAAAGTTGAATGATTTGAGGGTCAAATGATGTTTAAGAGCGTTTGGAGTCGAGGGTTAAGTGGTTGTGAGGGTCAAATGGCTATTGGGGAGGTTTTGAATTGAAGGTCAAATGATTTTGAGGATCAATTAACCCTCAAGGATGTTTGGAGATGAAGGTTAAAGGTCTTGAGGGTCAAATGACCCTTGAGAACGTTTGGAGTTGAGACTCGTATTGTTTCGAGGGTCAAATGGCTCTTAAGAACGTTTTGAGTTAAGGATCAAATGGTTTTGAGGGTCAAACGATTTTTGAGAACGTTTGGAGTCCAGGATTAAATGGTTGTGAGGGCCAAATGACCTTTCAGCACTTTTGGGGTTGAGAATTTAATGATCTTGAGGGTCAAGTGACGATTAAGGAGATTTGGGATTGAAGGTCAAATCGTTTTAAGAGTCAAATAACCCTCAAGGACGTTTGGAGTTGACACTCACAACGGTTTAAGGGTCAAACGACCCTTAAAGATGTTTAAAGTTGAGACTTTAATAATCTTGAGGTTTAAGTGGTCCTCAAGAACGTTTTGAGTTAAGGGTTAAATTGTTGTGAGGGTCAAATGACCCTTCAGCACTTTTAGGGTCGAGGATTTACTGATTTTGAAGGTCAAATGACCATTGAGGAGGTTTCGAATTGAAGGTCAAATGGCTTTGAGGGTCAAATGATCTTTAAGACCCTTTCGAGTCAAGGACTAAATTGTTTTAAGGGTCAAACGACCCTTCAGCCCGTTCGGGATTGAGGGTAAAATCGTTTTAACCTCATTTGGCCCTCAACGAAAAACAAAAAAAAATTATACAACCAAATAACAACATTATATTGACAATCAAGTTGTAACGACTCATTTGAAAATTCAATGACGATGACAATCAGACGAATGCTGTGATCTCCTTCTCCCTCTTCACTGCGAATTCACAAATATAAAAAAATACAATCGGCCTTCTACAAATTTACAATTCCCCCCCTCAACTCACCCAACAATTATTATGCGACAAATCTGGCCTATTAATCCTGCTCATCGTCATTTATTGCACTAGCGTAATTTCGCTGCAAATCCTCACAAGCATTTCATTCTCAAACTGCAATGCCAGTTTTCACGGACACACACAACAATAACAATAAACAGATATTCATTCAAAAAAATAATATATCTCCTTAGAAAACAATCTGTTCGTACCATTGGACGATTAATCGAAATTATTCGCTCAACGAAATTATCATCGAAAAATAGAGGACAAACACAGCGAAAAACGAGTGTCAGAATTTCACAGGTCTCTTGCAGACATTTTTCAGACGCTAAAAAACGTCTGAATAAAATGAAAAAAATTTTTTTGAGACGAACCAATGCTTAAACGTTTAAATTTACGTTTGAAATTCAGACAAATTTTTATTTTCTTCAAATCTTTTTTAGTGTCTGACTGAAAAGTGGCTACAGAAGGTGTGAAAAATTCAGACATTCGTTTTTGCGGTGAAGGAACATTCACTCGATCATTAAATTAAATTAACGATTATTTTTACATGATTTACCACAGCACTCTTGAACGAAGACTTAAGACACTGATCATTTCCTTATGCTTTCACTTGTTACTCTTTTTGGCACGTTTTTTTTTTAAATCTTAAATCATCTTTATCAGCTGTTTTCAACTACTTTTTTCAATGCACTAGGTGTACGGGACTTTAAAAAAATAGGGGATTCGAGATCTCAACGTGACTCAACAACTCTTTTACGTGCGTTTAGCTTCGTTTTTTCATTTTTACTTAATTTTCGGGCGTGATAGCTCTTTATGTCGGTTATTAAGTCACTCTGGATGTTTTCTGAGTGGTTTTTCGGCTTGATTAACCGATCCAGGGTAACCATCAGCTGGGCTGTGGGGGGGTCAGCCTTACCAAGAGCCATGTGTACAGTTTGGGCTTCCTCTTCTCGATCAATTGGTACTCAAGGTTCGTCAGGCCGTCGGTTGGAAATCTCTTCTTTCCAGTCTTCAGGAATTCGTACCTGGAATCGAGGGTTTCGTCATTGAGGGGAGCAATTTGGAAAAAAATTAAATTCCAGTGGTAGGTTAGGAGGAATTTTTGGGAGAGTGAGGAAGAAGGCAATTATAACATTTTAGATTTCAGTGAAAATTTAATGGAATTTCAATTCTTTGGGCAGGGGGATGACGAGAATTCTTCTAATTTAATTTAATTTTTAGTTAATTGGATATCCAAGAATACAATTCATAAAATTCAGGATGACGAGAATTCTTTCCATTTAATTGAATTTTTAGTTCATTGGAAATCCAAAAATAGATTTACCGAATTTTTCAGAATTTTTTGTCAATAGGATGTGAATAGGAATGAAATTCGAATTCTTTGGACAGCAGGATGACGAGAATTCTTTCAATTCAATTGAATTTTTTGTTAATTGGAAATCCAAGGATATATTTACTGGAATTCTCCTGAATTTTTCATCAGTAGTAAATTCGCAACAATTTTTTTTAATTCAATGGAATTTCAAACGTTTTAGCAACAGAATGACGAAAATTCCTCAGCTTACTTGAATTTTTAATCAAAACATGAATATTCAGTGTTAAATTACGCTGATTTTTTCAATTAATTAAAAATTTGAGAATAAATTTACCTGAATTTCCTGAATTTTTGGAAAGGAAAAATGAGTAAATAAACTGAAATTAACATTTTCCATTGATTTTCCACTAAATTTTCAATCTCCAATTACAAAATTACTTGAAATTCCAGTGAAACTCCTAAATTCTCAATGTCTCAAAAATTTAAGAAGATTTTCCATGAATTTTACTAGAACAACAAAACTAAAATTCAGCGTCCACATATTTTCCCTGAAAATATTGAATTTTTAACGACGAAATTCCCTGACATTCCCGGGGCACGTGATAAAAATTTCCGACAAATTCATCGCAACAAAATAAAACGAAAAAATTTCCCAGACTTGTTCGCCTTCGTAACAAGTTGGAATTTCTCCCCAGTGACATTAAAATTCCTCTCGGACGAGGCATTTACAAAAATGAACAAACCTCCTGGGATTTGCTTTTTCCCTTCTGTGCAAGAGCATTTTGTAGCGTGCAATATTCGCTGGATAACGTGAGATGTGAAGGTTCTGGGATTTAATACGATTCGCCATGTCGTCGTCCTCGCCTCCCCAGCCCCAGAAAACATTACTAAATCCATTCACCAAGCGAAATTGCTCTCTTGACATGGCTGAGACCCCACCGAAAAGGTCTGCATATGGCAGTCTGTGGATGAAAAAAAAAAAAGTCGAGGATAAACTTTCTTCTCTCGTGTGAAGAAATATTGTTGGCTTCATCTCACCTGTACTTGAACTTATCTATGGCGACAGACATGTGTCTGGGCTGCTCGGGGCATGTGTAGAGATTTCTGTCGTCTTCCGGCAGAAGATCGACGTCGTGAAATATGAAACAGTCGAACTTCTGCTCCTTGAGGGCCTCGACGTAGCCGACGTTCATCAGCATTGCGCGATTAAATAGTCCAGTGCCTGAAATGCATTTAAAATGATTTTTTTTCGTCACTTGTGCATAAAATTTCACTTTTCACACGCTGTGATGAACAATGGGGCTCGACACTCGTGGGAAAAGTGTTGTTTGACCCTTCGGAGGACAGCACACACCTTTCACGGGTCAAAAGACGCTTTTTCGTCACTCGTGCGTAAAGTGAAATTTTACGCACGCTCGGTGTGCGCAAAATACCATTTTCTACACATCGTGACGAAGAATAAGCTTTGAGACTCATGGGAAAAGTGTTCTTTGACTCTTGGGAGGATAGCACTCACTTTCAGCGAGCCTATTTTACTATTTTGCGTGTGCACAAAAATTTCACTTTATTCGCAAGTGATGAAAAAATAGCTATTTTTGTCACAAGGCCAAAAAAAAACTTTTCTGATGAGTGTGAGGGTTGCAGGCCGAGGCGAAGGAATACAATCACACGAGGCAAAAAAAGAAATATTTTTCTTCACGAAGTGCCCGTAAAACGATGTTTTACGGACAGTGTGTTGAAATATCATATTTCGTCATTAGGCCGAAAAAAACTTTTCTGGTAAATATGAGATTACAATCATATGAGCTAGAAAACTTTTTCAGGCCGTATGACGAACAATATATTTGATCGTAATGAAAAAAATAAAAATAAAAAAATATATTTTATAAATATACAAAAAAGTCAAAGGTCCGCTGCCTTATAGCCGAAATGACAAAAAAAATGAAAGTGTTCGAGATTTTGGTGTTTTGTAAATCTAACCCTCGTGACCCTCATCGACCTCAAATATTGAGATTTTGACCCTTCTGACCCTTACGAGCCTGACCCCCACACCCCCCCGAACATGCCATCCGCCGAAAAAAAAAAATCCTTCATCTCCCGTTATTGGATATTTTCTCCGTCCATCTTCTCGCGTTATAAAGCCGATGCAGTCCGCTCAAGTTACTCATCTTGACCTCATCGCAACGCGTCGTTTTGTCACTCCGCCCTGGCAACATGTAGGTCACGCGCCTGGAAGCTCTGCCAACTTCTCTATGCGGCTCATCCCACTTTCTTCCGCATTTTAAAGGGGAGAAAAAGTTGAAGCTCCTCCATGCAGAATCTCAAGTGTTCCCTATTTTTCATTGTGCTCCCCAGGTATCCCAGACCATTACGTGAATCAATATCGGAATATCGTGGCCAAATGTTCAATCAGCTCTTATCAGTGGCCATTTAAATCAGAGAGGGCAAAGTACAGATAACAAAATCAATGGCTATATCTGGCGTATTTGTTTTTTATCTATTGTATTAATGAGCGTTTGGCCGTGGCGTAGTTGCCAAGTGGTAGGCGTTAACCGCTAGCGTGATAACGCGCTTTGTACCCTGGGGAACAGCTATTTGATATTGAGGGGTCTGAGTATCGATTTAATTATTAAAGCCGCAATTTCGGGGCTCGAATAGTCATTTTTTTTATTGATAAATAAATTGAGAATTTGACGAAAATTCAGTCGATGAAGCCGATAAATTTGATTTAATTTCAGTTTTTTCATTAATATTTCGGCTAAAAAGATATGAGATCTATGAATTTGGGGTAATTACACGAAATAGAATTCACAGTTCGAGGGAAACGAAAAAGTAGTCTCGGGGAATGCTTCCAGAAAAGAATCTTCAAATCATCTCTGGGGAATGAATTTTTGAAAAAACATTGATTTATTGCCCGCACATAAATAACTGGGACTGATAACCCTGGCGATACGAACCCGACAGTTATGAATTTTTCGAATGCTGTCCATCATCAAAAAATGATTACTCCCACTAATTCATTATTGCAACAGTTCGGTGATAAATTTTATCACTCGTGAACATGAATTAAGAGCAAATTTCGAGGTGATTAAGGTGTTTTTGGAATGATAAAGTGAGAGAGTCGATTGATGGCGTATTTTATCATAGTTGAAATGTTCTGATGATCATGTATTATTTTTAATTGTTTATACTCTGTGTTTGAGGATCTCACTGAATGATATTGTTAGAAAAAAAATTGAAATTTTGTGGAGAGGTGAATGAAATTGCAAATTTTTAAGCCGCCGGAAGACGAGAATGCCCCAATTTTTATGGAGAAATTGAGCTGAAATTTACAGTTTTCCATTCATATTTCCATGAAATTTTCAACACAAAAGGACTCATACCTTCTTGTTCAACAACGAATATCTGATAATCGATTTGTTGTCTCAACAGCATCGGATGCAGATTGTAAAGCAGCGTCTGGAGATGTTGCGGTCGATCGCGGAACGGAATTATTATAGCAACATGGTGTCTGGGAGTGCAGTCCGAGGGCCGGCCTCTACCGCCCTTTTCTACATCGGTGAGTTCCTTCTCCATTTTCGATAATTCCGGGGGATTTTTGTTGACTGTCAGTGGTCCAACTGCCGAAACAAACAATAATATGCAAATTACGGTGAAAAAATGCGCATCGCGTTTGAAAAATGAGCATTTTAAGTCGTTAAAATAAATCGGGCGCTCTGGCTCATTGGTAACGCGTCTGCCTAATGTGCGAGAGAGATCGCGGGTTCGATCCCAGCCCTCGGCGTTATTTTTTCGAAAAGAAAAATGAAATAGATTCCGATCGGTAACAAGAAATTCTGGGGTATCGGTGGTCCCCGCAATGTGGGACCCTAAACTGGGTCCGAATTGCCCTCAAGAAGACAGAGGGGGCATCATATGGGCCAGACCAGACTGGCCCAAAACAGAATAAATCGTCTCGTTCGAAGAGTGAAAATTTTAACTCATCAAAATAAATCGGGCGCTCTGGCTCATTAGTAGCGCGTCTGCCTAATGTGCGAGAGATCGCGGCTTTGATCCCAGTTCTCGGCGATATTTTTTCGAAAAGAAAAATGAAATAGATTCCCACAATGTGGGGCCCTAAACTGGCTCTGAACTGCCTTCAAAAACGGTCGGAGGGGGAGGGGGGGGGGGCTATAGTCTGGGCCAGATCAGACAGAAAAGTTGGAAAAATCGATTGAATCTGAACCGATTCTGTAATAGAAGTCAGGGCTCTGCAAATGGCTAAGGGGGGATTTTCCCATTGTTTCTCTCTGGGTTCTATTTAGTTCCAACACTCGATACTCACCAAGATTGGGGGGAATGAGAGGGCATAGTTGCGGAGTCGACGCGTCTGTGGCGTTTGGAGCCGATGAGACACCACTGATTCTCGTTGCATTCATATCCTGCTTCGTAGCATTATTGATGTCTCGAGGTGCTGCCACTGTTAGCTGAGCGGTTGAAGTGATATTCAGAGTTGATGGTGGATAGGTTGGTGACACTCCAAGACCGTAAATTATTAAGCCATGGGGGTGGCTTCTGTAGGCGTGGTCAGCATATCTATAATTCAATAATGAGGGATTTCTAGTTTTGTTTTGTTTTGACGGTCAGGTGAATTGAGTTGAGTGGTTCTCACTGAAATTATTGGTATACATCGCTCGATATACGGTAGTGATTCGGCACGTGACGTGACCTCAGTGTCAGATGGCCATTTACCGGTGATTAGAATCGGATTCTGCACCCGGGGCAGTCGAGTCTTGCAAATAGACGGCACGTGATATTCGATAATTGCATCGAGGCCCGGATGCCAACGGAATTTCCGAACGTATTTGATTTCCGATATTTTTTTAATGCATGCGGAATACTAGGTTTGTCATTCTTATCGGTTATCGCTCATCGCGAATGGCGTATGGGCGAAGATACAAGGGAAAGAGGTCAAATATTGGGAACAGATTTAATTAAATTTTTTTTTTTTATTTCAATTCATTTTATGAAAACTCAAGATTTTTGCCTCAAGCATTTTTACCTCTATAAATTCCCTCTGAATGAAGGAATTTCAGTTCAATGAAAATAGGATAGCTTTCTTCATTTTTCCCCACCCCCGAATGAAAAAAAAAAGTCAAATAAAGGAAGAATAAGAAGAAAGAGTGCATAAAAAGGCGTGCTTGCTGAAAATAGCGTGACCCCAGAGATAAAGAAAGAAAGGAGTAAAACTGTGTCGTTATTTTTCTGAGTGGCATTTTTACATTATGAAACGCTACGAATGGCAAACGAGTCGCCTGTCGATTTATCAAATTGTGTACATAGTTGAGCCCCACCAATAATATTCGGATTTTAGTAGCTGGAGGGAAAAAGGACACGAGCGTCGCTCGTCCTTCATCCTGAGTTATGATGTACCTAGAATACACTGGGACTACCGTGAATATTATTTTCACATTTCCACGGGAGTGAGAAATGTTAATTGAAGGATATCACAGTGTAGATTTAACCATTTTCAGTCAACAAATTTATCAATTGAATTGTTTTTTTTTTTTTTTTTTTTTTTTTTTTTTTTTTAAAGACCCTGATGAGTCCCCTTTTCGAGTCTCGGTTCGGCTCTCTATCCAACCCTATGCATGCGGCTGTGGATTTTATACTATATCGCATTCGCACCCGTATAGAACATACCCTAGTGGAAAATCCAAAAATTATAGCGTTACATATCTGATCAGAATCTGATATCATAACTTGATCAGTGTCTGATCAAACCTGACCAAATTTTCCACTCGGGTGATTGCGCGATCATGAAATTACGTGAGTCATTAAATAATGATAAACCACAAAAACGGTATATTTTTTCACGTCAGTCCGATCAACAATTTACCAGAAAAATTCACAAAACGTGAATTTTTGAGAAAAGGGTGTAATACATCCCTTGAAATGCGTTATCTGTCTGGACGAGCGCATCAGGTAACCTTAGAATCTTGGAATCTGGATGACAAACGGCTGGCGTCACCCCGCCCCAGCCAGATAAACGTAACATTGTATTGAGCAGTCCCAACAAACATCGGTCTGCGGTGGCTGAAGTGACGCCAATTTGATATTCAAGCATTGCCTGCGGTGATGGCATGCTCCCCCCACATGAGCTCATGTTTCTCCTCGGGAGCAGTAAGAGGGCATTAGACATGGCAAAAGACGATAAATAAATTTCATTTAAGAACGATAAATTCGACAGTGCGATCCGCCAAGGCTGCGCCAGCAATTATCACTGTCAGACATCCGTTCACCGTTCTGGCTTCAACGAGTTTTGTCATGTTTCCATTCTCACGGCCTTTTGTTTCACCCCCATGCACTGATAGAAGAATTCAGTTGATGTTAACGAGGTTCGGTAACTGTTACCGAATGGCGCTGTTGAGTTAGAACAACTGAATATTCGTTAATAGTTACCGAACGATTCAGCTGAGCTGTGGCGTGTTCATCCAAATGAACCATTCGGTAATAGTTACTGAATGGTCAATTGATGTGAAAAATGGGTTGTTCGTTCATATATAGTATCGTACCGAGAGGAGCTATTTAGAAGGATTAAATTCCAGCACTTGAGACACATTCTTTAAGGTTATCGCTTTTGAAAAATAATTCACACAAAACAATCAAACCGAAACACATTAATAAATCCTTCATTTCTTATGAATTTACTTTAAAATTCACTTTATTCTGATGAAAATAGCAATCGGATATGATGTAATCGGCGTCTCTGCGACATGTAAATGAAAACTTACAGACGATGATCTTGAACTGTAGATATGAACTAGATGGCGTGTACCATCAGTCGAGATTCGGTAACTATTACCGAATACTCGCTTGCGTCAACAAAACCGTTGTGTTCTTAGAACTGTGCAGGAAATTAGATTTCATTGAATCAACAAGATTTACAGTTAACTCCAACGAATATGTATTTAATACAAGCGGATCAGAAAAAAAGATTCAACTGAATTCGTTAGGTAACATTAACCGAATTCTTTTCTCAGTGATGTTATTCTTCAAGACTTGACAAAAGACACGAATGGCCGGTTTCATTGCCACAACAGTTGTGCAACGAGCCTGATAATGGAATTTCATATAATTGGATCAAGTGGATCGATGTTTCCTGTATACACTATGGCCCCACAGCATCATCGCGCAAACTCGTATACAGAGGTTACTTGTCTGTTATATCTAACCGAACAACTGGATGTGTCCAAACTTTGGACGTCACTCCTTTCCAACGATAAACTTTTTACTCAACGGTGTAAACTATGTCGTGGTGGTGAGGTGGGATGGGTGAATTTTGTTTGAGTAAACTCGTAATAAAGTGGCGGGGGGCGAGTGAGCTGAGGTGGGAGGAGGGTGAATGGGATGAATTGTCATGTTGAGAATTTGTCGGAGTTTTCAGGAATGCTTTCGAGGATATCCGAGGACTTCGGGGATTTCTCTTATTCAACATTTTAGTTTAGGGAGTTTTAGGCGTCTTAATTTGAGACAGCGGTGGTCGGACGAATGTCGCAAAATAAGACATTTTTTTCTTCATTAAAAAAAAATTTTTTTCATGACTAGTTTTTCAAGTGTTGGCTGTATTCAGTCCAATTGAATGTTTTTGATTGCAAGCATTTGATGCCATATTTTTATGTTCCTCTGTTGTTTTGTAATAATTTTCGACTGCAGTTGAAAGTAATTTCCTGCTTTCCTGTAGCCACTGCGGAAACTCCGGTAAATGATATCTCCCAAATTTGCTACCGGCGTTACGCGACATGCACTGTGAGTCATTATTGTAATTTCGGGGACTGAGAAATGCCGCGTGTCGACTCTGCTTAACGAACCGTGCAGTTTTTCTTTTGATTTTTTACTGATGGGTATTTTTTCAGAAGAGGAAATATTGAGCGTGACAAAAATATCGAAATGAAAAAAAAATTCTGACCCTTCTGCTAGGGTCACAAGGGTGACGATTGCCCTCGGATAATTGAAAAATAATTGACATCCTGAAAATTCAATGAAGTTCCAAATTTTTTTGCTGCAAGAAGACGAAAATTCCTCAATTTATTTGAATTATCGATTTTTTTGGGAATTGGAGAATTTAAATTTCCCTGTTCAATTTTCATGGAATAATTGAACTTGCAGTAATGAACTTCCTTGATATTCCAGTGTAACTATAACGTGATAAAAATTCCCAAGAATTAAACCGGACATTTCTACCAAAAAAATTGGAAAAATGTGGGATTTTTTTGTACCTTTTTTTTTCAGTTTTTATACTGATCCTTGTAACATTTTCTACCTTGCATCTAGGTTGTTATTCATGTGATACAGCTAGGATGCGGTTGCGTAGAATTTTTCTTATTGTACGGATTGACCCAAATTTAATTTTTCAAAAAAACGGAGAATTGCCTCGAATAGGCTAGAACACCGGAGACCTGCCTCGAATTGTTTAGAAAATCTGAAAATTGTCTTGAATTGTCTAGAACACCGGGGAATTGCCTGGAATTGTCTAGAAAACCGGAAAATTGCCTCGAATTGTCTAGAAAACCGGAAAATTGCCTTGAATTGTCTAGAACACCGGAGAATTGCCTGGAATCGTCTAGAAAACCGGAAAATTGCCTCGAATTGTCTGGAAAACCGAAGAATTGTCTAGAGAACCGGAGAATTTTCTCGAATTTGCTGGAAAAATCTGGAATTCCGACAGATGGTTAACTCCGCGAATGATCCCCAACATGAAATGAAAAACGTCTCAACGTGAAAAAATAATTCACACACCTTGTAGTATTTATGGTGAATATTGTCTCGAGCGAGCGACGGTCAAGTACACCGCTAAGTAGATACTGCAAGGCAATGAGTGCGAGAACGACACAGGCGAGCGCCTTGTAGAGGTGGGCTCGGTGCCACAGTGCCACGGCTGCGGCAACAGGCATCGCATTCGACAAGACACCATAACTTCCTCCTACCGGTGGAAGAGACACCTCGTTTCGTCTGTCGTTGCCAGTAGCCACAGAGACGGCGACATTCCCTCGGTATTACAGTAAATCATTCGAAATCTGTAACAGAAGATGAAAAATGTCAATGAAAAAATTGAATCCCAGCGGATACTCTCGATTTATTCAATAAGGGTCAGATTAGGGGTCGTAAGGGTCAGGAGTAAGGGCCCAAATAATTGACATGGGAGTCAAAAATCAAGGGCCAGAAACTAAGGGTCACCAGGGTCAAAATAAGGTCCACGAGAGTTATAATGAGGGTCAGATTATCCAAATGAGGATCGCAAGGGTCCAAATAAGGGTCATAGATCATAATAAGGGCATCAATATCTCTATATTTTCAAATACAAATCGACTTTTGGTGATGAAAATTTGGTGCTCAAAATTAAGACTTTAAAATTAAGGGTCGAAAATGAAAGGGTGAAAATAAGGATCACGAGGGTCAGAATAAGGATCCGTGGGGGTTGACGAGCGGAACGAGCAGGGGGCGTAGCCCCCTAGTACTATAAAGATGTAAATAAGGAATTAGTTTTAAACAATGCGAATGCAAAAGGTCTCGCTAGGCTATATATTTTATGAAATAAAAACCTAACCGATAGCAATCAGGAAATTTCAGTCGAATATTTCCCGAACTCAAATAATTTCAGCTGAATCAACGTCTGATCGTTATATTGATCAAGTAATTTCTACTTTCGTGACGTCACGGGCACTCAAAGTCTTATGAATTACTGACAATAACAGATGAAGCGCACGAGATAGCCAGTTAAAATTAGACCCCCCCCCCACCCCTTCGGCATGACTGGCGTACATTCGAGGTGTATAAATTCACAGGAACGCCTTTCTGGGTCGGACATGCGGTGGTTGAAATCGATAAATGGCTCCCGTTGACCCCAAATATAAACCACTCTGGATTGACCGAGAAATTAAATCGGCACGAATTTATTTTGTCAGCGCCGCGACAATAGAATTATGACCCGTTTACTGGTGGTGTTTCGTTGCTGATGGATGGATTGGTTTTACTCTGGCTAGGGTGAGGCGACTGCAGCCCCCCAATTCATAATTTCGATTACTGGAGAACTTCATTAAGACGTGGGGTCATAAGACGTTTTTTGTGACTTATCCATTTTCTTTGAATTTATTGTAGGGGTGGATTTATTGAGAGGGGCGGGAGGGGGGCGGATCATGCGCAAAAATAATCAATTCTTGCTTCTCAGATTTTCATCCATAAATTCTAAACTCTACAAAATTCACGAAAATTCATCGGTTTCCCAAATAATTCGAGAAAAATCTTGGAAGATCTACGATCTAAGATCTACAGTTATCTGGAAAGCTGTGAAATTTTCCGAAGAATTCAATAAATTTTTTCACTTTTCTAGAAAATCAATTCATAACCCTCCCCTCATTTTTCAACAATTACAGATTTTAATCAGATTATTTTGAAAAGTAAAAAAAAAGAATTAATCGAAGATGAAAAATTATTCATTGATGTTTCACTCGTTCATTCTCTTGATTCTCTTCAAGTCATTCTGAATATTTATAAAGTCTAGACGATTAAAATTCCGTAGAGCAAAAATGATGAAATATGCCTGAATTATCCAAAAAATACCACCCCAAATTGAATCCCTAATGATCCTCACCCGAAAAAGCTCATCAATTGTTACGACTCAAATTCTTGGCTCGAGAGCAAGTTCCGGGGATGTGCAGCTGCGCCCGATCCTGAGGCATTTCCGACGCATTGCAGGCTTTCCCCGCGAATCTCTCGAACAGTTATCGTATTACGCAGTTGCGTTAATGCAGTGTTTCATTAGCGAGCGGCAACTCCAACATTCGCTCCCCGATTTCCCCCCCCCCCCCCNTTTCCCCCCCCCCCTAATTAATCTCCGATATTGAAAAAAAATCTGTCGTCTTCATCTTCTTCTCATTAAAAATAAAATCGCGAATCGATGCAAGGGGGTTCATAATCGTGACTATTGATTGCCGAGATGAATTCGCAAGTTCCTCAGACGGTGGAACGATACAGCAATTGCTGAAGGAAAAGTGGAGAATGCGGAAGAGCCAGGAAAAAAGGAAAATGTCGAGGATTCCAACAGCTCCGGAGAACGAGAAGATCGATACCCATCGTCATGACGACCATCGTATCAACTGCACTGCCTCCTCTTCCATTCAAATTTCCCCATTCATTTATTTTCATTTTTTTTTTTCCACCGTTCTATCAAGAAACACTTTGTCCCCTCTATTGTGCAAGACCGCGATTTTTTTATGGCGAATTCAAAAGGAGAGCCAAAAANGGGGGGGGGGGGGGGGGGGGGCAGTGAATTGATTGGAGGGAAAATCATGAAATTTCACATTTTGCTGAAATGTCAATTTAATTTAGTAGCGAAGTGGTAAAGCGGTGCAAGTCGACTCATCTCCCAGTTGGGTTTTTGAGGAATATTTCCGAATCTAAGGGAGATATCGAAATTTTCGTGATTACCTTTTTTGTAGCTCTCAATCGGTTCTGTAAAAAAGGTTGTAACAAAAATTTTGCTATCTCCCGGGGATTCCGAGATATTCATTGAAAACTGGTCAATAATCAAAATTGATTTGTACCGTTTCACCACTTCGCTACGGAATTGGATTTAAAGTGTTGATATTTTAAATATTAATATTTGTCGCGAAAATGTCCTGAATTTTAATTGAAAATTACAGTTTTCATAGATTTTTTCATTAAATTGTGGATTTTTAATTCTTTGAAATTTCAGAGGGAAAAAATCATAAAATTTCTAATTTTACGGAGAATTCAATTAAATTGAATTGTTATTTAAAATATTAATATTTATTGCTCAAATATACAGAATTTTCATTCATTGAGAATGACAGTTTCGGTCAATTTTTTCATGAAATTTTGGAATTTCAATTAAATTAAATTTTGAATTTTCAATTCGTTCAAATGTCAGAGGGAAAAATAATGAAATTTCAGGGAGAAAAATCATGAAATGTAACTTTATTAAAAATGAAATTAAATTGAATGTTTATTGAAAATAAATTCATTACCAAATTATCCTGAATGATAAATTACCTAAAAATTCAAGAATATATTCCATGAAATTTTGAATTTTCAGTAACGAAATTCCTCAAAATTTCCCTGGAACTATTATTCCACCTCATGAGTACACTCGTTAACGCTTGAAAAAAAGTTTGCTCATACGATTGTCAGACCCTCGAACCATCAAAAAATCCCCTAAATTGAATTTTCCGTTAGTTTCAACTCGAAAAAAAAAACGTGAGAGGTTAAACCGAGCATAAACTCATATTCATTATTCCAAGGCCGATATTTTTCATGCGAAAAACTTTTATGCCTATAGTTTGCATAAAGCCGAGTGACTAGCCGTCCTTCGACACATCCTGGAGCCCAATTCGCTCTCCCCCGTCCTCCACTTGACGTCGAAAATTGTTCCAAAAGCCATTTGGAAGTTTGCCAGTCGCGTTATATCGACACAGAAATAAATGAAAAATTAAATCTGATGGAAAATTCTGGAGTACTATTGTATTATCATTAGAGCCTCGAGGCTATTCTCCAGACGGTGCTGCATGTGTCCAGATAGAATCACTTTTTAATTCTCCATTCATTATAAAATTATATGGATTGCACGATTTTTAACCCTAGACGTCGTTTTATTCACCTTATCATCGACTGGTTGACCGGAAAAATTGGACAAAAATTGAATTCGTCAATTGAAGTATCTGGAAAATTCTAGCATTTTTTTTTTTCAATATTGTGTCCGTAATTCTGGGAGAAAAAAATTATTTCCAACAGGTGAACAATTTTTTCCCCGTGTTAAATGAAATTGTGCATATCAGTCTGGAATTACGAAAAAGATACGTAACTTTTATTGAATATTTCTCCTCCGTGAATTGAGAGACATTCGTTGTTGCTGTGAAGTTGGACTCCTCCAAATGGTCCTCTCAAAAATCGCTTCAGAGGCCAATATTTCCCCCTCCCCCTCCCCCCCCCCAAAACCTCAATCGCCCTGAAAAGAGAAGATATTTATCCACTCAAGAAGATTGAAAAGTCAAGTGACTCAAGTGGTATCTCCAAAGCACTTCAATCAGTGCCCGAATGCTTCCACTATCGACAGCTCTGTGATCACCGAGACCCAGTGGTCCACCTCTCGATACCCCAGAGGTCTATCTGTGAAGTTTTCAACATGACAGTCCTCGGTATAAGAAAATGTTACGGTCTGACGGCACCACCCGGTTTTCCACTCGCTGTGTCAAAGTAATCGGGCAAAGGGGTGTGTTGGGCG
>NW_021680352.1:786064-840723 GCF_001412515.2 Diachasma alloeum
GGGGGGGAGGATCGCGGAGAAGTCTGCATACCTCTCCAGAGGAACAATGGAACGTCGCAAAATTCCGACGGCAAGTTTATCTCCTCCACGAGAGGGTGAGAATGCAAGTTTACGGGACGAATTAATTTAGGAGAATGGCCAAGTTTCAGGTTTTTGCTTTTTCCCTGGGGAGTGCCAGACGAGGAGTTGCAGATGGAGAGAACTAATGTCTTAAATAAGACATATTCATGCCTTTTTCAAGACTGATTATGTCTCTTTTTCTTTGTTTGTTTTTGACCTTTTCTTTTGAAATTATCATGTCTCATTTATTTATTCAAATTAGAGCTGAAAATGAAGATATCGAATTTATTAAACTTTGTATACTCACGGATGTTTTATAAATATTGAGAATGACTTGAAGAGAATTAAGAGAATGAAGAGGGAAACATCAGTGAATAATTTTTAATCTTCGATTAATTATTTTTTTTTTACTTTTTAAAATTATCGGGTTAAAATCTGTAGTTGTTGAAAAATTAGGGGAGGGTTATGAATTGATTTCCTAGAAAAAAGATTTCACCAGAAATTGGCAAAAAAATATTTTTAAATTTGTGCATTTAAATTTGCTACCGTTTCCGTGCAGTTGAAAAATTTGAAATTCCATTGAATTCTTAATAAAACTTTAAATTTCATCATTATTCTTCATGCCAGTCTCCGAAAAATGCGCCAAGTAGCATGAAATATATGGTATTAAGAACTATTTAAATCGAGACCACTAATAGATACCACCTCAGACCGATAAGAGCCTCGTGTATTGAGACAACAGTGCATTCACACGAATTCACGATTTCGATCGGAGATAGCCACTGTCAAATCGATAATAATCACCATTTGTGTATTACCGTCCTCCGGTATTTGAGGCACGCCTCAGAGATCTCGTTTCCCTCCAGAATATCCACTAGCGCGTACGATCCTTCCACTCGATTTATCGTAGGAGTCCATAGCAACTGGGAAATTGCTTCTGTCTTCATACAGCATAATAATAAATTAACACTATCCTTCCGAAAGGTCATTTTGCACATCATTTTATACAATCGTATATTATTTATCGTTTTATGTTGCTTTGTTCAGTCGCATCGTATTTTTTCATTCACCGAGAATGTGTTTTTTGGAAATTATTTTATAAATCAAAGCAACAATTATTAAATCGACATCGATAGAATTTTTTAACGTATGAGTTCAATGAATTTAGAACTTTTTTTAATTATCGTGCAAAAACCCATTTTTGAAAAAAAAACTGAAATTTAAAAAATTGATATCTCTCTACATTACAAAAATCCAAATCGACTTCTGGTGATGAAAATGTGGTGCTTGAAATTAAGACTCCCAAATTAAGGGCCGCAAGGGTCAACATATGGGTCATGAGGGCCAAAATAAGGGTCATGAGGGTTAGATAAGGGTGAAGAGGGTCAAAATAAGGGTCACAAGGGTTTGATTAGGCGTCACAAGGGAGAGATTAAGTATCCACAAGGGTCTATAAGGGTCAGATAGGGGTAACAAGGATCTAAATAAGAGTCATAAGGGTTAGAGTAAGGATCCAAATAAAGTTCATCAAAATGGGTTGATACAACCCAAAAAATCCAAAATTAAACTTAAACGATTACAAAGTTTTGCTTGCACTCGGAATCAAAAACGTTGAAAATCCACTCGTAATAACAAATTCATTGCAATTTCATGATCACTAGAACATCAAAGCGAATGCTAAGGGTAATAATAGTGGAGGCTCTCAAGTGAGGAACACAGGAAGAAGCGAGATGGTACAATTGCTTTGTCCTGAACTCGAAAATGTTCGCGAGAGGCATGAGCCAAGGCAGATTGGATTAACTCATACACCCTAGATGCGATGCACACGTTTTAGGGTACGAAGAGTTACCGTGGAAACAATTCTCGAGACAGGAGGGGGATCCAATATCCGAGAAACAAGTTTGGTACAACTCGAAACGCGACGGTATTATGTTGCTTCAAGTCATGCCGGAGAAACCAATTACATCAATCATGAGGAATAGGAGAGGATTATAGTGATGCGAATGGGGATTATTTCCCTTATGCATTCGCGCAACAGTGGAAAAACTAGTGTCTGAAGTTCAGACACTTTTGGTCTTTTGAAAACATTTGTTATCACTACATTTGAGGCGTCGTTAGTGTCTCAAGGTGAGACATTGAGACATGCATTGTTCATATTCTGAGTGTTAATATGCTATCCAACAATATCCTGTGGCGTCGCAAAATNAAAAAAAAAAAAAAAAAAAAAAAAAAAAAAAAAAAAAAAAAAAAAAAAAAAAAAAAAAAAAAAAAAAAAAAAAAAAAAAAAAAAAAAAAAAACTTGCTTCGGCGAGCGCTATCCTGTTGAGGTGTTTTTAGTGTCTCAGGGTGAGACATTGAGACATGCATTGTTAATATTCTGCGTGTTAGAATGCTATTCAACAATATCCTCTGACTTCACAACATGTGGAACACTTGAAAAAAAAAAAAAAAAAAACTTGCTTCGGCGAGTATTAGCCTTTCAAGGGTCAAGGAATACCTTTCCCCCGAGTGTCCAGCACTATTTTTATCACAATGTCGTCACATTACGTCATGACAAGTGACGGAAAGGAATTTCTGTGATAAAAAATAATGATGGAAAGTATTTTCCTCAGAATGATATTCAAGGTTTTTACGCCCTTCTGATCTTGCGATGATACAATGTTTGAATTCATTTGACATCTCCCCAGTCATCACCCTCCTGACCCCCTCAATAAATTCAGAACTTCAATAAATTGGAAGAAAATGGATAAGTCACCAAGAACGTCTTGAGATTCCATGTCTTAATGGGATTGATGTCTGGTTGTAGTGCCGCCGTCATAAATGACTAGTGGCTGAATAGGCTTCAAGTGTCTCGAATTGAGGCAGAAAAAATGTCTTGAACATGGTGACACGTGTCTCAAGGTATTATGAAAATGTCTTGACCATGAAACTCCTTGTTTTTAGACGAAAAAAATGTCTTATTGCATCATAAAATTGGCTGATAAGACACGTTCTCTCCATCATAAATACTATGCTCGTGTCTAACGCCGTAACTCAAAAACATGATAATTATGATGAGGAAAGAATAATTAGGGGAAACATCAAAATTTTATTCTCTACACTGTTGAAAATTTTCGTCAACAATTAAATTCAAATGAAGTTCATTTAATCCAGACAAACAATCTCGCCGAATGAGCCCTGAAGCTTTCAAGCAATCGTGACATGAAAAAGCAGATAAAAGAATGCGTTATGAATGCAGAGAGCGTGAATAACGTGAGACAATTCTCCAGAGCGGGGGAACAATCCCCCTGGCATGGGAAAATAAAAAATAAAAAAATCTATGGGGATCATAAATATTCTTCGACGCCTCGACGCTGTTCTTCCACCCCGTTCCCCCATCCGAAGGGCTTAGAATAGAAATTCATTGCGATGCACACGTCAAACATCGCGAGTCGGAAATTTAACAACGAGTGCACTGTTTCACTTGAGAATAGCCAATGCAAGACGTGAGAAATCCTAGTCTTTTCGGATGACTGTGGCGCGGTATTCGCTAGAGCTCGATGCAACTGGGAACAAGTTATGCAGATTGCGTGCGTGAGTATCATCTAGAGTCCTGATGGTCGGTTCCCAGAGTCCATGACTCGAAGGGATATCCTCGGGAAATTGTGTCGTTAGGGTGAGAGGGGATCCACGAGTGTCTTTAGCGAGGGATATCAGGGGAATTCATATACACGGGGATATTAATCGCTTGTTTTTTCTATTTTAGGTTATTATTTATATCAAATTATGTTCAAGTTAGAAGTAAATCTTTGCGGATTGGTCTTCTGCTTCTGAATGGATGCAATGTGTTTGTCAAATCGAAAATTGAGGGTCGCAAGGGTCGTGAGGGTCAGCATAAGGGTCAAAATGAGGGTCATGAGAGCCAAAATAAGAGTCACGAGGGTCAGAATAAGGGTTATGTGGTTCAGATTGGGGGTCGCAAGATCAAGGGTCACAATAAGGGTTTAAATAAGGGCCACCAGACTCAGATTAAGGGTCACGAGGGGTAAAGTGAGGGTAATAAGGGCCAGATTGAAGGTCACAAGGGTCAGAATAAGAATCATGAGGGTCACACAAGTTTTAACCATATGAAATAAATAATGAATTTATTTTAAAAAATTGTCACGTGTTAATGAATTTGTTAACAAGTAATGAATTAAAAATTTCGATTTCACTGCAGTTCAATATTTTCATCTGCTTAATCGCCGATTTTATTCACAATGACATTGAAAGGAAACATTCTCGTCGGCTCATTACCTTTTCTGAATTGTCCCCAATTTGAAAAAAAAAAACCAGAATTACGATATTAATTCGTATCGTTTCCACCGGCTAATTCAGGGCCTCCTGAAGCGTGGGTTGACTCCCCGGATATTTTCGTCCGTTAAATAACTTTAATAATCATATTTCCGGGCTCCCCAAGGCTTTGTTATCTTCGAACAACTCTCAATTCCGGTATAATTCCAATATCCATGTCGTATTGTTGTACAGGCCGACCCCAACTACACATACCCATTCGTTTTTTTCGTGACTTTTGGACTGAGGGATTTCATCAATAGTTCACGAGGGCTTCATCGAATCAATTCCCAATGCTCAGCTATTTCGACTGCGATATTTTTCCATTGTATCGTCGATCCATTCAACTCCCATCAATCTTCTTTCTAGTTTCACTTCAATGAATTTTCGATGAAGTAAAGTTATCGAACTGTGAAGAATTGCTTTCATCCTCGTGGAAATTGATATGTGATGATGAGTGGGGAAATAGAGAAATATATTTGATGTTTCTCAGAATGAACAAAAATTTCAAGGAAAAATAAAGAAAAATTCATGTCGGAGGCGAAATACTGGCATCAAGGACACGTTTTCAAAACAAAGAAGTTAGTTCTGAAAATTCTACACTCAAGAACATGTTTGTAAACATTGAGAGAATAAATAGCCACATGAACATGAAGTATTTCGACTGAAAAAATGTTTGTAAACATTCAGTGTGAAAACTCGTGTCTTCGAGACGTCTTAATATCCGTCTCATGTGTCTTACATGTCTTAAATAATCAATTAATTGTATCTTAAATTCTCATAATCACTGTTTATTAAAAATAAAAGGAGAAATGATGTTGCATTTGGACTACTCGTCAGCCCCTCAGACGTCGGAAAATCTTTAGTCGCGAGGTCAACATATTTTCTCTCCCCCCCTCCGCTCACAACATTTTTTTTCTTTCAATTTTCCTCCTCAAGATCCGGTGAACCATGCAATGCCCCCTCCGGGCATGCCACTTAAACAGCCACTCTAATTCCCAACAACTACGTACATACCACATATAACGAGAGAGAGAGAGAGACTGCAGGGACTAGGGCTCTTCCTTCATCCCTATCTCAGGGTAAAAATGAGAAGGAACTTTAGAAGCCGACTTCCGGTGGTGTGGAAAATTACGAGCTTTTTGCATTCACGATGGCTCACCTCCCAGAGCCCTCCCTCCTCCCCGACAATTTCCCTCGCCTCCCGTATTCCTTACGTCCGACACTTGTTTTCTTCACTTTTTTTTTTGTTCAGCTCAACTTGCTGTTACTCCCTGCCATTTTCATGGAGGCACTATCATTTTTCTGCACCGCAGGGTGCTGTAAGCCAAAGTAGGTGTGCACAGGTGCAACCATGACGATGCCACGAGAGTTTCCAACTTGGTAATAAATAATAGCAGGTGGGAGTGTGAAATACTGGCGGGGGAGGGAGAGAGGGAGGGAAAAGACCTTCGTATCCAGGCTTCGAAGCTGGATCTTTTCGTTTCGCTTCACAATCGATACAAGAATAATTCAGTTGGTTTTTTTATTCTCGTTTGAGTTGAGACGACAATGGGAGTTGTTAACGAACGTTGTTTATTCCGCAATGTATTCTACTATTTCATGGTTCAACTATTTGTCTCAATGACAAACAGCAACCCCATGAAGCTGTTGCAGGTATTCATTCTTCTGTTAACATCGATCGAAATGATCAACCAATCAATGGGGAGACGAAGAGAGAGTTAACAATCGTAACAATCATCTGTTGTAGACTAACTTTATGATAGAGGACGCGGGGCGATCTTCGTATCCAGGTTTCAGCGCTATCTTTCCTTTTCACTTCGGGATTAACAGAAAATTATTCAGCCACCCTTATACTCTCGTTTCAATAGAGAATCTCCTACTTTGATCAACAACGCGCCCCAAATAGCAAATGGTGTATCTGTACATCAATGTAACCAAACTGTCCTCGACAGCTCAACTTATCAACAGAGAAATCATCTCTTCTGTCAAGTTGATTGTCCATCGGAATCCAAGTCGTCTAGGTGATATTTCTTCTCACAAGTTCTTAGACTATTTTTCTCTGTCCACAGATTCTATAAACTCATTAAAACAGGAGGTTTTAATATGGAAAATGATTAAGATTTTGTGGTGAAGTTGTTGTTGGATTGATAATTAAAAAAGACCTGTTCAGAATTTCTAACCGAACGAAGTGAGATTAGAATCAAGCTGAAAACCACTTTTCCGCACTCGTATCGAAATATCCTATTGTGGATCTAGTAATGTAATCTACTATTTCATGGTTCAACAATCTCGTTCTCAGTCTCAATGACAAACAGCGACCCCTTGAAGCTGTTGCAAGTATTCATTCTTCTGTTAACATCGATCGAAATGATCGACCAATGGGGAGACGAATAAAGAGTTAACAATCAAAACAATCATCTGTTGTAGACCAACTTTATGACAGAGGACGCGGGGCGATCTTCGTATCCAGGTTTCAGCGCTCTGTCTTTCCTTTTCACTTCGCGATTAACAGAAAATGATTCAGCCACCCGTATACTCTCGTTTCAATAGAGAATCTCCTACTTTGATCAACAACGCACCCCAAATAGCACATGGTGTATCTGAACATCAATGTAACCAAACAGTCCTCCACAGCTCAACTTATCAACAGAGAAATCATCTCTTCTGTCAAGTTGATTGTCCACCTGAATCCAAATCGTCTACGTGATATTTTCACCCACAATTTCTCAGACTATTTTCCCCTACCCAGATATTCTATCAACACATTTCCTCAATTCCCAACAATTGTTGCAAGTATTCATTCTCCTGTTAACATAAATTGGCCAACGGGAAGACGAGTAGAAAGTTAACAATCAGAACATCCATCAGCAAAAAAAAATCATCCACTCATTAGAATGCGCAAATTCAGATAATATCGAGAAGCGATTCACCTCGGCGAACATCCACCTACATGGGTAGGTGGTACCACATAACAGATGCATGAAAGGGTCATTCAGTCATTAGAAAATCCATTGAATTGCTAATGCCCGACTTCAACGATATGCGGATATGTCACGCCCCACCGATCCAGTTATTTTTCATCGCTTTGTAGCAAATCGACGCATTAACATGTGAAAAGAAAACACCAAGAGCCCAGCCAAGGCCGATTGTCCCCGGCCTCGTGACAGCGATCATCATCATTTGGCTCCAATATCACCGATATAACGACCCTCATCGTTCACCATTGGAGATGGTTGCGATCACAAATGCTCCGGGTCTTTTTTGCGAAGCTCAAACGAATGAAAAAAAAAAAAATTGGCGGATTTCTCTCTTTATTTCTCCGACTCTCTCTCTCTCTCTCTCTGTTTGTTGAGTTTTAATTGCGCCCATTGTATAATTGTCCGAGCGAAAAACCCATGTACATATCGATTTTTTATCGATTGGGTTTCCCCAGGGAACTTGCCATTATTCCCGCAGTCTCTCGCACTGAATATTTCCTGCATTTGAGTGCCACACGATGTAACATGAGAGAGAGAATTCTGGGTTTCATTTCGAGAGTAGCAGCTCCACAAATAGCAACAAAAATTATCTACTGTAATTAATGAGCAATTTTGATAAATCGTTCATTAGACCGAATGGACTGTTTATTCGAGCCTAATGGGAAATTCATTTAGATTTAATGAATTATTGATTTTGGGTTCTTGGAAGGTTTTTATTGAGATGGATGTGGGTTTCAGATGGAGAATTTAGCTTGATTCAAATGGGGGTGTTGAAAAAATTCATTCGTTGGAAACTCGTTGAAAATTTTCAAGTTTTCGTATTAAAAATGTTGTGCGATTTCATTGCGATTTTTGAATGATATTCTCGGAAATAATTTTCTCGTGTTCGAAGACATATCGTCGCTAATGGCATTAATTCCCCGCATTAATTTCATATAATTAAAAGAGTTTCATTAAATTAAATATGAGTTTCAAACGAAGAATTTCACTCAATTCAAATTCTGTTGCAAAATTTCCAATTACGACCGAAAAAAATTGAAGGAAGTTGTGCGAATTGAAATGAAAATGATTGAAAATGACTAAATTTTCATTTCTCCAATAATTTTCGCATCGCGAATATTTTGAAATTCCCCTGATCTCAAAATTCCTTTCCGATTTCCACTGAAATTAAATCCCTGCCCCAATTCCGCAAGTCCCCAATACTCAAAAAAAAATTTCCTCATGTTCAAGGACATATCCTCAGTAATAGAATAAATTCGCCCGTACAAATACATCAATTCCTTCATCGATCCATTCTTCTGCGTTACGCAATTCACCTTCCTCATTGCCTCTGAGCCGTTTCGCTTTCATTTTCTACTTATTCTCTCGTCTCCCTGTCCGCCCGACAGCCGCGAAAACAAGTAGAATCGCCCCGCTGATCAGACCAGATGTTTCGAGTGCAAACTCCCTCGGAAAAACAAGGAATTTTAAATTTTCTGATTTTCTTCCTGAAAATGAAAAAGTCACTCGATCTCGCACGTGACATTTTCATTTCAATGAAAAACAAGTCGAGTTTCGCGTGTTCTTCAGCTTCTCGAGAGGTCAATTCGAGGAATTACTCTGAATACCGCGACTGCAGAGAGATTAAAGGAAAAAAAAATATTAATTTCAATCGACATACCGTAATCCGCAGGAAATAAACCGGTTCAGCCTTCAGTTCTCCATAAACTCTTTCCCCTTGGCAAGAGTACGCGAAAAAACACGAGAGCAAGTCCTATTCAAGAAATCCCCCTCCCCCCCACAAAATACCACAACAAATAAAGCTCCACTAATTATAGCCCCCACAAGTAGTTTGTGGTGCACGCGAGACAGTTTATTTAGTACCGATCAACAGAGAAGACACGCTTCTCACCGGTATCACCGAGACGACTGGCCGTTTTGACAGACGGAACCTGACCGCGCATTTCGTTGCTCCCACCACTGCGCACACACACAACTTGGTGTTTTTATCTTGTGCGCGCGCCATTCAATGGCAGAAGGAGCAGCTGAGACTGCCACAACTGCGCGGGATGAGGCCACTGTGTTTACCAGAATCTACCTTGGATACCTCTGTGGAGTTGTGAGTGCGGGGAGGGCCGTCATTTGGCGTGAATTTTGACCCCTGATTTAATGTGAGTCACCTCGTGGGGCTGGTGAATAGCGCGAGTTGCTATGGGTAATGACCCATTTCTCGAATACCGGCACGTGGGGTCGAGCTTCCGGTTGGGAGCGTTTTATTCTTGAGGCGAAGCATGAATAATTTTTTTTTTGTGTGAAAAAAAAAATTATTTAAAGGGTTTATTACGGCAGAGACTGGTTGAGGGTCAAATTTCATTGAGGGCTAAGTGGGAGAGACGAGGGGAGCGATCATTTCGCAAGTCTCCCGTTTGACCCTCTTCACCCCTCCCCTTGTCACTCCCATTTGATCCTTTTGACCCCTGTCCTTGTCTCTCCCATTTCACCATCTTGACCCGTCTCCCTGTCACTCCCATTTGACCCTTGAGAAAATTTTTTTTCATCTCTATTACTCAACAAAATAATCGAGGGTCAAACGGTCGTGAGGGCTAAATGGGAGAGACAAGTGGAGGGTCAAATTTCCTTAAGGGTTAAACAGGAGAGACGAAGCGAGTAATCAGGGGGGTCAAATGGGAGAGACGTGTGGAGTGATAATTTCGCTCGTCTCTCCCGATTGGCTCTCTAGACCCTGTCGCTCCCATTTGACCCCTTGATTTCATTTTTCAAATAGAAAACTTTCAAAAAATCGGATGAAAATTCCTGAAGTCTATTTTCCGAGAGAGATTCATAATAAAATAATGAATCACTCTACTCGTCCCTCCCACTTGACCCCTGTCGCTCCCATGTGACCCTCAAGAACTTCAAATTTTTCGTCAAATTAATCGCAAAAATTTCGCAGGAAAAAACGTTATTTCCTCTCCGCTTTTTCGATTTCTCACTTTCAGCTTCGTTAATAGGATTGTCAGGTTTATCTAGTCTCCGAAAAAAGAGAGGAGGCGTTACCCGCAGTGGTATACTCAGTGGAGGAGCCGTGCAAAAACTGATAAGGAAAATATATTCCCACTCGTGCTGGTGAACCTCACCTCTCGCTTCCTCTTTTACCGTTCATCTAGCACTCTCTGGCGCCATTGGGCTCACAGACATACAAGTACAGGCTGTATGGGTCTCCTTTTGTGTACATGCTGACTCGGTACCTTGGAGACTGGCCAATTTGAACTCAGCTGTATTTGAAAATAAGGGGATGACTATCGGTTTCCATGTAAACACACGGATATTCGGATTTACCAATCGGTGATTTTTTTAGAATATCACAGAAGGCGACAATTGTTCCAAGAAATTTTGTTGAATTATGGAAATGGAATGAAATTGTCTTCCTGAAAAATTGATGAATAAGCCCGTGTTTTTGGGCTCATGGGATCCTTAATATGACCCTTGCGACCTTCATTTGGATCCTTAATCGGAACCTCATTATGACCCTTGTGACTTATTTAGACCCTTATTATGACCCTTGCAAACCTTATTTGGGGCCTTGTGACCTTGAATCATGTGACCCTCAATCCTACCTCTGTGACCCTCGTTTGGATCGTTAATCTGAACCTCATTATAACCCTTTTTATCCTTATTTTGACCCTGGTGACCCTTAGTTTCTGGCCCTTGCTTTTTGACCCACATGTCCCTTATTTGGACCCTTACTTTGACCCTTGTGACTTATTTAGGCCCTTATTCTGGCCCTTGTGACCCTTATTTGGGCCCTTAATCTGACCCTTGTAAACTTCAATCATGTGACCCTTAACCTGACCCTTGTGACCCTTAATTTCGGAGTCTTAATTTTGAGGACCAAATTTTCATCGCCAGAAGTCGATTTAGATTTTTATAATAAAAAAAAGAGAATTAAAAACGGAGAATATTTTCCAGCCCTTCCTCTCACTAACATCGATCGAATGGTTTTCAAACCGAGAATTTGGCTCGTAAATACAGAAGAATAGGCCTGATTCAGGTATGAAGTCATTACAATACGAAATGAGGAATATTTTCATCTCTATTCATTCCCACGGAATTTTCAATATTTTTGGATGTATATTTCCAGACTTCTTCATATTTAATCTCAATTCCTTATCGAATGCAAAGCCATCCTGAGTTGGTTATCTCGGCTGACGTCAGAATATCTTGATGTTTAACATGAAATATCCCGTTACGAAACTGAATTGAGAGACGGGGAAATTGGAAATCCGCGAGAGGAATAGATTGACAACCCTGGGATGACGGCCTTTGAGAGGTTTTCTGCTAATCTGATATTCGATACAACGTATTTCTGGGTTGTGCTGACGCTTTACGAATCGATGACAAAACCCGTTTAATTTTCAACGAATTAAACTTTACATTTAATTTTTTTGGTTACTCAATAACATTTTTTTCTAATTTCTATTCATCAATTTTTTTTTAATTTGGAATTACTAAAGTTACATTAATTTCAATAAAAATGTTTGCGTTATGTGAAATTAATGAATACTTCATTCATTTTTTCATCGATTCTAGATTAGAATCAACTGAAGGATTTATTTAAAGTAGCTGTAGCCTTACGGTAAATTCAAAGATTATTGAAAACTGCAAGAAAACTCGATTAGATTCGGAATTCTAATTTTTTTCTCAATTTAATTATCGTTTTGGTTTTTCAAAGAAGAAATGTTTGAAAATCAGGATTTAACCCAGTGTCTTATGTGAAAATCAACATTTCCATTCTAATCGAAGATTAAAATCTTATTTTTTTTCATTAGACGTGAAAACAAGAATTTTTTTGACACATAAAAAATAATCCACTTTTTTGCAAACAAGTTTTTTTATTTATTTATAAGAGGGAGATGTTTGAAAAAATATCAGTATGTTGCAAAATTTAATTTAGATAATACTGACTGGGTATGAATTTTTTTAAATTTTTTCCATGCAATTTAGTTGAAAAATTAAAAAATTGAACATATCCTAAAAGTACAGGGTAGCCCAGCCAAAGAGTAGAGCTACTTTAATTCGAATAAAGAAACACAGCAGTTTGATAAATTCGTTTTAGTTATTTTAGCCGAAGATTTTTTAATATTATTTCCGTTAATGTAAAAAATATGCGAGAGAATAATTTCTGAGGAATGCTCGACTGGTGGTTTCGCCAGACTGAGCACATAGCCTTTTGAGGGATAGTTTCTGGTGGCTGGTGCTAAATCAAAATGTGAAGGGGGAACACGCATACACGGAGGGCATATCGCTTCTCGGGTATTCATTCGACCCCTCGAGACGCTCGTTACACGGCGCTTGGCTAGTGGGGCATGCGGAAAATGCGCAAGAATGGAGAAGGAGAAACTGCCACCATTGGGTGGCTGGTGGAGCTGTTGGAGAGAGACGAGGCGGTGAGCTGCCACACCTGAAGCAGCCCTTCCACCCTGGAGACGAGGTGCAAATGTATTTTCGAGTATTTATGACGCCAGACACCGGATATTGATGTTTTTTTCTATCGAAGCTCTCGTATCTTTTATATCTGGAGAGTCATTAATTCAGAGTGATGGGGAGATAGTTGTGAACATGGAAATGATTTATAGAGAAATTGTGGGAATAAGTAGCACCTGGATGATTTGGATTCCGATGGACAATCAACTTGACAGAAGAGATGATTTCTCTGTTGATAAGTTGAACTGTCGAGGACTGTTTGGTTACATTGATGTTCAGATACACCATGTGCTATTTGGGGTGCGTTGTTGATCAAAGCAGGAGATTCTCTATTGAAACGAGAGTATAAGGGTGGCTGAATAATTTTCTGTTAATCCCGAAGTGAAAAGGAAAGATAGAGCACTGAAACCTGGATACGAAGATCGCCCCGCGTCCTCTATCATAAAGTTGGTCTACAACAGATGATTGTTTTGATTGTTAACTCTTTATTCGTCTCCCCATTGGTCGATCATTTCGATCGATGTTAACAGAAGAATGAATACTTGCAACAGCTTCAAGGGGTCGCTGTTTGTCATTGAGACTGAGAAAGAGATTGTTGAACCATGAAATAGTAGATTACATTACTAGGTCCAAAATAGGATATTTCGATACGAGTGGGGAAAAGTGGTTTTCAGCTTGATTCTAATCTCAGTTCGTTCGGTTAGAAATTCTGAACAGGTCTTTTTTAATTATCAATCCAACAACAACTTCACCACAAAATCTTAATCATTTTCCACTATTAAAATCTCCTGTTTTAATGAGTTTATAGAATCTGTGGACAGAGGAAAATAGTCTAAGAACTTGTGGGAAGAAATATCACCTAGACGACTTGGATTCCGATGGACAATCAACTTGACAGAAGAGATGATTTCTCTGTTGATAAGTTGAGCTGTCGAGGACTGTTTGGTTACATTGATGTTCAGATGCACCATGTGCTATTTGGGGTGCGTTGTTGATCAAAGCAGGAGATTCTCTATTGAAACGAGAGTATAAGGGTGGCTGAATAATTTTCTGTTAATCCCGAAGTGAAAAGGAAAGATCACTGAAACCTGGATACGAAGATCGCCCCGCGTCCTCTGTCATAAAGTTGGTCTACAACAGATGATTGTTTTGATTGTTAACTCTTTATTCGTCTCCCCATTGATCATTTCGATCGATGCTAACAGAAGAATAAATACTTGCAACAGCTTCATGCAAAACAGTCCCCCATTCCCTGATCATCACCATCCATTCTCTATGGTAATTAATGGAGGCGCGTACAGAGATAATAACGCATCGGGGAATTCTCCCTGGGCGTTGTCACCCATCCTCACAGCAGCGATCCATAATCCTAGGTGATTCTCGCAACCTCTTCGATTCCACCCACTCCCAGCTAGAATGACCGATTGCATGCACTTCGCTAATGGCAATATACATTTCCTCATCCTATCGAGTGTCCTTGAGCTTTCATTTTTCACTCCCTCTCGTTATCTCTGATCTTCATTTCATTATACCATCTATTTTTATCTGAAACATCGATCCGCGGACATGGCGAAAGGCAAATTGCTCGTGACCAGCTGGAAAAACTACCGGTAATTGCGCAATTACCCCAGTGCACGAGGACGGAAAGAATATTTCTGACCTTTTACCCAGATATTCGTAATAACTTTAGGGAAATTGCGTGATGTGATCTAGGTGAAAAACGATTCACTGCATTATTATTGCCTTTTTCTGTGGAGATAGCCATCAGTATATTTGACAGTTGAAAAAATTATTGGATAGCAAACATCAGTTAAATAATATGTTCTGCATGTGTTTATTTATAATAAAAATTGAGTGTCCAAGCGGTGAAACGGTTTTCGAGGAATATCTCCTAATGTAAGGGAGATGGCGAAATTTTTGTAATGACCTTTTTCGTAGCTCTCAATTCGCTCTATAAAAAAGGTTATAACAAAAATTTCGCTGTCTGCCTTAGGTTCTGCGATATTTATGGAAAACTGACCAGTAGTCAAAATCACGTTGAAGCGTTACAGTCAATGGATTTCTGATGAAATTCTGAGTATAAAAACATCTCTTACGATTACAAAGTGTTCCTCAACCCATTTACAAAAGTCTTATGTTCAACTAAAAATATTGAAAAAAAAATTGAACGAAAAATAAATGGAATCGTCACGTGACGACAGATTTTCATCTACACTGAAGAAACGAAGTGCGATTAAATTATCACGATAACTGTTAATAATTCTTGATCACGAGAGTTAAAATAAAAAATAATGGCAATTGAATGGGCAAAGAGAATAAACTACGAAATGGGTAAATTTTGTTGGATTTAAATCCGCTCTAACCAGGCGAGAATCGTTTTAGCGTTTATTAACGCATTTGCCGTTAGCCTCTGCTGCGGAGATTAAAAGCACGAATGGCCGGTGCATTTAGGTCGGCCTGAATGTGCCATTGTTTCATGGCATGATCCGTCGCTTATTGTCACGGCTGTTTCACTCTGAATTCATCTCCGGGGAAAATTTAATAGAATCCAATTGATGGGTTGTATTTTTGAATTGCGACATGCGTTAGAGATTCATCGAATTGAAGAGGTGAGAGATAAATTTTGGAAAATTTTGAGATCGAATGATTGGGGGAGTAATAAAACTCGTTTGGGCCATGTTCAGGTCAACAGCAACAAAAAATGACAAAAATCACTGATCAAATTACAATATGTTTTGGATGCTTAAGGCATGACCCTCGTATGCCACCTATAATACTTATCCTGATCCTTGTGACCCTTATTTAGACCCTTGTGACCCTTAATCTGGCCCTCATGGCCCTTACTTTGATCATCATGATCCTTGTGTCCCTTAATCTGGCCCTCATGACCCTTACACTGACGATCATGACCCTTATAGCCGTTATTTTAACCATCATGACCCTTGATGTGATCCTTGTGACCCTTATTTACACCCTTGTGACCCTTAATCTTGCCCTTATGGCCCTTATTCTGACCATTATGACCCTTGTAGCCCTTATTCTGACCATCATGACCCTTGATCTGATCCTTGTAACCCTTAATCTGGCCCTCATGACTCTTACTTTGACCATTATGACCCTTGTGACTTTTATTTACACCCTTGTGACCCTCAATCTGGCCCTTATGGCCCTTATTCGGTCCATTGTGACCCTTGTAGCCCTTATTCAGACCATCATGACCCTTAATCTGTTCCTTGTGACCCTTATTGAGACCCTTAATCTGGCCCTCATGACCCTTATTTTACCCCTGTGACCCTTAATTCTGAAGTCTTAATTTCAAATACTAAATTTTCACCACAAGTAACTTTAGATTTTTATAATCTAGAGAGACATCATTAAATTCGTTGAAATTTGAATTGCAGTATAAAAATCTGGAATTCTCATCAAGAATCGAAAATAAAAAATAACTGATTAATGAACCTGAACATGGCCGGAAGGTGTTTTATTAACTTGAAAACAGATGATCGCGAACGTGAATTTCACTGGGATTATGGGAACAGTTGCGGTTGATTCTTATTTCATATTGTGGGATGATCCGAATTGATTCATTTGACTAATGGAGGTGAGCAGTTTTACATTGGCTGTTGTGAGGCAGATGTTTTATTCATGAAGCTATTCTCAACTTCTGCGGAATACCTTGCTATGTACACGTGGGCCTGTATTTTTCAGTTTATTGCGTAATATACTCACCATGAAGTCGTTAAAGTGGTTCGGGAGAGGCGGCTATATTACCTCGGTCAAGTGTCATGCAGGTGTCGAAGGCTCCGAAGGAATTCAATATTTTTCTTTAAAATAATTTTTTGTTAGGATGACTGGTGGTATTTTTTTCTTTCAAATTTTTTTTTACAAACGATCCATTCAATTTCATAAATTTTTTCACGAATACAAACTTTGATAAACTCTATTCGCTGAAATCAATCGAAAATCAGTTTTTCATACAGACTCAAAAGAATTGATATTTAAAAAAAAAAATGGAATTAATTATGGCTCAAAAAAAAAATCAATACCCTTTTGTTCCCAATGCTCTGAGGCCCTCCAATTGGCGGATAATTGCATGAATAACGGCAATTTTTTGTAATTTACAATGAGAAACTCTCTTCCAAATTTTGCTCCTAAAAATCTATGAACAATAAATTTCCCCAAAAGTCGATTCCCCGCGAGATGAATGAAGTTTTCGAAAGTTAAAATAATTTTCATGTTTCATTCATAACGCGGAAGTGTTCGGGGAATACTGATGTAATCCGGAAAGTTATCCAAACACTGCTCATGCATGAAAATTCGATTCCGTGAAAGAAAAAAACACAAATTTTCCGCAGATTCAAGATAATTTCCTTTCGTTATCCGCAACGCGGAAATTTCCGCGAAAAAATTGGGCTGCGAAATGCGATCCGCGTGACGTCGATTCCGCCTAAGTGCTTCTACATTTTCCTCGCTCGATTCGTTCGGAATAATTAATGCCTAATTATCATTGAATCCAATCACGACACCTGGATGACCTCAGCGAGTTCATCGATTGCATTCGTACCATCAAAACGCGGGAAACTGATGACTAAACGTGCAATTACCAGATGAGAGGATTTCATTGCCAGTATCATCCGCGATGAGGGTTGCCCGCGACTATTCAATCTTGAAGATTATGTTGATAGTTTGCCCACGCAGAGTAGACGAGGTCACGCACTCGCGATTCACCGCGATGATTTCCCGAGTGAATCATCAATTCTTTCGCGAATGTCATGAGGGAATTTTTGCCGAGTGTCTTATTCACTTCGCGAAATGTTCAAGACTCCGAGCGTTCGCTATTGATGAATTGTAATTCAATTATTCCGGAGAGATACCGCGGTTATCACAGGATAAAACAGTTTTTTAATGAGTCAACACTTGAGGGCACATTTTCCATCCCCGCTGATCAGTCTTCACTTTCCGAGTCATCGCTGGCCGCATGCGTGTTGGAAATGATTTTTCGCGATCGCGGGGTGACACTTGTGAGATTACATTTCAAAGGACACTCGAGATAACGGTCAGCACAGGACATTTTGGCACGAGGAGGTAGCGTTACGAACTGGGGGGTCGCGATCGCTAGGAGATTTGCGCACTTCGCGTGTCGGTTTGGCGTAGCTTGCTCCTTGCTCCTGTTGATGATGCTGATCCCGAGCAGGTGAGGGATGTTGGGACATGCGACCGCCATCTCGCGGATCGCGGGAGAATCGCGGTTTTCTCACGGCGTTGCCGCTTTATCGCCGAGTGGTTTAGAATTTTCCGGTTTGATCGAGGATCGTGAAGTGAGGAAACCGCGAGAAAAATTGGGGTATGGCTGGACTAGACAAAAACTCTGTACCGTTCGGTGGTCTCGGTGGTTAAATCGTTGGTTCGGCTTGACAAAAAGATATCCTGATTTTGGCGTTTTTTGTATGAAAAAATATTTTTTACCTAGAAATACAAAATTGGGGTCTAGGAGTCTCCCCTGGTTCAAAACCATCTTTCGAGGCATCAGCACGCCATTTCTCGAGCCTAGAAACTGACTTAGACTTATCACAAGTCTATGCACAGTCAGGGATATGCACAGTCGTGGAAGGTTCCATGACTAATCGTCACAAAAACATTTCATCACGACGATTCATCACAAAAGAAAATCATCACAAAACAAATTCAACACAAAACAAATTCATCACAAAACAAATTCAACACGAATAAATAAAAACGCACGATATCAAAATATTTTATCATCTCATCAAATTTATTTAAACCAATTTATAAGACACTACATTATGAAATTGGTTCATTTCCATTAATAACATCATCAACCTAATCATCATCACTAATTGGTTTATCGAAACCACAGAATACAACAATACCTTACAATTTGATATTGCGATTGCACGCAGATAATCAAGAATATTAGTGAATATTAGTGTACGAAACTAATGTTCAATCGGTCCTGTGTTGAATTTCCATGTGATGAATTCAGTAGCGAAGCGGTAAACCGAGTTAAGTCGTTTTTTACTATTGGCTAGTTTTTGACGAATATCTCGGAATCTAAAAGAGATAGAAAGATTCTTGTCATGACCTTTTTTGTAGAGCCAATAGAGCGTAATAAAAAAAGTCGTGAGAAAAATTTTGCTATCTCTCTTAGATTCCGAGATATTCAGCAAAAACTGGCTAATAGTCAAAATCGACTTAACTCGGTTTACCGCTTCACTACTGAATTGTTTGTTGTGATGAATTTCCATGTGATGAAATGCCTGCTGTGATGAATTGATGTGATGTGATGAAATGTCAATGTGAAATTTAGTCCTGTTACGTCGTGGAAGGATCTACGGAGCCCCCCCGGATGGTTCGTGAACCGTCCCGCAATCTCGTGAGGGGCAAGGACAGAATAATGCTCGTATCGAATATGACGGTATAGAATATTGGAGACGCGTTGACCACACTGAGAAAAAAATTTATTCCTTCCAAGAAAATGTTATTGGTGATATCTTTTTCATACTCTTAGTAGAAGAAAATATCTCTTTTGGAACGTATTTCTCCAGGCCAGTCATTTCCAGGTGCTCCGAACTCAGTTCCAAGCGTGAGAATTATGGTGATCTATAAGAATATTCTTCTGCATATGACCTCGAAGAAACTCCAATAATAATTATTAACATTTGGAATTATTCCAATTTTCTTTACCTGAGAAAATCGCCAATTTGTAAAATCCGGAAGATATCGGAGAACATTTTGTCAAGGTCATATGTAGCATAATAATCAGATTGTTCAACATCACTGTAATTTTTGAGGATAGACTTGGACTCTCTGAAAATGACTGTCCTGGAAAAATTCGTTCTGAAAAAATATTATCTTCTGACGAGAATATCAATCCTTGGCAGGAATAATTTTTTCTCTCAGTGCAAACTTCGAAACAACAATTCGTTTGTGGCTCGCGCCACATTTTTTCCCGGTACTTCATTCATTTTTTTTTCAATGGTCGGCCATACGGCATGATGAGAGCCAGTAATTTTTCCATCAAAGTAAACACTTGGAGAGGGCAAATCGAATTGTTTTCAGTGATTTATTTACATTGTTACAATATATACAATTGCCTTCGTATTCTCAAAATTTTGGTGGTCTGATGCATCTTCCGTTGAGGCACATCTTTCCACCACCACATTCTGTGCCATCAGCAGCAGCAATGTCCAATTTCGTGCAGTACTCATTGCGCTCTGGGTTTATGCAGCTTAGCCTTGTGCAGATACCAGCGTTTATCTCGCAGGCCTTGGTCCCCTCCAATTTCTCGCACTGCTTGTCAGCGTTCATGAATCTTCCTGGGAGGTATCTCGGCAGGGGCGCTCTGTGGTTTGGCTTGTTGTAGAGACAAGTGGGATTCGTACTGTGGAAACAAACTCATTGATAAATATTTCATCGCAGCATTGAGATTTTGTTAAAGTAGCTCGATCCTTCGGCCGGGCTGCGCTGTTTTTTTCGATATTTTCAGATTTTTAATTTTTCAACTGAATTGCATGGAAAAAATTTGAGAAAATTCATACCCAGTCAGTATTATCTAAATTAAATTTCGCAAAATATTGATATTTTTTCAAACATTTCACTCTCATAAATAAATAATAAAACTTGTTTGCAAAACTGGATTATTTTTTATGAGGTGTTATGGGGTGTCAAAAAAATTCTTGTTTTCACATCTAATGAAAAAAAAATCAGATTTTAATCTTTGATTAGAATGGAAATGTTGATTTTTACGTGTTTGCAAAACGGTGAATTATTTTTTATGAGGTGACAAAAAAATTCTTGACTGATTTGACCCTGATTTTTAAACATTTCTTCTTTAAAAAACCAAAACGATAATTAAATTGAGGAAAAAAAATTAGAATTCCGAATCTAATCGAGTTTTCTGCAATTTTTTTTGGAGTTTTCAATAATATTTGAATTTACCGTAAGGTTAGAGCTACTTTAAGAGTTTGATCTTACTCGAGGAATTCTTGAATGTCATTCACACTGCACTTGGACCATTCGGCCGAGTTCTCGGTGACACGTCGAGAACCGGCCATTATGTGTCCATCTTGGGAGGGGCAGTCTTTGTGGTTAATTCCATCGTGCAGAGCACCAAATCTGAAATTGAGTTATTGATCAGTGATGAAAAGGATTCAAGTCCACTTGAATCTTTGCTGAGTTTTCGAGGATTATCTCCGAAACTAAGGGAGATAGACAAATTTTTGTAATGACCTTTCTTGCTGAGCGATTTGAGAGCTACAAAAAAGGTGGTGATGAAAATTTTGCTATCTGCCTTAGATTCCGAGATATTCAGTGAAAACTGATCGACAGTCAAAATTAACTCGAAGCTTTTTCGAGGTAATATAGACAGCATCATTATTTCGTTTTATTTATACAAAAAATATAATTCAGTTAAACAATATAATGTGAAACGATAAATGACGTACGAATGACCGAGCTCGTGAGTAGCCGTGTGAATTCCATCGAATGCGGCTGAATCAGTGATAATCGCAACGTTAAACTGCTCTTGGTAGTAATCGTTTCTGTGGCAAGCTCCTCCAACCAATGCTACCCCTGAAGTGACGAACGAGTGACGATTTAATTCGCAAAAATGAGAATGGAAAATAATAATTTGTTTAGGTCAACAATTGAGTAGCGAAGTGGTCAAACGGTTCAAGTCGATTTTCGCTATTGGCCAGTTTTCAATGAATATCTCGAGATCTAAGGGAGACAGCAAAATTTTTCTCATAACCTTTTTAGTAGCACTCAATTCGCTCTATAAAAAAGGTTATTATGAAAATTTCGCTATCTCCCTTAAATTCGGGAATATTCCTGGAAAACTCAACTGAAGACTAAATTGACTTTAACCGTTTGACCACTTCGCTACTGAAGTGTCCGAATGGCCAAGTGGATTTTAATTTGTTTAGGCGATAAATTCATTCAAACTGATTTTTCAACCGTATTTCATACTCTGCACTCTTACCCAGGGTTCCTGAGTCACACTTTTTCTCCCCGGCGTAGAACGAACACAATTCGCGCCTGAAAAAATCGTCGAATCAAGGTTTTTCCAATATTTTTAATGAGTAAATTCACGAATTTTTATGGAGAATTCTAGAACTATCTTACGATGTCATCGTTACGATTACGTCGTAGGCGTCCAGTGGAATGTCTTCTTTACGCGCGTACCAGTAGGGGCCGCTTGCGCGTACGGCTTCACTTCCTTTCGTTACGTTTTCACTGTATTCATTGGCGGTCATGTAGTCCAGTACTTCATCGTCCTAAATCGTATGCATTTATTGAGAGTGGGAATGGGCGATGGTTGTGGATTAATCGAAAAAAACATCGATGTTTTTCATTCCATTTTTCTGACGGCCGATTAATCGATTTTCAATTTTATTTCCAACCATCGATATTTTTGAATAAGTAAAATTTTTTTTTTGTCGAATAATTATATTTGCTGAGAATTAAAAAAATGGTAATTTATCGGCAATTAGAAGCAATTCTTTTTGGTAAGTGGATAAGTCCAATCGGTTATTGTTTTTTTAAATTTAAATTTACAAATTTTTTAAATATCAATTTTTCAGTTTTTTTGCATTTCAATTTTTAACAATTAATGCAACTAACGTCCAGCCACGGAAAATATTAAATATATTTTTTTCAATAAAAATGAGAAGAAAAAATTATGAAAAACAATTTTTTTTTGCTTTTTTTTCCAATCGGTTATTGTTTTTTTAAATTTAAATTTACAAATTTTTTAAATATCAATTTTTCAGTTTTTTTGCATTTCAATTTTTAACAATTATTGCAACTAACGTCCAGCCACGGAAAATATTAAATATATTTTTTTCAATAAAAATGAGAAAAAAAATTATGAAAAACAATTTTTTTTTGCTGTGTAATGAGAAAAAACATGGATTCTTCAATATTGAAAGAATTTCCGACCTACATTGATCAAGGTTTAAATACACTCATCTAAATGAAAAAATAGTAAAATAATTGATAACCTAAATTTCCACTTGATGATGAATTAATATTTAAAATAAGAAACTATAAATTTTCTATTAAATTCAAATAATCGTCAATCTTCCCAACTCAATTACTGATGAATGAAAAATTCGATATTTGGCTATTTAAACTGATGATTGCTTCAGTAATTAAATTCAAGAGTGATATCAATTAATTGGCTGCTTAATAATTTACCATTAATTATTATTTATGCACTCACCTCAGTCAAAACGATACCCGCTATGTTCAGCCGGAACTTTGGATTCTCAAAGTATCTGTATTTCAGATCCACACTGTTCCAGAATGCAACTATGTATGCAGTTGCGTACCAAAAATCTTTGCCCAGTTTTTTGTAGAGATCGTGAGTGACGACGATTAGAAGCTCAGGGTATACGATGTCGGGTCTTTCCGGTGTTTTAGTTGCCGATAATTTTGGGTAATCGACACTTGCCATTACTGAAACGCCGATAAATCATGAGTACGAGCCCGCTTGAATTGGGAAATATTCGCAGAACCTACGTAATTCAGAATATTTTTGATCGACCGCAGGGGGTGCTTTCTTGTAGACAATGTGATAATGATGATCGTCTTGCTCGGACTCGGGAATATCGTCCACTGATCTGCGCTGCCTCTTGACCTCCTCGACGAGACGTTCGGGAATTGGCGTGATTACCAAATTTTCAGATGCTATTGTTCCAATCTTAGTGGCACAGACCAAGAACATCAGTGAATAGTGCAGTTTGATGATTTTACGGACAAAAAAATTTAATTGTAGAACCTATCGAATTCGTTGGAAAATTCTATTGAATTTCTATTGAACTGTTCGATTAGTTTTTGGCCGATTCTAGTGAAATGTTCAATAGAAAATATATGAAAAGAATAAGTTATATAGAAAAATCGAATTCTGTTGACTTTTTCTATTGAACATGTCTATAGAAGCAGCCAAAAATTAATAGAAAGTTGAATAGAAATTCAATAGAATTTTCTAATGAATTCGATAGGTTTTTCTATTAAATTTTTTCGTGCGTGTTACGAGGGTGATTCAACACGGAGAGGAATTGTTTAGAAAAATTCTGTGGCGATTCGTACAATTTCAATTCCGACTCGCACTTTTTATTGAAATTCCACTTCGCTCGCGGTTTCCGCTCAATGTAATATTCATTTTCTATTTTACTTACCATTGCCCGACTGTTATCGTCTCTCTGACGGACCACGAGTGCCGCTGACTTTTTCAAGTCTTCGTATGCCTGAAGCTTCTCCATTACCTGTAAAGACACCGTCAACATGACCAAGTCTGCACTGTTAGAAAATTACTCTTAAAATTACATGGAAATCTATGTAAATTTACATGGAATTTCCTTATTCTGACCCTCATGACCTCTATTCTGACCCTCGTGACCCTTAATCTGACCTGTGATAATTTACATGGAATTTCCATTGATCTTGTTAAAATTTTATTTCTCAGGTTCACACGACAACGCAAATTACTGAAAATCATGAAAATTCAACTTTTCTTCCGAATTTTCAATCTGTTACTTAATTTTCGCGATAGGTTTGAAACTCCAAATTGTCATTAACAATTCAATGATCATTCATAACGAAAATCTTAATTTTACTGAATTTCCAAGATGAATCCGGAATTCCACGATCAATTTAGTGTAAAATTGAATTTAATTTCAGAATATTGAAGATTCAAATGCATCTGTTACCCAAATTTCAAACAAATTCTAACAGTGTATTCGGAAAATACCGAATAGGGAAATGACCTAGAGAAATGAGCTTACGTCGGAGTACTCTGTTAAATCAGGGCCAGAGTCCCCTGATTTTAGTAGGTAAACTGGAGTGTCGTAGCCAACGAGAATTCCCTCCGTCGGCTGTAGCCACAGTTCAATGTCTGACCCGAAAGCCCTCAGGTAGATTCCAGTGCTACCGTCCGCCGACCTCTTCTCCACTCGCGGCCAGTGGATTGAGGTGATTTCATAATCGACAACTGCAATGATTTCAGTTGTGATGCCCAATTGAATCACGAATGAGTGATATCACGTATGAAAAAATTCTATAGGATTTGCTATAGGATTTCCTATAGGATTTGCTATCGAGTTTGCTATAGGATTTGCTATATGATTTTCTATAGGGTTTGCTGTAGGAATTGCTATAGGAATTGCTATCGCGATTGCTGTACGATTTCCTATAGGATTTCCAAATAGGACTTGCTATAGAGTTTGCTATAGGACATACTATAGGATTTGATGTAGGATTTCCTATAGGATTTGCTATAGGATCTGCTATACGATATCCTATAGGACCTGCTATAGCATATCCTATAGGATTTACCGTAGAATTTCCTATAGGATTTGCTATAGGAATTGCTGTAGGATTTCCTATAGGATATCCTATAGGATTTGCT
Source organism: Diachasma alloeum (assembly GCF_001412515.2). NCBI lineage: Eukaryota > Metazoa > Arthropoda > Insecta > Hymenoptera > Braconidae > Diachasma > Diachasma alloeum. The sequence goes on from NW_021680352.1 coordinate 811,310, forward strand.
GTAGAATTTCCTACAGGATTTGCTACATGAATTGCTGTAGTATTTCCTAGGGAATTTGCTGTAGGACCTGCTATAGGATATCCTATAGGATTTGCTGTAGAATTTGCTATAGGAAATCCTATAGCCAATCCTATAGGAAATGTTCCAATTCTCCATAGGATTTCCTATAGAAAATCCTGCAGGATATTGTCATACGTGATAAATTTTTTGAGCAATTGACTCTGAATTTTTTACCATCGTCGCCCATCGTCTTGAAGGCCTGCATTCTTTCGCTGGGAGTCATTTGCTCATGTATCTAAAATTAATCAGTCATTAGGCATTTCTAATGTTTCCATAGTCATTAATACACTCACCCTCTGCAGTGGCACAGCACTCGCTGCGCAAAGTACAGCAAATCCCCAGAACAGCATCGTAATTCCTACGAATAGTGTCATCATGAGGAGACGAAACTCTTGTGATTGTATTTTCATTATATTAGCGCAGAAGAGATTAGTGCTCACCTCGCATTTCCGATTATTCACTTCCTTCCTCGAGAAATGGCAAACGAATGTATCGAGAAACTGTCTTCAGTTCCTTTTAAATGCAATCTGCCCTTGGCAATCTATTGATACTCTGATAAAGACACTTGATCGCATAACTTTACGTCAGTCAGCCTCGTGAATTTCATTCAATAAGATCCAAGGTCAATTGTTTGTTGTGATAAATTATCACTTACGATATTTATGACTTGCCAAAATTACAGGATCATTCGCCGCTTTGCGGTTCGATTATTTCACTTCATTTGCGATACGACTTAAATATTTATTCAGCATGTGGAGGAAGGCTTGGAATTATTCTCACATCGCGGAAGGTTTTTACAATTTTCCATGAATGGAATCGACTGACCGTTACTCGCTCTAATAATTGATTAATCAGTTCGGCATCGATCAAAATATGTATTCTTCATTGCTCTCATCCCTGAAGTATTATTGCTTAACAAAATGGTGAATGTGAAATGTTCTCATGAATGGATCACACAAAGGAAGAAACTGAAAATTCGGATCAAATCATTTGATTCATATTCATCGCGACACTGTGAGCATTCACAGGTCAATCGCACCCAGTGAATTCGCCTCATAGACCGGGTAGTTTCAATTTGAAGTCACGCATGCCTCGTATTGATGACATGGACACACATAGGAAAATCTAAACGTAAATTAATAGAATAATAACCCGAAAAAACCGTTTCATAGAATAATTGACCCGAAAAATCAAATATTTTATTGATTTCCAGATCATTTGAACAGAAAATCAATGGGATTTTCGATTTTTCACACGATAAAAATTTCCGTAATTTGGCACGGAAAAATTACAACGAAAATTTTGAATAGTGTAAGTGTAAATAACGTTTAACAAACCGCAATTTACGCTTGGCAAAACGTAATTTACATTTAGGTTTCTCTGTGTGCACACAGCCTTAATCTTCTCACACTAAGACCCCATATAAATCAATGAGTTGTGCTTAATGTACGATTATCCTTCAAACTGTCGACTTACACGAATCACAAGTGTATTCTTCCCAAAATTAAATGACGATTCTTTGAATTACGAGGCGAGTGGGTTAATCAACAATAAATCACACTAGACATGTAGATATGTATCCTTTATTCTACTTATCCCTAAAGTATTCAAATTTAACAAAACGCTGAATAATAAAATGTCTCCAAAAATGGATAGCACAAAAGTATAAACATAACATTGAAATCAAATGAATCATTCGATTCACATTAATCGTGACACCGTAAGCATTCAACAATAACTCCATAAGAATCATGAATTCACCGTTCACTCGCAACCAGTGAAATCCTCTCATAAAAGGGTAGTTTCAATTTGACTTCACACATGCCTCGTATCGATGACGACAGCATGTGCAAATACAGCCTCAATATTTTCACACTATGACGCTATGCAAATCACTGAGTTCTGCTTAATGTACGATTATTCCCTAAACTGTCATGTCTCTCATCATCATCATCAACAGCGATCAAATGTCTTTCAACTTCTGCGAATGCGCAACCACAACCAGAGACAATCGTCACTGGTGTATTCACTTGTGATCACCAAAAACATTTCAAGTTGACGATGAAAAATAGGTATCACCCCTACTTATCACGGGTACAGTTGATTGCGGGACAAATGATCAGAAATTTGATCACATGGTCAAGCCACCACAAATCCTTCTATCACAAGCTGTTTTGATCACCGGACAATTCAGCGGTTATACGTCAGCTAAGTTTCCTATTGAAATATGGAATTCCTACTATGCAGTCGTCAATGATGAGCCCAGGACCAATAGTATGATGGAAGGTTGGCATAATGCTTTTCATCAACGTGTTGGTAGAAATCATGAGCAGTTGGGCAGATTTATCAATGCTTTGAAAGTCGAGCAAGCGTTGTCTGAAGTGATTTGGGAGCAATTTAATGCTGGCCGTCTCATTTCATCAAGGAAGCGGAAGAAATACTGTGATTACGATGTTCGTTTCTACGCGGTGGTGACGTCGTGGGTTAATGAGGGCGATGTTTTGGAGTATTTACGCGGGGTTGCTCACAATCTTTCTCCGTGAGAAAGAACCATTATCCAACACGACAACTCAATGGATTCTAATGAATTATTAAATACTCTAAAACTTGAACCGTTCATGGTTTTCATGTTTTTTTTTTCATCGTAATTAAATATACACTAAATACACTGAATTGCTGATAATTTAATATTGTGTGATGTATTTTCTTGATGATCTAATTATTCTGTGATTATTTTTCTCGTGATCAATTGTCCTGTGATCAATAGAGGTGCAATCTAAAAATATCCACTCAGCACTAGCTCTCTCCCTTCCTCCCCTCAAATCAATCATTTTGTCTCATCGGGAGATGTCTCCCTCCTTGATCCTCGTATTCAGCAAAAATTTCATGATCTATTTTGCTCTCCATTCGATCGTCCACAATTGGTGGTCTTTTTGCTGGGGCCATTGTTTGACAAGTGCTTCCACAGTCCTGTAATCAGTGGCACATCTGTGAAACAATCGGCCTTGGGCTACGACTGCTACGAACACATGAGATCGACAGATCGCGATTCTCCCCAGGCATTTTGAACTTTGAATCCTGGCATTGGCCTAGGCACAACATGATTACTCATGCTACCTGTGTGTCTTATTGTCGCCATGGGGATGCCATTCGCAGTTGATTTCTTCGTTGTCTTCCTCATTTCTCCGCTCGAGTCATCTTCAAAATGAACCTGACATTGGAATCATCAATGAAAATGAGTTATTGGTAGTCATGATGTGAGTCATGGGTGATTATTGTCGGGACTTACCCAGGTTTTTTCGGAGGGTTTCACCTCGTGGGTCAGATCAATCAGCAGATTCTTCTCGCTCTTCTTCACCTCGGCCAACGTCTCCTCGGACTTTCCGATGGTTTTGTCGTTGTTGACTGGAATGGATAGGAAAATATGTGATTTTTAGGAAGTTTTGCTCGAGTTGTTTGATAATAATGAAGATAACGCGGGAGACAATGTTTGGTCTTGACAATCTCACTTGAGCTCTTGTGTAAATACATCAACATATGGGGAATTTCATTGTATGCAGGAGGCTGTGTACCTCATTACCACTCGACAACTAGAAATTGTATTGATAGAGGGAATAGGGCTCTCAAGGAGAGCAGAATTATCAGAGTCAACATTAGAGCTTTAATGTGAACATATGGGCGTGGAGATATTTGATATTGTTCAAAATATTTTAATTATATCACGAATGTTAATTGAAATCAGAAAATTCAGGCGAATGTATCCTAAAATTTCCAATGAAATCTGAAATTTCATTTTTTATTTTCCCTCAAAATCGAATTTATTGTCGAAAGATTGAAATTTTCATTTTTTCTACTATTTCTCATAAAATTCTCGCCTGGCCCTTTTGACCCTTATTTTGACACCTATGACTCTTATTTAAACCCTTATTCTGACCCTTATTTTAACTATGACCCTTGTTCAGGCCCTTGTAACCTTTAATCTGACCCTCATTATAACCATTGTGACCATTATTTTACCCGTGGTGACCCATAATCTGATCCTTGTGATACTTATTTAGACCCTTGATCTGCCCCTTGTTACCCTTATATGACCTTTAATCTGATCCACATAACCTTTGCAGCCCTTAATCTGATCCACATAATCCTTGCGACCCTTAATCTGATCCACATAATCCCTAATCTAACTGTTGTGACCTTTATTTGGATCTTTAATTTGCCCCTTGTGACCCTTAATCTGATCCTTGTGACCCTTAATCCTGAATCTGACCCTTGTGACTTATTTAGACCCTTATTCTGACCTTTAATCTCACCCTTGTGACCCTTATTTGGACCCTTAATCTGACGCTTGTGACCCTTAATCCTTAATCGAAAAAACTGAAATTTTCATTTTTTTTTTCTGTATTTCATCAAAATCTCTCCTGACCTTCCAGACCCTCATAATTCTAGCCATCACCAGTCTCACCCTCCCGGCCCTTGCGGCCCTTTCCTCCACGCACGCATCCAAAAAATTGTACATTCCCAATAATTTCCAAGAATGTTGAATATGATTAATGGAAATTTAATAGACCTCAGGAATGTGGAGGCCATTATCCGGTGGAAATCCATCAGTGAATTGCTTTCTGACCCCCCCCCCCTCCCCCCGGCAGCCACACGTACCCGGTATGCATATCCCCGAGTTAATGGAACACTCGGCCAACCAATCGCATTTAGCATTTGTGATTAAACTTCTCTGTCTCAATCCAGTGGCCACTATTCAATACTATTGATTCACTAATTTGCATATTTCAATTGACATTCATACCAGCTGCGCCAGCAACCCACCATTTCCCCCGCGCGCGCCAAGTGTCAATACCAATTGTTAGAAGGGTTTAAAGTAGCTCTACCCTTGTGACCCTTGTGACCCTAGTTGTACCCAAAGATTATTGAAAACTGCAAAAAATTGCAGAAAACTCGATTAGATTCGGAATTCTAGATTTTTTCTCAATTTAATTATCGTTTTGGTTTTTCAAATAAGAAATATTTAAAAATCAGGATTGAATTCAGTGTCTTATGTGAAAATCAACATTTCCATTGTAATCAAAGATTAAAATCTGATTTTTTTTCATTAGATGTGAAAAAATCAAGAATTTTTTTGACACCTCATAAAAAATAATCCACCGTTTTGCAAACAAGTTTTATTATTTATCTATAAAAGGGAAATATTTGAAAAAATATCAATATTTTGCGAAATTTAATTTAGATAATGCTGAATGGGTATGAATTTTTTCAAATTTTATCCATGCAATTTAGTTGAAAAATTGAAAAACTGAAAATATCGAAAAGTACAGCGCAGCCCGGCCGAAGGGTAGAGCTACTTTAACAGTGGAAACAATTGATATACTTACGGGGAATAGTGTTGAGAGTCTTGCTGGGTGGATGATGAATGCGTGGATCAGCTCGGGACTGTTGCCAGGCTTCGTATGCTGTGTTGAATGCCTGGGCAACAGTTAGTGTCACTGTTTGGGCGGTTTTTCTTTTTGGGCATAAAAAAGCATGGCACTCCATTGTCTCATTCAGATTTGTCGCTATGAATGCGAATACATGATCGTGAGCGGCATCCGCGGAACAGTAGGAAATCCTGGAGGCGGAAGATAAAAGGAGAATAAATTCATGAATTTTTATTTCCATTTGAGTGTTGTTTATTTGCAAATTTTTCTGTTCAACTCGGGAATGTTTTTTGGGATCAATGAGGGGGAGGGGGATAAAGGGTGTTTTTTCGTTTGTCATTTTTTTGTCGCCCGGATTGTTCAATTGAAGTGGATAAATCAGTAGCGAAGCGACACTGTTTAAGTTCATCTTGGTTGAGTTTTCGAGGAATATCTCTGGATTTGAGGGAGATAGCGAAATTTTTGTCAAGACCTTTTTTGTAGCTCTGAGTTCGCTCTATGAAAAAGGTCATGACGAAAATTTTGCCATCTGCCTTAGATTCCAAGATATTCTCTCAAAACTAACCGATTTCGTGAAATAATCTTCACGAGTATTACTAATATTAATATTATTATGTTTGTTATATACTAGACCTGTGCGCGCGCTATCTATTCGTTGTAAAAATGAAGAAATCGAATTTATTAAACTTCGTATACTCATAGATGTTTTATAAATATTGATAATGACTTGAAGAGAATTAAGAGAATGAAGAGTGAAAAATCAATGAATAATTTTTAATCTTCGATTAATTCTTTTTTTTTACTTTAAAAATAATCTGATTAAAGTCTGTAATTGTTGAAAAATGAGGGGAGGGTTATGAATTGATTTCCTAGAAAACTGAAAAAATATCTTGAATTCTTCGGAAAATTTCACAGTTTTCCAGATAACCGCAGATCTTCAAAGATTTTTCTCGAATTATTTGGGAAACCGAAGAATTTTCATGAATTTTGTAGAGTTTAGAATTTATTTATGAAAATCTGAGAAGCAAGAATTGATCATTTTTGCGTATGATAAATATGAAAAAATTGAAATTTGGGAAGTGAAGTATAATTTGTAAGTTGAAAAAATTTAGAAATACTTTTTTTCTCATGATCAACAATGAGGCAATTTAGATACGTTTCGATATAAAGATTAACTTCACACATGAAAAAGTGATGAATATGACGCAGAAAAATTTTTTGGCATTTGAAGAATTTGAAAATAGCGGGGATTTTTTCAGCGACAATTTCACGCGACTCGTTGACCAATCAGAATTGAGGATTAGCGGTCAGGTAGTTTCGAGATATTTCGATATAAAACAACTTCACGTTTCTTCCATCTTTAGTGAATACTTTATTCACCTATATATTGAGACTTGGAGTTGGTCCTCTTCCGTAGCCAAATCAGTCATGCGAATGCCCCGAAGGCTGACCCCGAGAGAGACTCTCTGTAATTTTTTACCACTGGCCTTTACCTGAAACAAAATACGTCAACTGTAATTAATTAACGCCCTCTCCGGCTGCAGTCATCTGCTCAGGTACGCGCTAATTGCCCCAGTATTTTCCACAATGATAACGTGTGTGCATTGAGCTCACAGTTTTCCGTCACCCTCCGAGGGGGATGAAAGATACGAAAAGCTCTCTGTGCCGACATCCGCTTATCTGACATCGTCAGACTTGAGAGCTTTGTTCAGTTACGAATCTAAAGCTCCGTCCACGGTCTCTCGTGGAGAGGGAGGGTGCCTCCGTGAATATAAATATTAAACAGAAATATTTCTCGAGAGAAAAATTGCAAATATTAATATTATTAAGCGCAATACATTGATGTTAATATTAATATTAACGTCAATAATAATTTAATCGTATTATATTAAATATTAGGGGGCTTCGCCCCCCCCTGCTCGCTCCGCTCGCCAACTCGGAGGGGCTTGCCCCCCCGCTCGCTTCGCTCGCTCTCCCCCCATCCGTGTGGCCGCAGCGGTGTGACCGTACCCATAAATATATTCCATATTGGCACCCCCTCATATAGACATCCCTTATAAATACAGGCACCTCCCCACATAGGAACCCCTATATAGGCACCCAGCGTCCCCTGAATTTTTCACCTAATTTTTTTATTTTTATAGAGAGATATTATATAGTATATTAAATGAGAGATGAATATTGCTTCATCGAAAAATGAAAAATATTAATATTAACATCAATATTTTTAATTTTTTGACGAAGCAATATTCATCTCTCATTTAATATACTATATATCTAATATAATACGATTAATTACAATCTATTAATATTAATGTAATTCACCGAATCCTGCGGAGCTGAAAGAAATTTCACTCCTCGGTGATTTCTACGTGTGTACTACGATATTACAGATTATATTTTCAAAGGAATGAATGAATTTCACAATTTTAAACATAATTTTTCCAGTTTCGTTTCGTGAATATTTATAAAATGTCTGAAGTAAATTAATTAATGTGTTCATGAAGGAATTTGCCCTAATTTCATTCGCGAATTACATATTTGAAATGAAAATCCCACTACGTTTGAGAGAGAAGTATTTCTTCAGAGAAAAATTCTGAATATTAATATTATTAAGCATAAGACATTAACAATAATATTTTTATTTAATATTGATAGATTATCTTATTTAATATTGATAGATTTAAAATATTAATAGAAGATAATTAATCGTATTAATCTATGTTATAAAAATCCTAATTGATTTCTGGTGATGAAAATTTGATTCTCGAAATTAAGACTCCAAAATTAGGGGTCGCGAGGGTTAGAGTAAGGGCACAAGCAGCAGATTAAGGGTCGTGAGGGTCAGAATAAGGGTCACCAGTGTCAGATTAAGGCTCGTGAGGGCCAGCACAAGGGTCACGAGAGGCAGATTAAGGGTCACGCGGGTGAGAATAAGGGCCGCGAATGTCAGATTAAGGTTCACGAGTCAGAATAAGGGGGCCACGAGGGTCGGCTTAAGGTTCATGGGGGTCAGATTAAGGGTCACAAGGGTTAGAATAAAGGTCCAAATAAGAATCACAAGGGTCAGATTAACGGACACACGGTTCCGATCCAAACAAGGGTTATAAGGTTCCGAGTCTAAGGGTCGAATCCGCGGGTCCCCCAGTGTAATCATAATTACTCAATTTCCGTTTTGTTAATATTTATAAAATGTCTGAATTAATTTAATGAATGTATTCGTGAAGGGGCGTGACCCAATTTAAATCGCGAATAAATGAAGTTAATCTTTTCCTCATGCATATGACACTCATTACATAAATGAAATAAAAATCCCACTGAGTTACATGAATTAATCATCTGTGCAAACATTCGTATTATCGTAATACCTACCCATACATTTCCGCAAAATGAAGGATTGCGGGGTATGAATAAGCAAATGACAATATTGAACAGTTATAATTGCTCCGAAATAACAAGTTTATTTTGACATAGCCTTCGTCGCAATGAAAATAATTACTCCGGGTACATACCATGGTCATGACTGTTTTGATAGCCTCGGCGGTTGCCTCCTCGCTGGAGGGCGTCTCCACCAGAGTGCTACCCAGGTATTTGAGTGTAAATGTCGCCTCGGTAACATCACCATGGTCGCTACTCAGTCCACTACCACTGCCACTGGTGCTCTCCACGCAGTCACGACTGTTGGCTAGTGCCCATTCTTCGCACAATTCTGGAACAATTCGGGGGGAGATAAAATTATTTAGGATTATTGGTTTAATGATGAGTGAGGACGCGTATAAATTTTTGTGGAAATTGTAGTTTTTACGGCGATGAATAATTTTATGGTTTGCGAAATCTGTCGATTCATAAAAATACAGATTTTTTTACGATTCAAGGATATTTGTCCAGAGTTGCAAGTGTTCAAAACATTATTGATTGTTTCTCTCTATATTATAAAAATCAAAATCAACGTCTGGTGATGAAAATTTGGTGTAAGTGTGAAAATAAGGGTCACGAGGGTTAAAATAAGGGTCATGAGGGTCAGAATAAGGATCACGAGGGCGGAATAAAGGTCACGAGAGTTAAAATAAGGGTTGCGCGGGTCGTGAAGGTCAGAATAGAGGTCATGAGGGTCAGAATGAGGGGCACGAGGGTTAAAATAAGGGCCATAAGGCTCAGAATTGAGGTCTCAACGATCAGAATAAGGATCACGAGGGCAGGAAAAAGGGTCACGAGGGCTAGATTAAGGGCCATGAGGGTCAGAATAAGGCTTACGAGAGTTACAATGAGGGATAGATTAAGGAGGGATAGAATAAATATCATAAAGGTCAGATTAAGGGTCCAAATAAGGGTCATGGGGGTCAGAAATTAATGGCCATAAGGGTCAAAATAAGGGTCTCTACATATCTTGTCTATATTATAAAAATCCAAATCGACTTCTGGCGATAAATACTCCAAAATTGAAGGTCACGAGGGGTTTAATAAGGGTCAGACTAAGGGTCGCAAGGGTCAGAATAAAGATCATAAGGGTCATATGTAGGTTGGCGAGCAGAGCGAGCAGGGGGCGTAGCCCCCTAGTATTCTTATAACAATATCTCTCTTGTTATCTATTTTTATGTGATTTTTAAGCCCTTTAATGAGTGAATTTTTAATTGAAAGGTGAATTAATTGATAATTGATAAAATGACGTATTTCGTGGAATATGTTCTTTCAAAAAAATGTTGATTTTTTTTTCACCATAAAAACTGTCAATCAACTCATCAACTCATCAATTTTATTTATTCAATTCATCAATTGTCAATGAATTTACTTTCATATTGAAAATTCACCTGTCAGAAGACTTGAAAAAAATAAAAATAAAAAAGCAAAATAAAAATAGGCAGAAGTAGAGATATTTTTATCGAATGAATTGAAAAAAAAACGGTTATTTTGAGTTCTTGCAATTCTGAATAAATAGTCTTGATAAAGGGTGAAAAGGACTATTCAATGCACGTCATAGATACCATTGATTCAATAGACATGCGAATGGTTCTTTTCAGAGCTCGCGAGGAACTCTTCATTTCCCCAGGGTATTCCAAATATATCTGACATTTCGAGAGAGGAAAATATTGAAATTCGCATATAATTCAAATGTCTCGCGTTTGGAATATCCGACGGTGAGAAGGGGCTCAAAGGTTCAATAGTCAAATCCGTATCGACGATTCTATTGGGAGAAAAAAAAGAAGACTTGGAAACGTTATCCCAAGGGATGATGGCTGAAGTCGAATCGATGGAAGTAAATGTATGTTCATGGAGGTACAATGTACTACGAACAGAGATGGAGAAAAAATTTATCTCAATTAATATATTCTTTAATGCTAAATAATGGATTTCACAAGAGTCATATGAAATATCAAATTAAATTGACAAAATATTTTTTTACGTTTTTTTTTTCAGTTGTGTGTTCAAAATTGATATTTTGAGGTTTTTATTTATTTTTGCATTGATATCTTGCACTTTCTGTTGCTCGAACATTTGGAATTTCATTGAAGTTTCAGTGAAATATAAAATTTCAGTATTTCTTCCATGATTTTCTAATGTGCCGGTTCAAACTTTCTGCGTCATGTTTATAATTTTTTCATGTGTCAAGTTTATCTTTATATTGAAACATATCTAAATTGCTTAATTGTTATTCGTGAGAAGAAAAATCTAGTATTTCTAAATTTTTTTAACTCAAATTATTCTTCACTTCCCAAATTTCAATTTTTTCATATTTATCATACGCAATAATGATCAATTCTTGCTTCTCAGATTTTCATACATAAATTTTAAACTCTACAAAATTCATGAAAATTCTTCGCTTTCCCAAATAATTCGAGAAAAATATTTGAAGATCTACGATTATCTGGAAAACAGAGAAAATTTTCCGAAGAATTCAAGAAATTTTTTCAGTTTTCTAGGAAATTAATTCATAACCCTCCCCTCATTTTTCAACAATTACAGAATTTAATCAGATTATTTTAAAAAGTAAAAAAAAAAGAATTAATCGAAGATTAAAAATTGTTCATTGATGTTTCTCTCTTCATTCTCTTAATTCTCTTCAAGTCACTATCAATATTTATAAAATATTTGAGTATATTTGTAAACTCACAAATTATTCTTCACTTCCCAAATAATTCGAGAAAAATCTTTGAAGATCTACGGTTATCTGAAAAACTGAAATTTTCTGAAGAATTCAAGAAATTTTTTCAGTTTTCTAGGAAATCAACTCATAACTCAGATTATTTTAAAAATAAAAAAAAAAAGAATTAATCGAAGATTAAAAATGATTCATTGATGTTTCCCTCTTCATTCTCTTAATTCTCTTCAAGTCACTATCAATATTTATAAACCATCAATGAGTATATGAAGTTTAATAAATTCGATTTCTTCATTTTCACAACGAATAGATAAGCGCACGCACAGGTCTAGTCTCTCATGAAATTTCAATTTTTTTTTCTAACAGTAAACCGTTCTTAAATTTTTAACATCAACTTCTGTCCATTCCTCTGTGCCTCCCACCAACAACCAGTAGATTATCCCTTGGTTACGTCTCGACACACGAGCTTAGTGAGGGATTCTGAGGGTAATGGTGGAGGCACAAGCGACATTGCATTGTGGAACGGGAGACGCCCGGAGAGCAGAGGGCAAAGCGTTCTGTATTCCCCTGACGGCTGCGTCTGGACGACCGAGAGCTTAATCTTCGTCCCTGTCATTGTGTCATTGCGGTCGCGAACTCGTATTACCTTCCGATAGTCGTCTCCACGCAGACAAATGTTTCATTTCAATTAAATGAACTTTATTGAATGATTTTATTAGATTCAATCGAATTCAAATTTTTTTAAATTGTGCACACAACGAAAAATAGATCGTAGGAAGATATTTCAAATTTATTCGATGTTTTACATGACATTTGTGGAATCAAAGACGTAGAAATCAAATTTATTGAGTCCCCTAGTAAAATATAATATTCATGAAATATGTGAAAATATTATAAAAATCATAGTATTTTCAATTCAGAAAATTGCCACTAAATCCAAAATAAAATAATCATCCAATTTATAAATAATACTATCACATGAAACGTAACTATGAATTTAACGTGATGGATTTCGCCAATTTTTTTGCAGAGAATTCGCGAAAAAAAAAGTTTCCACTCATTCGCTCCCACCGAAAATCCCCTAGACTCTATCCCCTTTGCCGATATAAGACTTCAGTCTTCATTTTGACAACTCTAATTGGCGTTAAAGCCAAAGTGACCCTCTCTGTGACCCCAAAAATCGCTCTCAACGTTTTTTTTTCGCAGAGTGGAATTAAAAGTGGAATGGGGTTTCTCAAATCGTGTCTGGAATGTAAAAAAGGGCTTTGTCCATATACCCCAGAGGCTTTTACTGGTTCTTATGTACTTTTCAGGGGGGGGGGGAGGAAAGTTCTCGACGGAAGAATGAAACTTTTGGAACGCTACGGATGGAGTTACTTTGGTGAATTCTTTGTAGCCTCTTCTCAGCTTGTTTTATTCCACTCTCACCAGGTTTTGATATTTTTTCGTCGGTTATATTGTTTTATTTATTTCTTTATCATGCACGAGTGGAGAAAAATCACACAGTCGACTTGTAATTTTCAGGAGGGTGACATTGAATGCCATTTGAGGAAGGAAAAAATCATGAAATTTTAAATTTTGCCAAAAATTCTCAACAGTGTATTCAATATTTTATATTTTATTTGGAAATAAAAAAAAAAGAAATTCATGAAAAAAATTCTTTTTCAATAAAAAATTTATATTTTAAATGAAATATAGAATTAATTTTGAAAGATATTTTTTTTTTCGTTTGAAAAAAATAAAATAATATAAAATATTAATAATATAATAATAATAATAATAATAATAATAATAATATGAAATTTCAAACGAAGAAAAAAATATTTTTCAAAATTAATTCTATATTCCATTTAAAATAAAAAATTTTGAACAGAAAAAGAATTTCAAATCTAAAAAGATGCACGTCTGATGAATTCTGACCCACTCCATTGGTAGCGTACCCCGTGCAGTGCACTCGTATCTTATCCCGTAAAGTTCATTCCAAAAGTCTCGTTACGTTATAAAAGCCCGTTGAATTCAAACCCCTTGATGCCTGTTAATCCTTTTTCTCCTACCGCTACCGTAGATCAAACTGCCTCCGACGTGATTTATATTCCGTCGTGTATATGAAGAGAAATTGATTTTCCATAAATCAAGGGAGGTGTTATAACCTGGCATTCTGAGTAACATTTTCAACGAAAGCTCACTGGTACGTGATATAACACCGTATGCGTACGGCATTCACGATTGATTGATGTTTTAATCAAGAGGTACAGCGTGCATCCATGTATCATGATGCTATGGGGCCAAATTACTGGGGTAAGTGAGTAAATTTTCATGATGAAATTAATTTCGGGTATTATTTTTGAGGAAGAGTTGCATCCGTATGGAATTATCCAACTCTATTTTATGCACTTATTTATGTATTTTTTTAATTTTTTTTTTATTTGTTCATTTATTTATTTATTCATTTACTAGGGGGCTACGCCACCTGCTCACTCCGCTCGCCACCCCCCAAAGGACCTCCACGATCCTTGATCTGTCCTTTGTTACCCTTAATGTGACCCTTCTGACCTCTAATCAGACCCTTGTGACCCTTAAACAGACCCTTATGACCCTTTTTTTACCCTCATGACCCTTAATCTGACTCTTGTGTCCCTTAATCTGACCTTCGTGAGCCTTATTCTGACCGTCCTGACCCTTACTCTGATTCTCATGACTCTTGTTCTGACCCTCATGACCCTGCTTTTGACCCTTGTAACCTTTATTCAGACCCTTATGGTACCCTCATTCTGGCCCTTAATCAGGCTCTTGCGGCCCTTATTCTGACCCTCATGACCGTTAATGTGATTCTTGTGGCCCTTCACTTGACCCTCGCGACCGTTATTCTGACCGACGTGACCCTTACCTGACCCTTGTACCCTTTATTCTGACCCTTATGATCCTTATTCACCCATGACCATTATTGTAACCCTTATTCTGACCCTCATCAGGCCCTTACAGACCCTCATCTGACCCTTAATCAGACCCTGATGACCCTTATTCTGACCTTCATAGCCCTGATTTTGACCCTCGCGACCCTTATAACTCCCATTCTGACTATTATGACCATTATTTTGTCTCCCGTGACCCTTATTTTGACCCTCATAACCCTTAATTCTGAAGTCTCAATTTCGAGTACCAAATTTCCATCACCAGAAGTCGATTTGGATTTTTATAATACAGAGACATAAAATTGTGGAAATTGCGGACAAATTTACACTCTCAACTTTTTTTTTTAATTAATACCCGACTCTATTTCCAATGAAATGAGAATTTTTTCGGCAATTTTTACTTTAATCCCCTGGCAACGATATTACAGAGAAAGTCTTGACAATGAAAGCCTAACGAGTCGCAGTTGATTGCTACTTGGATGTAGCTCAAAGTACTGTACCACAGCGTCGCGCATGCAATTTTCTCGGTGGGTTAAATAGCCCTTTTGTCCCTAGCCCTTTAATCAGTGTCATGAACATCCACTGATTTCATTCCCCCTCAACCCCTCCAATTATTCCCACAGGTCGATGATAATCATGGCCCAGACCGTATTTCAGTATTTCAACGGTTTTATGGGGTCTTGGGCGAAATTCAACTGCTGTGCGTTACGATTGTTCTGCCCCGTTGGCGTATCATAACTCGGGGATATTGCGGCCATTGGATGATGTGTGATGCATGCTGTGTATTAAAGTAGCTCTACCCTTACGGTAAATTCAAAGATTATTGAAAACTGCAAAAAAATGGCAGAAAACTCGAGTAGATTCGGAATTAGTTTTATCATTTATTTATAAGAGGGGAATGTTTGAAAAATTATCAATATTTTGCGAAATTTAATTTAGATAGGACTGACTGGGTATGAATTTTTTCAAATTTTTTCCACTGCTAGAAAATTACTCTTGAAATTTCAAGTGAAAAAAAGCATGAACTTTTTAACAACGACAAAGTTACATGAAATTTCTGTAGAATTCTTCATTGATGAATCAGTTAATTTCTTGAATATTCAAATAATTCTCGATTTTCAGGTCTATACGGCACTGAAAGACCTTGAAAATGTTGAAAATTCAGGCAATAACTTCTCTGAATTTTCAATCTATTGAAAATTGAATTGGGTTGGGTTGAATTGTATCTGATGTTCATCAGATCCAATTTTGACCCTCACGAGCCCTCCCCTTGACCTTCATTTAACCCTCACAAGCCATATGCCCTCCATATAACCTTCATTTGACCCTGATCATAACCTATATAACCTTTATTTGACTCTCATTATAACCAGATGGCTTTCCTGGATCATAAAATCCTTTTACCTCTCCAATTGGCGCTTTTAATGGGGAGTGTGGGGCTTTCGAGAGGATCAATTCGCTGGACATTTCCTGGGGTTATAGCTTGATTTTGTGTGTGAGTGAATGGATCGAATTTCATTATTCAAATTCCCGGGCTTGCAGTATATAGGCGCTCTAAAAAGTCAATCAGCCGTGCGAATTCAATTCGCTAGTTCATTCGATATTGTTGAGAACAGGGAACCATATTATCCTATATTCATCGATTTTCGGGGTTAAAATTTTTTCAATGCACTGAATTTCACAATTTTATCATTTACTCCCCCAAATTGACTTTTTCAACACATTTTCACCCTCTCACGACCGTTCATTCACTTCCATAAATGCACGTGCGCGAGAAAAAAACTTTGTAAAACCGGTGAAAATAAGATGAATCCGTATACATTCTGCGGAAGCCGAGAAGTACGAAAAATGTCAGCGATATATCATCGTCAGAGTATCATAAAGAAATATTGCCCGCATGTTTCCTTAATAAAGGCGCGGATGCGGAAAAAAATGGAAATAAAAGCATTTCTGGAAAAGCTGGCAGAATCCCCGGGCGAAAAAAAAAAAACGTGCAGAAACTTTTTGAAAGTACTTTTAACGAGAAATATTTAGGGAGCGTGAAACAATACGAATGGATTCGTTCTCACCCCCTCCCCTCCCCCCCCGGCCACCCCTGAAGTGGCGGATCTCGGGGGAAGAATAACGAAAACTGGGGAATAGGAAATAAGAAAGAGAGTTCCAGTTTTGCTAGTCTCTCCCTGGGGTGTGACCAGAAGTGCGCGGCGACTCGAACATCGGGACAAGTTGGAGAGCAGGTTCAGCCTCTCTGATGTCTTCTATTCCCACCGAATGTTGGGGCAGAAGACCACCGTGTGTGTCTCAAGGGTGACACAAGCTGGAAAATTTATCTCTGAATTTAGCGGTCTATTCAGTAATCATGTGACGATTCAAAATGACGAGTTGAAATTCCGTGAGTTTTTTTATATTCCATTTGAGAAAATGGGGATATTTCCTGCAATTTATTTTTATGAAGAAATTATTGGAATCGATTGTTTAAAAATGGCGGGAATCATTTTTATTTGTGCTTATTCTTATTTTTTTGCTAGAGGGCTACGCCCCCTGCTCCCTCCGCTCGCTGACCCCCCGTATGACCGTCATGAGCCCTTTTCTGACCCTTGTGACCCTTAATCTGACCCTCATTATAGCCCTCGTGAGCCTTATTTTCACCCTGGTGACCCTTAGAGTTTAACTTCCATTAATACTTCAAACAGAGTGAAATTTTCACAACGTCGGACCATTCTCCCAGCCCCATGACCAAGGGTTGTACATAATGAAATTGTCCGTGCGCCAGAAACTTCTCACGAATGGCTTGCTGCGATCGTTTAATTAAATACGATAATTTCGGTGGTTTGCGCACTCGATTCAAAAGTTCTCAACGAACCATTCAGCATGTACCATTCACAACGGTTGAATAAATAAAATACTGGAGTACCTCATTATCATAAATACAACTATCTGGAAATTTAATTACTCGGCGGATGGATGCCAGCGTCAAAGCACGACAACATAATTTTAATGATTGAGAGACTAGCACCTGCTTTCGAAGTTTGAATTCAGTGAGTGGCCAAATTAATAATCCACCATTTGGGTATTATATACTTTAGTTCACAAGCTTCATTCCATTGGTGCATTAAAGTGGTGGTCGAATACTACCGTCGACTCTCTCTGAGCTATAAATTTTCACCGAACACACGCGATTTGCCCGGCGTCACGGTAAATTCCGGGGGTAACCTTTTCCCAGGGCTCTGCATCCCCTTCGCAGACTCATTTTGAATCCTTTCGCGTGCACCAGAGTATTTTAATGGCCTGGAGACTTTACTCTGGATTCTTTAGACTTCTTTCACGGCTTTTTCCTCCTTGCGGGATTTGGGGAAAATATATCTGGACATGTATTACGTGCTTGAATAATTCTCATGTATCATTCAGGTGTAAAAATTTCATACACTGGTACGCAGTTTAGACTGGAATTTCAAGGAATTGCGTTGTTTGAATTTCATTTTTATAGAAGTCATCCATGACCCTCATTCAACCCTCGTAATACCTCTATTTGACCTTCATTTAACCCTCGCAAGCCCTCCATATGACCTTCATTTGACCCTCATCATAACCCATATGGCCTTCCTTTTCCATAAAATCCATTTCCCTCCTATTGACCCTCATGAGACCCTCATCTGACCTTTTTCAAATCTGATAAGATCCCTATTGAACCTTTATTTGACCCTTGCAAGACCTCTATTTGATATTTATTCAACCCTCATAAGACGAGAGGTCTTTATTTGACCCTCATAAGATCTCCGTTTGACCTTCATTTAATCCTCACAAGCCCTTCATTTTACCCTTATCATAAGGCTTACCTGACCTTTATTTAACCCTCATAAACCTTACGTTTGACCTTTATTTAACCCTCACAAGTCCTCCATTTAACCGTTATTTGACCTTTATCATAATCCGTTATCTTCATTTGACCCTCACGAGTCCTCCCTTTGACCTTCATTTAACCCTCACAAGCCCTCCATGTGACCTTCATTTGACCTTGAAATGACCTGATGTGGTCTATTTTTCACGTACAATAAAAGAAAAATATTTCCGGAAATTTTTTCATTCATTGGAATTTCTCCGGTTGATAAAAAAATCGATGAAAACTATAAATTTATGTTCCATTAGTCCATGAAAATGATTTCCTCCCCGATTCGAATATTTTTTCAACACAACCATGTACATTTGAAAAATTTAATCTCTCCTCCCACTCGGAGATGAAAATTTTTTTTTTATTCACAAAAATGAGGAAAAGCAATTTCTCCGCTTTTTAAGTATAAAACGCTATACACGTGAGTGTTAGCTTTGAGCGGCCATTAAAGCCCAACAAGCCAGGTACAGCGGGCACGTTTGCTCAGTACTAAACTTTTTTATTGCCGAGTCGGATTCACATCGGCCTTTCCGGTTAACGATCACAAATGTACGCAGCACGGGCCAAGTAGTATCGTCATTATCCATGAATTTGAGATCCAGCAAGAGAGAGAGAGAGAAAGAGAGAGAGAGAGAGAGACAGAGGAAGAAGGAGAAAATAAAAGGCATCAATGCACAAAGAGGAATTACAAGATAGCTCGGCTTTATCCCGGGGCGTGGGAGGGGGGGGGGGGGGGTTAGAAAAAAATGTACCAGAGTTTTCCGGCATCATTATCCCCAACTCCAGAGTAACTCGAGAGATCTAGGATGCATGAACTTGATACGTCTATAAGATATGATATAACAAACTGGGGAGCTAAGTATTGACTCGTTCATTTCCCTTCAATTTTTCCCCAACACTGTGACATGACGTTGTTACTCACGTGTACGTGCCCCCTTTATTCGCATCATGGAGACACGTTCGCATTTTGTGTCTCCAATACAACTTACATTGAGCCAAAAAAAAAAAAAAAACTGGACTGAAGAAGAGACGAATAGGAATGAAAAGTCTGATACAGGGAATAGTGCAGGAAGTAAAAACCCAGATGAAAACCACAATCGTAGGGGACGGAGAGAAAAAAAAAAAGTTGAGATCAATATATCCAGAATCGACCCGGTAATCCTTCGAGGCGTAATAGGATTTCATCGAGTAAATCCAGGCCTTGTGTAGCGTTTCACTCCATGCCTCAGCAAGCCTCGGGATTAGTTTCCGTCCAAGTAACATTCTATATACATCGTCAGGCAACTGGTTTAGGTGTGCAATAGGGTGGTTTCACCCACTCCTGATAAATGTTACTACGGAAGGAGCCAAAGGCGAAGACAATGAGCTTTCCCATCCTTTCGGATTAACAGGATAAAGTTTCCAGCTACCTCTGACGGTACAATGGCTTCGCCACAAAGACTTGACGACATACATCATTTTTTACATTATGGCTGACAGAGGAAAAAAAAAGACAACTCGACTCCCGAGGGCTGAGATTTCATCAGGGTTTTGTTGTGATAATAGTGCGGCTTGGAAGTTTTTATGATGACATTTTTTGGGGTATGATGATATCATGTTTCACGGTGAGAAATGTATGGGGGGTTATTTTATGCTTTTGTTTTGCATACGTGAATTTTTCATTTTTCGTATTCTTGATTTTGATGCCTATAAGGTCTCTACTACCTCGTCCCACTGTTATCTTTATTATGACCTTTATTTGAGCCTCAAAATTCCTACTTTTCTCCTATTAGGCCTCTGGGGACCCTCACTTGACCTTTATTCAACTCTCACAAACCTTCCGTTTGAATTTTATTTGACCCTCATCACCCCTTTATTTAACCCTCATTTGACCCTTATCATGAGCCGTTATGATCTTCATTTGACCCTCACGAGCCCTTTCTTTGACCTTCATTAAACCCTCACCAATCCTCCATTTCATAATTCATCACAACCCCTATTTGACCCTCAAAATCTCCGTTTGACCTTCATTTAATCCTCAAGCCCTTCATTTGATCCTTATCATAATCCTTATCTGACGTTCATTTAACCCTCACAAACCTTGCATTAGACCTGCATTTGACCCTCGCAAGCCCTCCATTTAACCCTCATTTGACCCTTATCATAATCCGTTATTATTTTTATTTGACCCTCACGAGCCCTCCCTTTGACCTTCATTTAACCCTCAAAAACCTTCCATTTGACCTTTATTTGATCCAAATAAGATGTCAGTTGGACCTTTATTTAAACCTCACAGGCCTCTACTTGACCTTCATTAAACCTCACAAGCCCTTCATTTGACCCTCACAATAAACTATATGGCCTTTTCTATTTTAATCAATTTATAAATATTCATTAATTTATCTCAAATTATTCAGAAAAATAGCGATTCAATTGTAACCTCTGCTGGCAGAATTTTCAATGAACATCGACGGGTCAAGCCCTCGTCGTGTTATAAATTATCCCGACAAATAGAATCACTAGGTGGAATTGACGGGGAAAAGCAGACGAGAAAGATGGATATTTCAGGTGCACTGGGGCTCGTTTAATTTGTATTTAAATTGAGTTTTACCCTCGTGCACTCTAGCTAAACAGCGGTACAAGCTCCTTGGAAATAAAAAAGCTGAAACGACGCTTGGACTCGATCTGAATAATTACAGCGGATTTATTCAATTAAAGTGAGACAAATCCGCACGTGCAATTTACTAGCTTGAATATTCAGAACAATGTTGTAGATCATTTCGAGTGGTACGAGGCAGTCATAGGAGGTGAATTTCATCGGGGGAATCTTAAATCACGAGGCCTCCCTCGGGGGTCGTGGGGGACGCATTGGTCTTCTGTATCTATTTTCCACACAAGTGTCCTTGGAGGACACTCTCAGACTCGTGGGGATACACAGGACGAGAACACTCGAGTCTTATCCTTAATTGCATTGGTATATTGGGGCTCGAGTTACAATCCATGTGCTGGGGACTGAATGAATCAAACTATTCTCGGGTTTTATTCTGTTTCCCGGGGCTTTTATAAAAATAATTAGAAAAATCTTGAACAAGTTGTTGTTGAACTCTTCAATTGAAAAGTTTGGGGATTTTAAATTGAAGTACGTGTTAATTAATTGCATCGATGACTGTCTGAAAAAAATTTAATTAGTGATGTTGATTTTAGAGAAAGGAAATTTTCCATAATTTTTTTTGTTAACAAAAAACATTGATGGTAAAATGATGATATCAATTAATGTTTTCATGTCTTCTTTAACAAGTTTAGGTTGAATTCGCGAATTGAAAAGTTCGTGTAATTTTTCAAGCGAAGTACGTCTTAATTGATTACTTGTCGGAGTATCCGAGAAAAATTTAATTAATGAAATTTAATTAGTGATGTTGATTTAAAAAAAAAGAGTATTCTTTGAGGTGAGGAATTAACAGTGGATTTTTTAGTGAAAAGGCTAACGTTTTTTATTATTCATTAATGAAATTTTTAATAATCATTAATAATTTAAAATAACATTTATCATAATTTTTTTTATTTCAATTTTCTTGTGAAAATTCTCTCGATGAAAATAATGAAAAAAAATTATCAACAAATTTTTCTTAAACACATCTTAATTAATTACTTCTCCGAGTGCCTGAGAAAAAATTAATTAATGGAGTTTGATTACTCAAAGGTCCTCCGAAGAAAGGAATGACGGCTGAATTTTCCTAAAATCGTTGGTCCCTTTGAATTGAAAAATTTCATCATTTTTTCAATCAAAAAAATTGTTTAATATATTTAGTTCTCATGTAACAAAAAATCGATTCGTCTTATCATAAAAATTCATGAAACAACAATGCTTAATTGTACTTGCACCGGTCGTCAACGGTATACCACGGCGTAGGGTGTATTCACTGATATAAATTCAATGGTGCGTGAAACTAGGCGCGTTAGCGGACAGCCTGGTGGAGAGTATTCCGCTGAATATTCATAAGTGCGATCTAGTCGCGGGGGTGTACGAGCCTCCAACGAATTTAGTGGCCCCTATGTACACATATACTGAACCCTGGGTACATTCGATGAAGGGAAATTACGGAGGTGAGAGTCATATCCCACGAGTGAATTAACGTTGTGTGGCACATGCGTTAGACTCGGTACGAAATAAAGAGGCGTAAAATTTGCGGGTGCTCCACTCAACGGTCTCCAGCTTTATGACCGAAAATAATTGGTGTTGTAAATTAAACTTGAGACTTGAGAGAATTTTTTATTTTATTTCAAGTCTCTCGTTTAATTTGAGTTTATTTTATTTTATACTTTGAATTGGGGGGCTACAGCCCCTGCTCGCTCCGCTCGTCAACCCCCATATTAACCCTATGATCCTTATTTGGACCCTTGTAACCCTTAGTTTCTGACCCCCACGACCCTTATTTGGACCCTTAAACTGACCTTTGTGATCCTTAATTTGACCCTTGTAACCCTTATCTGCATCCTTAATCTCATTGTAACCCTTGTGACCCTTCTTTTGACCCCCATGACCCTTTATTTGGACCCTTACTCTGAGGGCCTTTGGCCCTTAATCTGATCCTCGCAACCACCTTATTCTAACCCTCGTGACCCTTATTCTGATCTTCATGAACCTTATTTTGACCACCGTCATCCTTATTGTAACCCTCATGACCCTTATTTTGACCCTCATGTCCCTTGCGGTGGTTAATTTTAGAGTCTTATTTCGACCCTCGTGACTCCTGACCCTTAGGACCCTTATTCTGACCGTCCTGACCATTATTTTGACCCCCATGACTCTTTATTAGGACCCTTACTCTCACCCTTTGGCCCTTAATCTGACCCTCGCAACCCTTATTCCAACCCTCATGACCTCTATTTTGACCCTCATGACCCTTCCGGCCCTTAATTTTAGAGTCTTAATTTCGAGTACGAAATTTTCATCGCCAGAAGTCGATTTGGATTTTTATAATAAAGAGACAATTTTTTTGTGTCGAATGTAAGGGGCGTAAGTCCACACTTCCTATAAAAAAAAAGATTGAACCGGTGAAGGAGTAAAAAAAAAAGATTGAACCCCTACGATCTTCGATATTACAGCCGTTATGTGTCGAGAAGTTCTATTTTTTGTTAAATTATTTTCTTTTATTTTCCGCTGGAAAACGAGGTTGCACACGTTTTCCTTCGGGAATGGGGTTTCATGAATAATAAATAGGTGAAGGACCACTGGCCAAAGTTCTTGGAGAGCAATTCCCGTGTACGAATGCACTTGTCTCGTCTGTTCTAATGTCTCTCCTTGTATTCCCACCCCCGAAACGCGTGAATTAGAATATTGATGGGGGATAATTAATGTATAATTGTGAGAAGAGAAATTAATTGGCGACTCACTCTTGTGCTTCGAGCTGCTCTTCCACAAGCCCCTGAAGAACGACATCCTCCGAATTAATTCACAAGGGATATTCACTCAGAATTTTGGGAGTGCGCTATCATTGAACTCTTGCTTGTTTATGGGGTATTCTTTACGTCAACAATAACAGAGCGAGCCTCCAGCCTAGTCCGCACCACGGCACGCTCTGAGCCCTCGCACAGTGGACTCAGAGCGGAGTGTGTACGGACCCTTCTCCTCCCCCTGTTCGGCGTTTGCGCATCCCTCCGTATTCGTATTCTCCTGTGATAATCCGCCAAAGAGTACCGATTCAATTATTTTTTCACGTTTTCCGGGAGCGACAGTTACATTAAACTTTCGCGAAATTTCGGCCCTAAAAAGTCACATTTTTATGAATCAGTCAATTTAGGCTCTGAATTTTCTTTCGATTATTTCATAAAAAATTGTGGATGTCAGGAAACTTGAGATGAATATATCCTTGAATTTTTGATGGACTAGAAAATTTGATTGACAATTTTTTTTGAGCGAATGTAGAGCAAAATCAGATCACTTTTTTCGATGGCTGTTAGGGAAAACATGATGAAGGGTCAAATGGGGGAGACTAGTGGAGTGATCACTTCGCTCGTCTCCTCCGTTTGCCCCTTTTGACCCGTCGTCATGTCCCTCCTATTTGACCCTTGAAAAAGTTCAATTCTTCTCATCACTTCGTTTGACTCTCCCATTTGACCCTCAAGATCATTTGACCGTCAAACAGTCTTGAGGGTCAAACGAGAGAGAGGTGGAGGGTCAATTTTTCTTAAGGGCCAAACGGGAGAGACGAACAGAATAGTCAAAAGGGTCAAAAGTTCTTCAGGGTCAAATGGGAGAGACCAGTGGAGTGATCACCACCCTCGTCTACCGTTTGACCCTTTTGACCCCACCCCCTGTCTCTCCCATCTGACCCTTGCGAAAGTTTTATCCTACTTATCACCTCGTGTGTCTCTCCCATTTAACCCTGAACACCATTTGACCGTCAAACACTCTCGAGGGTTAAACGGGAGAGACGAGTAGAAGAGTCAAACGTTCTTGAGGGTCAAGTGGGAGAGATGGAGCGAAGTGATCCACTCGTCGCTCCCATTTGACCCTCGATCATCGGAATTCACCACCGCTCGCTTCCCCCGACCCTCCACCCTTAATTTTTCACGCGAATACAACCCATTGCGCATAATAGCGTCGGCTCAATGCCCCAAACTCCGCAAAAATAGCTGGTGGCAAGAATACGGAAGGAAGTGCCTTGAAGTGGGAGGCGAAGGGGTTTGAGTTTATAACCTCCCCGAGAGGTTATACTACCAACCGAGCCACTTTCCAACCCCCATCGCCCTCCACTTCCTTGACTGAGTTATACGTGACGGGTTTGTGTCGCCAGGCTCTCTCTCTCTCTCTCTCTCTCTCTCTCTCTCTCTCTCTCTCTCTCTCTCTCTCTCTCTCTCTCTCTCTCTCTCTCTCTCTCTCCGCCCCCCCCCTCCCTCACCCTCTCTCCCTGTGTTTCCACTATGCACCCGTGTGCCATAGTTTCTCGTATAAAATCGCCGTTGAGTTTCTCGCGTCGCCGGCCTCTCCGGCAGCCGAGGCCACATAACTGAGTGGAAAAAATTTGTCACCTTTAAGAGTGAAACGGCGGTGATGAGGGGGGGGGAGGGGAGTGAAAAAAATGGGTAAAAGCTATGGGGCGTCTTCCCTATATTTCTTCGCCTCTCCCTCGTCATTCCTTTTCTACGTCTCCAGCAATTCTTGGGATCTGGGATATATCTCGTCTCACCTTTTCATCTAATGGAGGAACGTTTAATTTCCCAAGCACTAACGATCAAACTTCTTCCAACTTTTTCCTCCACTGAATGTTTTACATCAGAAAAAAAGTTGAGATTCGATTAATTGAGGTTGTATTGAAGTTCATGGAAAAAGTCATTTGGAGGGATATTTAATTGCGATATTTCGCTCAGGGACATTAAGTGGGGCAAAATGGACACTTCTGACTTTTTCATAAATTTCAATGACTCGTTGAATTATTGATAAATCTTGATAATTTTTTTCTTTTTATTTTTTTCATTTAAAAAAATGACATAAGTGTCAATTTGATTCAGTGTCCCCACAACACAAACAAAAATCTCACACAAAAATATCATAAACATAAATGACTCAGGCAAGAATAACTCGGAATAATAATATACATTGGAGTTTTATTTTATTACATTGCATGTACTTCATTTTTAATTTATCTTCATAAGTCAAACTATAAGAAATTCATGAGTAGAACGATATATAATCAACGTAATTTTTTTACACTCTAATCACATATTCAAACAATTATCATCCCAAATTTTCTCAGTAACACATAAATAATCAATATATTGAGAAACAAACATTTATGTAAAAGTGTACCTCACAATAGACTTGCGCTCAACCAGCATGACGCATCCCCCTTGATACAAATTAAATAACCTTCTTTGACTGTGTCAATTGTGATAAGTGTTATTCTTGTCAGAGTCATTTATATTTGGGAGATTTTTGCTTGTGTTATTTTTGTTTGTGTGTAGAGACGTGTTACCGTCAATTTTGCCCCACATTTTCGAAATTTAATCCAATTTTTTTCTTGTCGTAAAATGGTTTGATATTCAGCGAGCCAGAAAAGTACAGGAGCGCCTGAGAAATATCAACAAATCGTTGCGCTCAATACGCCACCAGAATCGCCTTGGAGATCGATACAGCGTGTGCACCGCACGAATAGACGAAGATCCTGTCTATGTACTCGTAAATAAAGGTGCATGTGCTGTGGATACCTCGGAATCACCACTTCCCTCGGTGGTTCCAGCAATATCACTGCGATGACAAGTCGGTGTACTCTCATACTCGGCACTGTCGTGCCTTGAATTCCAAAGTCTCGTCTCTTGCGACGGTCAGAGCCCACTCGGTGTGGCTCAGACTTCGATCATATCAAACTTCGATATGTCGTTACGCCGCTCTCCAGACGGGATTGCATGAGAACCTTGACCTCATATTCCATTAATTTTTCAACAACTACTTTCGTCGAAGGCATTTTACTCCTTGTTTTTCATCTTTTTCAATCAATTCTGTTTTTTTATGCATCTCACTTTTGCCCTGATAATTTAACAAATATCTCTCTATATTGTAAAAATCCAAATCGACTTCTGGTGATAAAAATTTGGTACTTGAAATTAAGATTCCAAAATTTAAGGTCAGAAGGGTCAAAAGAAGGGTCACGAGGGTCAAAATAATGGTCATGCGGGTTAGAATAAGGGTCAGAGGTTACGAGGGTCAAAATAAGGGTCAGAGTAAGGTCACAAGGGTCAGATTAAGGATCATAAGGGTCATGAGGGTCAGATTAAGGATCACAAGGATCAAAATAAAGGTCATAAGGGCCGGATTAGGGGTCATACGGGTCAAATTAAGGGTTCCAAGAGTCAGATTAAGGGTTCAAATAAGGGTCATGGAGATCAAAATCTAAGGGTTACATCAAAGCTCACTATATCTCTCTATTATAAAAATCCGAATCGACTTCTGGGGATGGAAATTTGATACTCGAAATTAAGACGCCACAATTAAGGGTCGCAAGGGTCAAATTAAGGGTCACGGGGGTTAAAATAATGGCCATGAAGATCAGAATAAGGCTCATAAGGGTCAGAATAAGGATCATGGGGGTCATATGAGGGTTGGCGAGCCGAGGGAGCAGGGGGTGTAGCCCCCTAGTATTAAATAAATATCTAAAACATTTTAATTTGTTCATAAACAAGAATTAAGAACAACACTGTAAAAACTAAGACTCTAAGGTCTCAAAGACGTCTTAATTTAAAACTCCAATTTTTTTCCAGTGACATAAATAAACAAATAAATAATCAATTGATTAATACACATTTTTCAATTATCACGATACACCTCTGGCTTATTTAACCAGTGGTAAGTTTGAAATGAGGGCAAGAGTGCAAGCATCAAGTCAGTTCGCCCCGGACCTGGAGAGACAGGAGAATTTCTTGCGCTTCTATCTTCTCCAGTTAACCGTCAAGTGAGATACGCCATTGCCAGGTAGAAATGAGAATACTAGAGTCGAAATAATAACGACTTACATTCCTCACTTCCACAACGACAATTTCCGTACGAAAACGTTTAACTGTGCGAGAGAATAACTGTCTCCTCCGGAGCTGTAACTTCTGCTCTTCCAATGAACCGCGTCGGATAACTTGCCGCGAGTCGTGTGAAATATAGAGTTGCACAGAAGTCGTAAAAGAAAATTTATAAAATGGTGGAGTTCGAATGGGAATTGATTTCATTAATTTTTTTCGGAATTCTGCGATGATTGACGGAGATATTACCGTGGATTTTGATTAAATATTTTTTTTATTCATATTTCTTTCGTGACCCTTAATCTGACCCTTGTGACCCTTATTTGGACCTTTATTCTGATTCTTATGGCCTTATTCTGACCCTTAAGACCATTATTTTGAGCCCCGTGACCCTTATTTTAGCCCTTGCGACCCTTAATTTTGGCGTCTGAATTTCGAGTACCAAATTTTCATCACCAGAAGTCGATTTGGATTTTTATAAAGTAGAGAGATTCGATATTAAAATATTTAAAAACTTTAAGCTACCTTTACCTTATTACAAAACATTAATTACCATTAACATTATTTTCTAAACATTAAACTACATTTACGTTATTTTTAAAAATAACATATAGTATTTGAACATATAGTACATTGATAAAATAACGCAATAGAGGCTTCAAAAAACGTGACAGTGGATGTTTTATACGGGAATCATATTACATTCAACGAATGAAATCATGAATATAAATTGATATACCTTTTAAAATATCTGGCCAATATATTTCCACACACTCACCCCTGCACATTCATTTCCCCTGAGTAATCAGACTGCACAAGTCTCTCCAGGCAAATGAAATCTGAAAAGCCGAGTGGAGGATATATTAAATGAAACATCAAAGCAAATGATGCCCAGATTTCCATTTCCACCGAGGAGTACTCGTAATTTCCGTGTCTGACTTCAAACGGACTTCAATCACTCGTTGCAAAGGGGGAGGAAAAAAAAGTGTGTGAGTAACAAAGGGGAAAAAGAGAATTTAAACGGTTTCGCATCTTGAGAAAAGATTTACGATTGTCCTCGGGATGCTTCAGGTCCACTCGACTGATTCCTCCCGGGAACTACGAGTGAGTTAGACCATCATTATTACTTTTCGTCGATGACGGAGGGGTAAAGGTGTGAATGGGAGTGCACGGACGAAAAAATTTAATAGAAAAACCTATCGAATTCGTTGGGAAATTCTATTGAAATTCTGTTGAACTGTTCTATCAGTTTTTGACCGATTCTATTGAAAAAGTCAATAGAATTCAATTTTTATCTGTGTGAACTTGGAGTCGAAGTTTGATAAATCGATTTTTTTTCTTATAGTATCGATTGTACTCAGTGAGTACCTGAATGTACCACATTCATTTTCGTTTGTACCACCCAACCCTAGACGTAAGGGGTGCGGGAACAATCGTGCAGTATGAGATATAGAGCCTTAAAACCTGTCCTATTCGATTCCTGAGAAAATTTGGGTTCCCTATAGGCAGATGGACGGCTCAGAATTGCGTTTTTCCACTTCCTA
>NW_021680352.1:846216-852933 GCF_001412515.2 Diachasma alloeum
AAATTTTTTTTTTTGCGATTTCGTTTTTCGCGATTATCTCGGAAACTATGAGAGATAGAGCCTTAAAACATATCCCATTCGATTCCTGAGAAAATTTGGGTTCCCTATAGGCAGATGGCCGGCTCAGAATAGCGTTTTTCCACTTCTTACACCCTATACAAGATTTAATCTTGGATTACAATGGAAATATGGATCTTCACATAAGACGCTGGGTTAAATCCTGATTTTTTAAAAATTCTTCTTTGAAAAAGTAAAACGATAATTAAATTGAGAAAAAAGTTAGAATTCCGAATCTAATCGAGTTTTCTGCCATTTTTTGCAGTTTTAAAAAATCTTTGGATTTACCGTAAAGCTCGAACTACTTAAACCGTTTGATCACTTCGCTACTGAATTAGTAATTGAACTGAACTTCAGTTTCCCTTGATTTTTTCATCAAATTCTGAACTTTCCCTCCGGAAATTCCTTGTAATTTCCCTAAAAAATGAATGAAAATCTCATTTTTCTTTATAGCATCCTTCTCAATGCAATTACATGCAAAAACCCTTGATTTGTGAGTATAAAATGTTGTTTTCGAACATGAAAACCCAGTAGTATAATGAGTTTTTATGGCCTTTGAGTGGCACTCACTCCACAGGAGCAGCTTCTTACATCAGCCCAAGACACGCACATGACAATTATCCCTCCCCGCGGTTATTCCTGGCGCCTGTGTGCCGACACTTGTCTTACTTTTTTCGGTTTAACACTCGGGACGAGCTTCGCAGAGCGATTTCTCGGGTAAAACATTCGTAAAAATTGCATCAGCATCTCTCCGATGGCTCGGAGAGAGGAGGGCAGACTCCGGCAAGAGGTTCGATCGTTTTGAATGCAGGTGCATTACGTGAATGATTTAAGAAGTGAAGAATAAAACTATTGGAAGAATGTAGAATAATTCAAAATGGATTTTATCATTTGAGAATATAAATTCCTTAATATTAACGTGAAAAAAAAGTTAGTTGAAGAGTTTATTTAAATGAACCATTAATTTAAATGAATTTTAGTGAATAAACTATTTAAAAATATAAATAACAAATTATTTAAAAACTATTTACATGAGCATTACAAAACACGTCTTCAACAGACAACAAACAACAAATTCCCCTCGACTTTTCCGAGACTATCTGCGCAGATAAATTTTCACCGGATTGTGATTTTCCAGCAAGTGACAATTCTCGAATAATATCAGGGTCCCGAGTGATAACACTCCCACGGGCTGCTCTCAGCGCCAATCGCACAGAGATAGAAGTTGCTCAGAATTTTCGGGAGGGAGGGCCGTCGGATTATACCCTTATCACCCAAGGAAATAGGATGCCATGTACCTTTCTCACCATTTCACTTTCTCACTTTCTCCGGGTTATCCATCCTTCCGGGGAACCAATCTATCCAGTCTCACCCATCGATCTGGGGAATGCATTCATGCATCTTCAACCCGCCTACACCTTCCGCATATCCTCGAGTCTAGCTTCCATTCACCGCTGCACTCGTTCTCGTGAAATTAAATTTTCCAGACGACTCGCGTCTCATTTTTCTCACGGTATATCGAATCTCCTATTTTCGGGCCGGGGGTATTGGAATTCATGGGAACGTGTCCTTGAATGCAAATTGCAAATTTATCTACTGAATAATACAAATGAATAAAAAAAAAAAAAATCGGCAAAATGGGTTTCAATTAATTTCAGTTTATTCATTTTTTATTGGATATTAATTTATTGATTGAGTAGACCAAATGAATGGGGGAAAATAATCCAACAAAATGTGAATATGAAGATTTAAATAGAAAAATTAATGGAAATTTCTATTTGTCAAAGGATTTTTTATTCACAGGTGTGAATATATATAAATATTTTATGACAAATCAGGGTTCTGTCCCTCTTGACCTCTACGAACCTAACAACAAAGTACTAATTTTTTGTCCCAATGTTGGCAGCCAACAATACCCCAACGTTGGCTGAAAATATTGTCCCAAAGTTAACAGCCAAGATTGTCCCGACGGTGGGCAGCTAACATTGTCCCAACGTTGCCAGTCAACGTGACCCCAACATTGGCAACCTACATTCTGCCGACATTGTCCCAACGTTAACAGCCCACATTGTCCCGACGTTGGGCTGCCAACATTGTCCCGATGTTTGGCTGCCAACACAGTCCCGACGTGGGACAGCCAACATTGCCCCAACGTTGACAGACAACGTTCTCCCAGTGTTGGCAGCCAATGTCGTCCCAACGTTGGCAGCCAACGTCGTCCCAACGTTGGCAGCCAACATTGTCCCAACTCCGGCAGTCAACGTCGTCCCAACGTCGGCAGCCAACGTTGCCCCGACATTGCCCCAAGGTTAATTTTTTTTTACATTTCCCTGAATATTGCTTCAAAAAAAAATTCAAATAACAATTGATCAATCAGTCAATCTCACGAGAGAGCTCAGTCAAGACGACGTTGGGAACAATATTTTAAATCACAAAAAATAATTAAACAATGATTTTCTCAGTTATCGAAACTGAAAATAGCATATTCGAACTGCTGCCATTCGGAAGTAAAAAATCACCAAGATTTCCACGATGATACGTGTATTTAGGATAATACTATGAAGGAGGAGCAAACCCAGTGTCAGATGGATTTTCCACTTTATCTCGCCCCACCACACATTTTCCCGGATAAAAGGTTAACGATACTTTGAGAGGACTGCGGGCTCGCACTCCTAAATCCGCTTTATCAGTTGAATAAAAACGAAGAAAGAAAATAACGTAAAAAGGTGAAACGAGTGAGAGTTAGTGGACGGTGAGAATCGTGCAATGGGAAGTTAACGAGAAAAAGTGAGAAACAAGTCCCTTCATCCCCAATATATTTAATTCAATTTCTTTATTTTCCTTTTGGGTCGGGGGGCGGTGGGGGGTAAGTAATGATGGCGCTGGAGCCCCTTCGACAAAAATAAAACTCGAGCCATATAACTGGGAAAAAATGAAACAGCGGGGAAAATTTAATTTCCCAGCATGTGAAAACTTGGAGGAAATTCCTAGTGTTTATATATATTCTGTTCCGGCAGTTGCCGCTGGCGAGGACAGCTGTCGATGAAAACATTTCCAGCTGAAAAACCGAGTTACTCAGACAGCAGGGAGGAAAGTCACTTTGGGGGAGACAAGAAAACCTCTGACATATTTTAGTTGACTAGACCTGTGCGCGCGCTTATCTATTCGTTGTGAAAATGAAGAAATCCACAAGTTGAAACAATTTATAAATACTAGCTTTTTTTTCACATGATCAACAATTAGGCAGTTTAGATATGTTTTGGTATAAAGATAAACTTCACACATGAACAAATGATAAATATGACGCAGAAATTTTTTTTGGCATTTGAAGAATTTGAAAATAGCGGGGATTTTTTTCAGCGACTACTTCACGTGACTCATTGACCAATCAGAATTAAGGATTAGCTGTCAGGCGAATTCGAGATATTTCGATATAAAACAACTTCACGTTTCTTTCATCTTTAGTAAATAGCATGTTTTTCTCTGAGAATTTGTTGAAGTGATTATTCAAAAAACAGAACGCCATCATTTTTACAATTAATGGAAATGAAAAAAAAAATTTCCTGATTTAAAAATAATAAAATTCATTATAATCGTCTAACACTCATAATTATATTAAATAAATTTGTCCAACATTTTTAATATTGGAATGATTGCAAGAAAAAGTTTGGCAAATTAAAAAAAAAATATTGAATATGTTTTTTATGTATTCACACAATTTCCCTGTTGTTCGACCGCTAAAAAATAAACAATGACTTCAACAAATTATCAACCTACTCGTTGCACATGACGCAACCCCTGTGAAAGTGGTTTCAACTACTTTATGCCATGCCAATAATTGCAGAACGATAAAATATTCATTAATTCGTCTTTCGCTACTTTCATACTGTCGTATGGAAAATAAATAATTCTGGAAAATATATTCCTGAATTTTCTTTTTATTGGAAATTCAGAATTATTTTTTCTTGAATTGAATTGAAAATATCAATTTTAATTCAATTATTCTATTAATTTTCCTTTTATTGAAAATTCATAATAATTTAGACCTAATATTCAGAAGCAAGAAAATATTAATTCATTCATTCGTGATTTAATTCTACATGGATAATTTTTATGGGTGTCGTCTCTACATTTGATTGGGTTACCCTTTCCAGTCTATTATTCCACCTTCTCTATTACTACAAGGAACCTTTGGGATCTTCGCATTTGACTCTCTTTACAGATATGCGTTCATAAAAATTATGAAATAATGGTTATTTCATAGAGAAAATTATTTAGGAAAAATGGATTATAAAGCATTTTTCGACGGATGTCACAGACAATTCCACTGGAATTCCCAAGAATTTCATAATTGAAAATTCTCAATTTAATTAAAAAATCACTGGAAAAGTCTCAATTATTCCACGAAAATTGACAGCCATCAGGAAAATTCAGGCAATTCCTTTGTTTAAAGGTCAACACTCATCAGACCCTCAACAACGTTCGACCCTCGATCATTTTGTTCAATAAATGGAGTCAATTAAAAATCACCGAATGCAAAAAATTGAAAAAAATCCGGAAAATCAGATCAATAAATTCTTCAATTTTCTTTTCGCCTGACGGACGCATGACGCAATGACAAGATGAAATATTAACATCAATATCAATTTCCGAATTTAATTTACTACTCACTCTTGTGACGGGAGAACATCCGCAGCTTTTTGAACAACGGCATGACGAAATGTTCACACAAATTAAACTCCGAATGAGGAACCGATGGAGAGTAAGAAATAAACGGAGGAGGGAATAGAGAAATAAACTCGTGCCCTGGGATACGGTCCTCGCGGGTAAACGGCTGAACGAGAAATGCTTGAGTCAGCTCCCCTCGGCTCACCGTTTTTCTTGACTCTCTGCAGTTTTACCAGTTCACGTTGTCTGTAAACTAAACTGGAGCTGAGGCCACGCACTGCAATCGTGTATGACGACTCTTGTGTGGCCTTAGACGACCGTTACATCGACTTGTGATCTCCAATGTTGGGTAATACAGTGGGAAAATAGGGGAATTGGTGATCATCGATGTTTCAATGCGTCGAAATATCGGAGATTATATTTTATAAATTTTTTGTGGCATTTTTTAGATGTCGTTGAGTGAGTTTTACTGATATTTGAAAGAATTTTGTCGCTGGAAATTCATGATTTGGTGGAAGAACTTGTGAAAAATGTCAATGTTAATTCAATTATTTTATGTACATTAAGAGAAGTGAATTTTTCTCTTGGAAATTCAGCTTCATTTGCTAAAAATATTCATGTTTTGATTGACAGTTGTATCAGATGACTATTCCACTGAAATTTCCAGAAATTTGTCACTGAAAATTGACAATTTGATGAAAGCAATTTATGGAAAATGTAAATTTAACTTCAATTGTTTCATGAAAATTCTTAAAAATATCGAAAATTCAAGAACACATTTACTTGAATTAAAATTCAAGTTTAACTGTAATTTTAAGGAATTCTGTCATTGAAAATTCACAATTTGATGAAAATAATTTATGGAAAATGTAATTTTAAGTTCAATTGTTCTATAAAAATTACTAAAAATCTCGAAAATTCAAGTAAATTTGTTTCAAATGACAATTCTACTGAAATTTCCAGGAATTTCGTTATTGAAAAATCACATTTGATGAAAAAAAAATGTGAAAAATGTCAATGTCAATTGAATTTTTTATGAAAATATGAAAACCCTTGAAAATTTAGTAAAATTTGCTTCTAAAATATTCATGTCCCGATTGAGATTTACATCAAATGACTATTCAACAAAAAATTTAAACAATTCATCATTCAAAATTCACAATTTGATAAAAACAATCCATAGAAAATGCAAATGTAAGTTGAATTATTCTACAAAAATCCCTAAAAATCTCAAAAATTCAGGTAAATATGTTCTTGAATTTTCGTTTAATTGAAAATTCAGCATAACTTTGTATTTGATATTCCTGTTTTGATTGCAAATTTTATCAAATGACACCTCTACTAAAATTTCGTCATAAAAAAATCACAATTTGTTTAAAAAACCTGAAAAATGTCAATTCCAATGGAATTATTCCCAAAAATTGCTGGAACTCACGAAATTTCAGGATAAATCCTTGAATTTTCAATAAATTCATAATTCCTAACTAATTGATACCCGATTTGGTCTTCCTGCGGTTGAATAATCGCAAATTTCCCCTAAACCCCCGTGAAATTTCATTTTTTCAAACCTTGTCCACCACCCCTTTAAAAAAAATGTCATTCACCCCTTTCGATGCCCCCGCCGCGCCCTCTAAAATCCCGTCCCCGATTTTTCCGGTCCACCGTCCCGACCTTTACGCCAAAAATCTGAAAACCCTTCATGAAAGCC
Source organism: Diachasma alloeum (assembly GCF_001412515.2). Taxonomy (NCBI): domain Eukaryota; kingdom Metazoa; phylum Arthropoda; class Insecta; order Hymenoptera; family Braconidae; genus Diachasma; species Diachasma alloeum. The sequence continues at coordinate 852,650 of NW_021680352.1, forward strand.
ACGCAAACCCCATTATCATCCATAAGGATGCATCATGCAACCCCCCGAGTCTCACGCAAATGCTCGCACGACAGTAATCGACGCAGAGAGGCAACATAATTGGGCGGTAAAACTCAATTGGGTCGGCCGGGGGTTATGCGAGAATGCCCCTGTCGGGTTGGCGAGTTGAAGCGTGTCCTCGGAGTCCAGCGATGCGGTGGAATGAGGAGTCGAGACAATGCCCATGTACAGGTATATTATACAACGAGTGGAAGCCACAGGAGAGGGATGAGCAAAGAGCCATA
>NW_021680352.1:853104-869540 GCF_001412515.2 Diachasma alloeum
GGGGGGGGGGGGGGGGGGGGGGGGGGGCGGTTGACGCTCACGGAATTTCAGGCACTAAACTTTCCGGAGGAAGAAAGGGAACGTGCCATTACGTGAGTTCACTTTGAAGCTCTGCTCATCCCTCAAGGAGTGCCTGAAACACACAAGGGGGCGGGGGGGGGGGGGCTTGGGGGCACTTTTGTCAAATTTATTCAATTTCTTTNGGGGGGGGGGAGCTTGGGGGCACTTTTGTCAAATTTATTCAATTTCTTTTATTACTGATGTCGAAAGTACACCAGAAAGTTAGGAATTTATTCTGATGGAATTTTATAGGGGAATTTTCAAAGCACGTCCTCGTGTTCATGTTTTCTGTGGCTCATTCTTCTGAGGAGGAATGTCCCCGGACGTTTCTCGCTTTTATTGAATTATTTTTGTCGATATTGTGAGAATGCAAATAGATTTTTGGGGATTGAAATTTGGTAATCGAAATTAAAACTCGGAAATTGAGGGGTACAAGGGTCATGAGGGTGCAAATAAGGGTCACAAGGTTCAGATTTAGGGTTATGTGGATCAAATTAAGGGTTGCAAGATTAAGGATCACAAGGGTCAGATTAAGGGCCAAAATAAGGGCAACAAGGGCCAGAATAAGGGTCACCAGGGTCAGAATAAAAGTCCAAATAAGGATCACAAGGGTCGGTTTAAGGGTTGCGTGAGTCAGATTAAGGGTCGCAAGATTAAGGGTCACGATGGGCAGATTAAGGGCCTAAATAAAGGTAACAAGGGTCAGAGTAAGGGTCTTAAGCGTCAGATTGAGGGCCAAAATAAGGGTAACAAGGGTCTAAATAAGTGTCAAGGATCAAATTAAGGGTCGCAAGGGTCAAAATACAGGTCACGAGGATTATAATGAGGGTCAGATTAAGGATCCAATGAGGTCACAAGGGTCAGATTAAGGATCACGGGGGTTATACGGGGGTTGGCGAGCGGAGCGAGCAGGGGGCGTGGCCCCCCAGTCAGATTATGTCTAAATTAAAAGTAAAACTTTGCAATTTTTTTCTTTCCTTAGTAAACAAGTGTCTAAATAATTAGTTTCAATAATTCCTTCATTAAAAAATTATACAGAATTATAGAGACCAATACCTTCTTCATAAAAAAAATGATCGGAAACTTCATAAAAATGAGATAAGTTTTTCATAGCTCGCCTGCTTTCACATTCTCCCCCGTCAGAGTGTTCATTTTTGTTTGTGCATACGCAAATAGTTTGCAACCCGTAGTGAAGACATACCGATATAATACATCCCTCAACTCCCGCAGCCGTGGATTTCATTAAAACTCTCGTCAGTGAGGGAGAATTTGAATATTATCCAGAATGCTTGGGGGCGACGGCTGGGGATATCGAGGAATTCCACAGTTGCGCCATACCAACTACTCCCCCATCCACTCGAGCTTTTTATCCTTCCTGTCTTCAAGCCCCGAGCCATACACTATCTGCGAAAGTAACCAAGATTTTGCACGAAATTACCCATTCCACTCGGGGAAAAGTTTGAGGCACACCAGACAACCTAGAGCACGTCAGCCTGCGATCCTCTCCTTCATTTATGGTGAATTGAGATTGGGAAAAGCTCACCAGGAACGAAATGTGTTATTTCCTGGGGGGTGATACGCAGAAAATTTGAGTGATAATTTTTTTTTTTCAATTTTTTATTAAGGACTAGGGCCCCGTGACCCTTAATTCGATCCATATGACCTTGTGACCCTTATTCTGACCCTTATGACTTTGAACCTGATTTTTGTGACCCTTATTCTGACCCTTGTGAACTTGATTTTGATCCATATGACCCTTAATCTGACCCATCAGACCTTGGTGACCCTTATTCTGACCTTTGTGAACCTTATTCTGACCCTTATCACCCTTAATGACCTTTATGGCCCTTAATCCGACCCTTGCGACCCTTATTCTGACCCTTGTGAACGTTAATCTGATCCATATGACCCTTAATCTCACCCATCAGACCTTGGTGACCCTTATTCAGGCCCTTGCGACACTTATTCTGACCCTTGTGAACGTTAATCTGATCCATATGACCCTTAATCTCACCCATCTGACCCTGGTGACCCTTACTCTGATCCTTGTGAACCTTATTCTAACCCTTATCGCCCTCAATGGCCTCTGTGACCCTTAATCCGACCCTTATAACCCTTATTCTCATGTTCGTAACCCTTATTTTGACCCTCATGACCATTATTTTGATCCTCGTGACCCTTATTTTGACCCTTGTGACCCTTAATTGTGGTGTCTTAATTTCGAGTACCAAATTTTTATCACCAGAAGTCAATTTGGGTTTTTACTCTATAGAGAGAAAAAAAATTCATTGCTTTCGAAATTGATGCAATTCTTCAATATAACATTTTTTTATTTTTTCAATCGTAATCCATCAACAGACTATCGGGAGAATTCTAGTGAACATATTCTTGAATTCTCAATTAACGAAAAATTCTGCATAATTTCGTACTGAATAGTCATGTTTTTATCGACAGCGGCTCAGAAATTTTGAATTCCCTTGAATTCTCAGCATTAAACTTTCCATTCACAGCCATTCGCGTTTATTCGCGTGAACTTGCAAAGATGCAGTGAAGGGGGGGGGGATAAGCGCGACAGTACACCGTCCCCACGAGATTTCCAAATAAAAAAGATAAAATAAAACAAAAAAACGTATGCAGATAGAGCACGAGCGATTCAAAATCGTATGCCACAGGCGTTTACGATCCCTCGGGCTGGGTATCGCCGCAATTTATAACTCCTTCCAGTTCTGGGGAAATCGGATAAAACGCGGCTGTGTTATCACACACATATTCACTCGATTCACCACTGGTTAGCAGCGGGGGAAAGTGGGTTTACCAACCCTCTCAATGATATACACCAACTGGTTTATTAAATTCCGGTATATTCGCCAAACCGCAACAGAATTTTCGAGGGATAAACGCGGGTATACACTGGCCCGGGTGGCTTATCCTCTGAGAGCACTATAAAACTCAGATGCAAGTTATGGCTCTGCAAAGCTCAAGAATCTAGAGCCCAAATCGTTCATTTTTCGTTTTTAAGGGGTTTAGGTTTTTACGATTATTTGAAAAATTGGGGCGTGATGATGGCTCAGCGAATTATTTTGTAGTTTACATTTTTGTTTGATTTTTTTTCATCAAATTGTGAATTTTTAATTGAGGAATTTCATGGAATTCCTGTGGAATTGTCAGTTGTGAACATCGCATGATGAATATTAGAGGAATTGTGTTGAATTTTCCTTATTTATATTAATGTTCGTGAAAGAATTGAATGGGAATTTCGGGTTTCATTGATTGTTTTTCTAAAAATTATGAATTTTCAATGGAATTGCCGTGATATTGAAACATTTTTTGTTTTTATGGAGCTTACGTTCTCACGATTATTTGAAAAATTGCTGTGTGATGATAGCTCAGTAAATTATTTCGCAGTTTACATTTTTCTTTCATTTTATTTCATCAAATTGCGAATTTTTAATTGCGGAATTTCATGAAATTCCTGTGGAATTGTCATTTGACAAAACATTAATGAAGACATGAAAGAATAGTAGTATTTGATAATCCAAAGATTTATGCAACTTCGATTTTTTTTCTCAAATTGTGAATTTTCAATTGCAATTCCTTGAAATTTCAGCGAAATTGTCATTTGACACAACATTCAATCCCAAGATGAATATTAAATCCCAAATTATGCTGAATTTTCACTTAATTAAAAATTAACAAATACATATCCTCAAATTTTCTTCATTCCTATTAATTGTCATGAAATAAAGGACTTGAAATTCCCAGTTCCATCGATTTTTCCAATGGAATTCCAGTGGAATTGTCATTTGACACAACATTCAATCGCAAGATGAATATTAGATGCCAAATTATGCTGAATTTTCACTGAATTCAGAATCAACAACTATATTTCCTCAAATTTTCTTCATTCCTATTAATTGTCATGAAATAAAGGACTTGAAATTCCCAGTTCCATCGATTTTTCCAATGGAATTCCAGTGGAATTGTCATTTGACACAACATTCAATCGCAAGATGAATATTAGATGCCAAATTATGCTGAATTTTCACTGAATTCAGAATCAACAACTATATTTCCTCAAATTTTCTTCATTCCTATTAATTGTCATGAAATAAAGGACTTGAAATTCCCAGTTCCATCGATTTTTCCAATGGAATTCCAGTGGAATTGTCATTTGACACAACATTCAATCGCAAGATGAATATTAGATGCCAAATTATGCTGAATTTTCACTGAATTCAGAATCAACAACTATATTCCCTCAAATTTTCTTCATTCCTATTAATTGTCATGAAATAAAGGACTTGAAATTCCCAGTTCCATCGATTTTTCCAATGGAATTCCAGTGGAATTGTCATTTGACACAACATTCAATCGCAAATTACCTGTTAAATCCCAAATTACGCGAAATACATTCCCTAAATATCATTTACACGTGCAAATGGATATTTTACAATCCCATTAATCTGCAAATAGTGAACATGAAGGGACAGCAATGAAAGATAATCCAAATATTTATGTACTGTATCAATGTTATTCTATCAAACTGATTAGAGCGCCCATCACTGTCTCCTCACTTCCCAAGTTTATGTACTTATTGATTTATCCTCTCAGGAAATGCGCCCGCTTATCAGTGATTGCGCATCCACGTACTCGTAATGTTTGCATTTTATCATCGGGAATTACTCAACAGGCCGCGCGGTGATGCTGCGCCATTGGGACTGGGGCGAACATCAAAGTTCGACAGATCGGAAAAAGGAAAAATGAATAGTGTTTTGTTGAGTAGATTCTCTGTAGGAAATCGAAGCGTGATGTTTCAGTCTGTTATGAATTTTTTTTCGCCGGGGCAGGTCATCCTGAAGGCCTTCTCACTCGCTGAATATTCAATATCAGAGGCAAGTTATCGACAATTACTCCGACGATCCGTGACCAAGGAGTCAATGGCGAGGCAGCGAGATAATAATTAGGGGAGTGGAGGGAATAAATCGATTGAATCCGCTGATCATTCTCTTCATTCCTAGTTTTTATGTTTGCGCCTTGACGCCAGAGGGAAAGGTAATGATAGTGTGCTCATGATTCAGGTGAACAAAAGAAAAAATGTTGCGTTGAAGAGACTAATTTTTCTTATTTAACTTTCAAATTTTTTTTTTAATTTTTAAACAATTTTTAATAATTTTCGTAAATAAAAAAACAACGCATAATTGAATTGCTTTTAAAAAAAATTGTTTTTGTTGAATTTTTTTTGTTAAAAAAATTTATAATTAATTGATAATTAATAAATAATTAATTATTAATTAATAATAATATAATTAATAATAATGAATAATAATAATTATTAAGAATAATATTAAGAATTAATTATTCTTAATAATTATTATTATTCATTATTATTAATTATATTATTATTAATTAATAATTAATTAATTTATTTAATTGATTATTTTGAGTTATTTTTTAAAATAAGATTAAAAAAAAATTTGTTTCAATTTTTTTTTTAACAAAAACTAATTTTTTTCAATAAAAAAAATTCAAAATTAATTAAATTATAAAATAAAAAAATCATTCAACTAATTAATTAATTTAATTAATCAACCTTTTTTTTATTAATTTTTTTTTACTGATTTTTTTTATTAACAGCTTCTTGAAAATCTGATTGGGACACTGTCAACAACAGTTAGAATTTGTTATCATATGACTACTTAAATTTCGAAGCATTTCGTTATTAAAAAGGAAAAATTTTATGGAAAAATTAATGAAAACTGTGAATTCACGTGTTCATTGCAATTTCATGATTTACACGTATCGAATTCACACAAAATTATGAAACACTCTCACCCAGGATTGCGAATACCCCCAATTAATCAGCCACCACACCATTTATTTCCATAATTTATGAAATTTTTTGATTTTATTTGGCTCTGTACAGTGTTCCTCTCCATTTTAACTACAAATTTCATTATCCATTAATACAATTACATTAATTATTACTTGAATAATCCGCACTGCCTGCCCCCACCTGCAACCATTGACTCCCATTGACGCGCATTTTTCCTCCATGTGGGGCAGGCAATTAGCATCCACTCCTCTTTCTGAATTCATAATTCCGACTGCTAACGGAATACTAATCCTGTTAATTTATACATGCGGTATATTCACGATCTCTATGGTTAATTATTAATCATAGCCATTCCCCTCCTCGTGGATAATCTTAAACAGAATTCCGTTGGTACTTCGTACCTTGAATTTACATTATTCTCAATACATTACCTCTCGCTGTTTCATCATCCGTTTACTTTAAGGTAAGACTGCATTGAAATTCCAAAATCCAATCAGAATTTAATTGAAAAAAAATAAAAAATTGGCTTTCGATTTTTTTCATCATTATTTTCATTAAATTCTAAACAAATGATTCCAAAAATCCGAAAAAAATTCTGTTTCATTGATCTGTGATCCAGTTAAATATTTCAAATTGAAAAAATTTTCCATCTGAATCCATTTTGAAAAAAAAAATCCAAACTTCATTTCTTTTTTATTTTAAAATTATTTCAACCGTTTCCGTTCATCTTCAAAAAACTCCAAATCTCCTCAGCCATTAACCGGTCATACCAGTAATTTTTAACAAAATTATTTTGTTTAAAATTACTAACTAATTAATGAATTAATTAATTAGTACTTTATTAATTAAAAAAGTACTAATAGTATTAATATTAAGTATTAATTAGTACCAGAAAAAAGCACTGATTAATGAATTACTAATTAATTAATCAATTAATTATTAATTAATTTTAAACAATTTTTTTTTTAATTACTAATATGATCGTTAATGGCTGAGGAGATTTCGCGTCATTTCTCTTCATTCCGAAATGTCCGTGCAGTCTCCCCCCACCATAATCTTTAACATAAAAGAACTTGACATTTGAATATTGCGAGATAAATACTGTCGTAGTTGGCGGAAATAACATTTTAGATCCTAAAATCATCTTACACCTAGTTCAGCTTCAATAATAAGATTTGTATATTATATTTATGTATAAACATGTTACACTGAAGAATGATCGATTTATTGGTTTCCTAGGGGCTTTCACCGTGTACTATAACTTAAATTATTACAATTAATAAATTTACACTCGTCGTTGATGAAGAAATAGCTCCTCCCCCTAGCATTTTATACAGGGCTCTGCATTACTGAGGATTATTTTCAATCATTAATCAATTTATTAATTTACGTGCAGCTTTAGATTATATTAACAAGCATCAAATATTCACCAATCAAACATTTTGGATAAAACATGTTTTGAATTCACATTGATAATTAATCATGTCCATCAGACTAACACATTCAATTATGCGTTGTCTTAACAATCAATATATGTTTATATATCTTTATAGAATTGTTGTTCTCATTCAATTGTTACTGATGAAAAATAAATCACAACTGTTGTTCTACCTCGCGCTCGTCTGGAAGAAATTACGAAGATCTGATTTTTTTTTAATTTATTAAGCTTATGGTAATGGAGTATTTGCATTCTCAGTAGATTTTTGTCAATTTTTTTTTCGGTATCTAGTTCTCGAGATGTCGTCGACCATCGAATCAATTCATTTTGTTAAATTTTTTAAAATACATTAGAGAAAGCACTCGTTTACACGAAGAATAATGAGTAGAAGATCTGTTATAATTCCCCCTTCATCACTTATCAATAGTACTTGCGGAATGTACCTATTATGCGCTTTCAGAACAGTTTTAATTGAGTTGAGGATACAATTATGTGCGCGTTAAATTAAAAACATTCAACTGTTGGAAATTTTTTTTTATCCATCGATTTTCATCGGTGATAACTCGAGATCGGCAGAGTGAAAATCGGCGATTTTTTTTTCATTTTGAAGGGCTTTTTGATAGCTTTAAAATGACGCCTGATTCGTCAAAATCGTATCGTTCGACTGGGAGATATTCAGGAAAAGAATCGAAATTTTTAGTCTGATCAAAACAAAACTGTTGATTTTTATTTTATTTTCGGGTTAAATCGACCGATTTTCATCGTCAATGACTCGATATTTTTCTTTCACTTCCACAATTCCCAAATAATTCGACATGAATATTCACTCCCCCACGAATAACATTCCTAATTGTCTGAAAATTGAAAGACTAGTCCGGAATTTCAATGTTTTTCTGTTGAAAATTCATGCACAAATTCTCAACAGCGTTCATCAAATTCACTAATCCTGTTTTCACTCATCAAACATTGTTGTGATAGTTTACGAGACAGATGCGGTGGGTGGATACGACACGGGTCACGCTAAACTCGAGTCCTGCTCACCCCAGCCCTCACTGTCACACTCGCTCTCCGATGCTGAGTCGCTGTCACTGAATTCAACAGCCACACGTCGTGCCAATATCGACGCCACGTCATTCAGGGCATTGACACGCTCCACCTCCTTCTGCTCAATTTTCTCCACTTTTCGGAGTTTAATTCCTGAAATTAACGATATCCATAATTTTATTCCATGCGACAAACGACTGGAGATTTTCGTAGCATTTTTTTTTATTTTGAAAATTTGAGGCTTTAAAAATTTGAGGATTGGGGCGGAGGTATTCAATTATTATCTTCTACTATTTTATTTTGTCGTGAAAATTTTGAGGATGAAAATTTGGGATTTTTTTAGAACTGCGTCATGAATTTTGAGGATATTCAAGTATTTTGTTTTTTTTTTTGGCTGTTTTTGTAGTCGAACATTTCTCATTTGAACAGAGTTCTCATTTGAATCCCCATTTGACCCTAAGAATCTGGACATTTTTCAATTTCTTGTCATTCAACATACTCTGAATATAAATTAAAAATGCACTTTGAAAACATTAAGAATTTATTCTACTTTTTTTTCAATTCAATTGACAATTTCAGATAACGAAAGATGAAAAAAAAACATCGAGATAACGTTCGAAAGATGGTACACCCGACCTTAACACTACATTATTCTGTGAAAATGAAAAAAGTTATATAAATACTCACCATCTCTGATGGCCTTCAGCAGATCATTCCTCGGATCGACGATAGGAATATTAGCATTCGGTGGTTTCTTGATCTGTCCATCGACAATATTCTTGATGGGTCTCAATTTCGGTGGATTAGTAGCAATCATCTTGGCAATATCTCCATTGGTAAGTGGCAGAGCTTGCACAGGTCCATTAGCAACTGGTGGTGGTGGTGGAGGTGGTGGTGGTGGTGGAATGTTGCAGGGGGGTGATATTGGCCTCGTCGGTATTGGATCAGGAGTGGGTGGTGGTGGTGGTAAATCCTGTGGTGCTGGATCAGGCTCATCAACACCCATTGGCATTCCATGATTCGGAGGCGTTGGTGTCGACTGGTGGCTCGGCAGAGGGCTGTTGGAACGACTGCCATTTCTGTTGAGCAAATGGGCCGGAATAGTGCCATTCATCGATGGCGGTGACATTATTTCACCGGGTGGTGGTGGCGGAGGTGGAAGTGTATCTCTTCCTGTGCTCATTGATCTACCCCTCGTTGGGGTATTATTGGCGGATGCAATTGTGGGAGTTGAATTGCTCGATGCATTGCTGGGTGGGGCTGGGGGTGGCTGAGAGGGTCGGGATTTGCCACCTCTGCTTGGAGTACTCTGACCCGGCGACTGGTACGTTTCACTTCCTGGCTGGCCCTGGCCCGCTGCGTAGTGCGAACTGTAGAGACTACCGTCGTCGTAACCCTGGGCTGAGTAATTTGTCGCCCTGAAACAATGAACAGGATGTTCCTGGAGTTTTTCACAAGCTCTCAGAGCTGGCCACTGTTTCATTGAAATTAAGGCCCGGCTGTACTATCTTTCAAAAGTTATCTGGATTTTTTTTCATCTTTCGTAATCCAAAATTGTCAATTGAGTGGTACATCGTGTAGAAATTCCCAAAAATTATGACAGAATGATAAAAAAAATCGAAAAAATTCTGAACTTTTTCAAAGAGCGTTTTTAATTGAGATTCAGAATGAGTTGAAACAAGTGGAAATTACAAATATCTGATTCGCTGTGGCAAATTATCTATTAGCTGTCATTTTCCATGGTGAATAACAAAACACTAACTCCTCATGGGAAGTGACAGCTAGGTATCTCAATTTTCAAAACAGTGGTATGTAGTCATCTGCCATTTTTATGTGATAAAAGTGTGATTAAAAAATTCTCCAAAATATTACAACTTTTTTCAAAGAGCCTTTTCCGTAATAAATGTCTCTGTGCAGCGTGGGAAAAGATTTACGAAATCAGTCCTCCCCCTGCATGATATTGGGTGAGAGGTCGCCATTTGTCACCGTAAATCAGATACATTTTTCAATTTCTTGTTATTCAACTTATTCTGAATGTAAATTAAAAATGCTCTTTGAAAAAATTAAGAATTTCTTCTGCTTTTTTTGTATTATTCATTCATAATTTTTCAAAACTTCTGCATGACGCAGGACTTAATTGACAATTTCAGATGACGAAAGATGAAAAAAAAAAACATTGAGATAACGTTCGAAAGATAGTACACCCGGGCCTCCAGATGTTCTGGTCGATCACATAGAATTTATTTATATGTCTTTTTGAAATTGAAATGAAATAGTATTTACTATTTTATTTCACTATTTCACTATTTGATTTTGCATGAAATATTTTTTTTCCTACGAATATTTCCCTTTCACTTTACCTATAATGATCATTTGCCGTTGGTGGACTGTACAAATTCTGCTCATCAGCTGGATAACTCCTCCTCAACTCTATACTGTTGGGTCTTGGTGGTCTCGGATCAGTCATTACCAATCCCAGTAATGATTCGTCTGGAATATTATGGGGCGTACGATACTGAACCCCCTGAGTTGGCATTATGTACTCGCCATGACCAACCGCCAATTGTCGCTGTCTCTCTCTCGTGTTGTGGGGTTGTCTTACACGCTTCTTGTGTCGACCACCTCCACCGCCGCCCCCATCGTTCCGAGGCCTGTGTGGCTACACGACGACACGACATCATGATTAAACATCTTGAATAATTAATTTTTTGGCGGGTGCATCGCAAGCCAAAATTTATCAATTTGATTTTTAATAACATGACAGGGATGATTTTTCAATAATACACTGTTGGAAATTTTTACGGAAATTTCTGGTCGATTTGTTGAAAATTTCAAGCGATTTCGTCATTATAATTCAAAATTTTGAGCTAAAATCGACGGGAATTGAAAATTTCAGTTCTGAAATATGAATTTTCATCATTTTCCCCCCTAAATTGAATTCAGCGTCACCCTCCACAAAATTAATAATCAACAGTCCCTGAAATTTCATTTTTTTTTCTGACAGTGTATTTGAATGCGATCATGTTCTCTGTGTTCATAATGTACAACAGGAATGCTCGATGAGATGAATCGTGATTCGATGATTGTATAAAATTAATGACGATGACGACATTAAATATAAAAACTGGAACGATAAATCATCACCTAAACCTAGCGATAAAAAACTACTGGAGAATTTTAAAAGCGAGCAGTCTAGGTAAAAAATCTAACAGCACAAATACCAAAAATTCAACTTCAATATTCGTTAATGACAGAAAAATCCACACAGAATGTGAGTTAACTCAATTATGCAGTGAGTGAACGGTGATGTCAACGTATAAATATCGATGATATTCATTGGAATGAAAAAATAAAACAAACCAAGGGTATGGAAAAAAATCAATATCACAGAAAGAATCTACAAAGATCCAAACCATCGACTTGCCTCTCTGAACGGTTCGGCATATTCAGACTCGGTCTATAACCAAGGGGACATTTTCGACAGTTAGAATTATTCACGTCGACAATTGTTCTCATAAACAAAAGATAAAAAAAGCCTCCTTCTGAGATTCGCACGTTACAGTGCGCGTAGTCAATTGATTAATGAAAATAATTGATACCTTTTTCCCCCGATCGTGCAATTTTTTCTCCGTATCCTTGAGCATTTCTTGACTCCACAGATCGAAGAAGTAATTGGGATCTGTGTAGAACTTCAAGCCATCTTTACCATCCTCCCTGGAATTGAAAATATTGCGAGAAAAATGTAATAACATGAAATTGTCCAGAAAAAAAAGATGACAGGACTATTTGCCATAAGTTATTCAACACGTAGTTCATTAATTCTACGTAAATTTGAGAACACGTGAGTCATTGACCTGCTTGAATTTGAATCGGGTCAGAATAAGGGTCATAAGGGCCAGAATAAGGGTTACGAGGGCCGAACTAATGATCATCAGGGTCAGAATAAGGGTCACGAGGGTCGAGATAAGGGTTATGAGGGTCAGAATAAGGGTCATGAAGCTCAGAATAAGGGTCACAAGGGTCAGATTAAGGGTTATAAGGGTCTCTCTACATTGTAAAAATTCGGATGGACTTCTCGTGATGAAAATTTGGTACTCGAAATTAAAACTCCAAAATTAAGGGCCACAGGGATTAAAATAATGGTCATAAGGGTCAAAATAAGGGTCATAAGGGCCTGAATAAGGGTCACGAGGATAACGAGGGTCGAGATAATGGTTGTGAGGGTCAGAATGAGGGTCACGAGTCAGATTAAGGATCACAAGGGTCAGATAAAGGGTTATAAGGGCCTCTCTACATTGTAAAAATTCGGATGGACTTCTCGTGATGAAAATTTGGTACTCGAAATTAAAACTCCAAAATTAAGGGCCACAGGGATTAAAATAATGGTCATAAGGGCCCGAATAAAGGTCACGAGGATCAAGTAAGGGTTATGAGGGTAAGAATAAGGGTCACGAGGATCAGATTAAAGGTCATAAGGGCCGCAATAAGGGCCATAAAGGTCTGGTTAAGGGCCACAAGGGTCAGAAAAAATTGAGTCGTCACCACTTCCTCGAACAATCTTAATAATGATGACGATATGTGAAAGTGAATGTCTTGTTGAATTCATGATGTATTGAATTTGTTTTGCGTTAAATAGCCATGGAACTAGGAAAAAAACAGTGAAATACCTGTAGACATTGAGTTTATCGAGTGGCGGAGGTGTGTCGCACTGTTGATAAGTCTCCAGCATAGCCGTGGGCATGGTGTCCCTGGAGACGACTTGCTGATCAAATACCACAGAGCTCTTGAAGGCCTTCCTCATGTGAATATCTTGCAGGGAGACTAAAAACCCAAGCGCAAAAAAAAAAACCATAAAACAACACAAAACAATTATTCCCGAGAAACCAGCTATTTCTCCACAAATACCCACCTTCCTCAACATTGCTGTCCAACTGGGTAACTTTAACAGCCAATCTGTCTATTCTCGCTTGTAGTGAATTAGCGCGATCACTTAGTGTATGTGCCTCCCTCGCCAATTCACCGAATAAATCCTCAGCGTGTCGGGATAAACTCGACAGCTGCCTTATGGTGTTTGCAAGTGTGCCATTTGTCGCAGCCTCAAGCTCGGACGGCAGTGGAAATGACTCTGGTATTGTACCACGTGCAACGTGCACTGGCTCAACCAGTCTCTTTGGTAGTGGCATCTTGGGGAGTTTTTTTAGAGTGATGGAGACTCACTCGAGGTACCACAAGACCCACTCACCGCTTTGGATCTCTTGATATCTGTAATGACGATGGGGAATATTAACTATTGAACGTTTTTGCAATTTTTATTTTTTATTAGAACGGGACCTCCGTGTGACCTCCACACGACCTCCACATGACCTTCATACGACCTTTACATAACCCCTGCATGACCTCCATACTACCTCCATATAATCAAACTGATCCTTATGGCGTCTCCAGGCTCCCTGACCCTTATCACTCTTTAAAAATGTGGGATGATTGTCACAAGACCTTCACACGCCCTTCATGACCTCCACACGACCTTCACATAACCCCCACATAACCTATACACAACCTCCATATAATCACACTGATCCTTATGACCTCTGCAGGCTCCCTGACCCTCATCAAACTCCTTAAAAATGTGGGATGACTGTCACAAGACCTTCACACGCCTTTCATGACCTCCACACGACCTTCACATAACCCCCACATAACCTATACACAACCTTCATATAATCACACTGATCCTTATGACCTCTACAGGCTTTCTGACCCTCACCAGGCTCCTTCAAAATGTAGGATGACCCACCTAAGCCCTTCATGACCTCCGAACGACCTTTACATAACCCCCACATGACCTATACCCGCCCTCCACATAATCACACTGATCCTTATGACCTCTACAGGCTCCCTGACCCTTATCAAACTCCTTAAAAATGTGGAAGGCCTATCACAAGACCTTCACAGGCCCTTCATGACCTCCCAACGACCTTCTCATGACCTATACACGACATCCACATAATCACACTGATCCTTATGCTCTTCACAGATTCCCTGACCCTCACCACGCGCCTTAAAAATTTCGAATGACTCTTATAAGACCTCCATATGCCCTTTACGACCTCCTTACGACCTCCACATGACCTCCACTCAACCAACCCGACCATTATGACCTTTACCGTCTTCCTGACATTTATCAGAGTCGATATCCCACATAAACATTCATATCTTGCATCAAGAAGATAAAACATGGACCCAATTCCTTGTATTCCGTAACCCATCCTATAACCTATTACCCCCTTTCACGCTTCGTGCAGGTGCAGTTGCCTGTTTACCTTCGTCCACTCGAGAAAAAAAAATGATAAAAACAACTCTGCATGTATACCCCGACTGAGTATGCTAATTAGACCGAGGGGTAATAGCTGGTAATACCTTTAACGGGTGGAGTGAAGTGAGTCGATGACCAGAGTTTCAGTGAATGACCCTGACTGCTCTCACTATTTTTTTTTCTTCCCTCTCAATCTTTCCCACGGATGTTTTTAATTTTTCCATTTTTACTTCACTTCTCTGTTGCGTTGTGTCGACCTTGTAGTAATTCTCGATAGCTAAAATGGGAGGAGCCAATTGAGGCCAATGGGATTACATGGGAAGCGGAGCAGCGTTCGTAACCATTAAAAATTAAATTGTAAAAGACATTCAGAATTTAACGAATTGCCGGGGAAAAAAAAAATTTTCACACCTGATAGGGGCCAGGGAGAATAAATTTGATGGAAGAAATCCCGAGGAAATATAGGAGCAATTGGAGATAAGATAATGGTTCTATCTGGAGGTGCTTGTGAGTCTCGTTCAATCCTTTCAACCGCTCGACCTTTCACTGCGAGAAGTTGAGAGTCTGGTGTCTATAGAGATAGGATCGACGGATCAATCGTCTGTGAAGTTACAGCATTGCCGAGCAAACGGTAGTTCAACTCCATTCGTGATGAAATTGAGAAGAAGATACGAATTGCTGGTCGAATGTCTTCCTGGAATGAATCCGGGGAGATTGCTACTTTGGATTCTCGGACGCGGAACGAACGATGTGACGCATTTTAATCAGCTTCACTTCCGGATTCCACAGTCGGACGGCTCTATGGGCACTCCATTACGACTTTTTAGGTTATGAATGGTGAAGAGAGTTTTACTGGTGGATTTGGGGAGAATTAAGGAGTTAAATTTGGTTGTTTAGCTCTTGTTCTGAATATCATTGACAGGAAAAAATATCACGTAAGAGGCCTCGGGAGTAAAAAAACGAATTCTCAGCCAAAAAGTGATGAAAAAATTTGAAAGATGGCTGGAAAAAATTGTTCATTTCACAGAAACCGAATGGAACGAGTTGAGGTTGATATGAAGTAAACAAATAATTATTATAAATGGTTAAAAACGCGAGGTGGAGGCGCCGCCATCTTTAAAGCTCCTTCCGGCATAGGGAGAGGTATCCAAGATGGCGGCGCCACTCCTGCCTGCCGCTTCGTATTTTTGGCCACTTCTTTAAACTATTTACCTCCTTTAAATAATCTTCAACTTGTTTCATCTAGTTCCAAAAAAATGAACAATTTTCCGAAGCCAAGATGCGATTTTTTTGTCATGATATTTATAAAAAAATCCTTGTCTATACTTTGTTCTAATAACATTACGAACGTATTTCCCTCGAATAAATTTCATAAAATAATTCAGCGCTCATCGGCAAGTGCCCCAGGTCCAAATTGTCTAGAGTCTCACACTTGCGGATGAGCACAAGGATAACTAGGATGATCTCATTACTCAGGCCGTCGATAACTCACGGCAAACGAGATGCTGTGAATTTTTGCTGATGCCTCGAGGAGTTTCGTAACTGGAGTGGAGTTTGATAAAAGTGATAACTCAGTTGTCATGATTTATCGGGCACTCCTCCCACGGTATCTGATCTACCCCTCTGGGTTTCTCCAGAGTAAAAGGGAAGTGTGAGTCACGGCATGATATAAAACATCATCGACGTGAAAACTACAGAGACTGTTTCCCACTCGTACGACTTATTCAGTGAGAATTATCGGGTGC
>NW_021680352.1:870137-896116 GCF_001412515.2 Diachasma alloeum
CCCCCCCCCCCCCGCCCCTGATTGTTGGGAAATAATTTCTAATTCTCCCAACGCCGAGAATTTCAGGGATATTGTTTTCGATGAATAATAAAATTGGCGAGTGTTGGGTTTTACGTTGAGCTTCGACTTCCACAACATCTGGAGATTATATTTAATGTATAAAGGCTCCCACGCGTTTGACGCCGGCAGGCACACTCTGAACCTTTATGAATCCTCGGTGAATCTCAACAATGAGAACACCCGAGGGGCTATCTGTTCCGCCATATGCATGAAAAACATTTTTTCATTATTTAATAACATCGAAGAATTGAAAATTCAGCCCAGATTAAAAAAAAATTCAATCCTCTTCAAATCTCAATATCTCCTGAACCAACGAAGCGACTTCAACGAGTCGCATCTCATTTTAAAGGTGCTTCTTTAAGCTTCAAAATGAAAAAAAAATGTTCAATTTCACTCTGCCAATCGCGAGTTATTGCCGATTGAAAACTGTCTGTTTGAGCATCGAAAAATAATTTGGTTTTCAATGTCTTACGGTTTTTTAATGCAAAAAGAAGCTGCAGACCACTCGAGTCGCAAGTCAAAGAGGCGGATCTGTGGAGTTGCTGGCTTGAAGATCGTGGGTGAGACTTTTTTTTTTATTCCTCCAGTGCAAACCTTTCCCTTTTGAATGGGAACCCGGTGTTTTCATGCCTGCACACATGAGACGATTTTTTACTCCTTCAAACATCTGCTAAAAGATGAGTGTGGACACTTGGTGAATTATTTTTTCAACTGCAGTACATCATATTTTGTAGTTTTTTAATATGAAGGCCACCGGAGTCGTCAACCCCACGTGTACATTATATGTTAACGCGACTGTCGGCACATGCGACCCATATGGTACGAGGGCAACAAAAGGCCAGAATAAAACGCCCGATGCAAACGAGTCGTGCTGTCCAGTGACTCACTTGTCTCGAAAATGAAGAAAATCCCGTCAATATTTAGCACGCCAAGGCAAAATTGAAGGGAAAATTGATACGTGGGAATGGCGAGGGCAATTGCAGTGGGAAGTGAGTCAGCAGATTGTTTAAACTCGAGTTCACGAGAGCCCTCTCCTTTAATATTTCCCTCCGCATAACCCTCCTGCTATTTTAGCTTATCTTGCGGAAGTTGATCCGGATATTTGCAGGGATGGAAACGGATACGGTAAAAATTAAGGTAGAAAGTTAAACGTTTAATCTTTGAAAAATTGGAATTGGGAAGTAATTTAGGAGAGCCATATTCAGATAATTTTTTTCTTCTATTACTCAAAAAAAATTATTGCGGGTCAAAAAGTTGTGAGGGTCAAGTGGGAGAGACGAGTGGACTAGGCACTTGCTTCGTCTCCTCCGTTTGACCCTCTTGACCCCTTCCCCTCTCTCTCCCATTTGACCCTCAAACAGTCTGAAAGGTCAAACGGGAGAGACGAGCAGAATAATCAAAGGGCTCAAACGGTCTTGAGGGTCAAATGGGAGGGACGAGCGAAGTAATCACTCCACTCGTCGCTCCCATTTGACCCTCACGACTTTTTGACCCGCAATCATTTTTTTGAGTAATAGAAAAAACGTCGTCTGAATATTTGAATTTGATCTCGTAAATTTCTTATAAAGGTCAAATGAGAGAGACAGGTAGCGGGGCAAATTTTTGTAAGGGTCAAACGGGAGAGACTTGAGGGTCAAATGGGAGAAACGAGCGAAGTGATCACTCCACTCGTCTCTCCCATTTGACCCTCAAATAGTAGGAAAGGTCAAAAGGTCAAATGGGAGAGACCGGTGGCGGGTTAAATTTTTGTAAGGGTCAAACAGGAGAGACGAGTATAATAATCAGAGGAATCAAACGTCCGTGAGGGTCAAATGGGAGAGACGAGGGGAGGGATCACTCCCCTCGTCTCTCCCATTCAGCCCTTCCCCTTTTTCTCCCATTTGACCCTTAAGAAAATGTTTCTTCAAATCACTTCGGTCGTCTCTACCATTTCACCCTCAAGACCATTTGACCGTCAAACAGTCTTAAGGGTCAATCGGGAGAGACGAGTGGGTCAAATTGTTTGAAAGGTCAAACGGGAGCGACAGAATAATCAGAAGGGTCAAACGTTCTTGAGCGTCAAATGGGAGCGACGAGTGATCACTCTTGTCTCTCCCATTTGACCCTCAAACAACGAAATTTTCCCCACCCTCCCCTATTCCTCCAGAATTTTAGTTACCCCATGATATTATCCAACATTTCCACGAAAATAATCGCCCAGAAGCGGTTACATCTACAAATAGAATATGAAAAATAAATAGATCGAGTCGTCGATGTCAGTCCACACCACCGCATCCAAATCAATACTCTAATTTCAGAGCCCACCATCAGCCACATTTGAGACAAAAGGGTAAAACTGCCCTGGTAGTGCTCCAAAAAAAATAAAACAAAACCCTCTCTATTTGTTTCTACTCCAGCGGCAGGTCTCACGACTTCGTGTACCGAGAGAGTTCGCAAAATATTGATCAAGCCGACAAGTCTGTCGAGGGTTGGACGGTTGGCAGGCGCGGTGGAAAGACACCCTCGTGGTCGCTGAGTCACCCAGCAGTTTCATATCACCATTTTTTTTTTCATTTCAATGGAAACAAATTCAATCAAGCGAAAGCCACAGAAGCGAATTCGCACATTTTGGGGTGAAAACCCGACGCTCTTTACAAAATTGTGAAAAAGGAATTGCAATATTCGTTTCAACCGCGGGAATGAATGAAAATCATTCCATCAAGGGAATAAAAATCGTTGTTTATTCGTCAATAACTCGACACTGGCTGGGAGAAATCCAATAATTTTTTTTTCGTTTGAAAGATATTTTTGCCGGCTTTGACATGAATTTTCACGAGTTAAAATTCCGTCAATGAATTGCCATGTGTGGAACATTTAACCGCAGTGGAAATGAAAGCTCATCAGCGGTAGATCCCAACGGACAAGCCGTTGATAATTGATTGTAGTTTACAACCCGATTATCTGGGTTGGCTAACAGGATCTATTCAAGTGGAAGCTGACTCCGAGATAATCAAAACCGTACGAGTAAGCGTCGTGTATGTCCACTCGCGTGGCCTGCAGATTAACCCACAATGCAGCCTAGCCGATCAACTATCCAAGTTCAAAACAACTTCGAGTACTTGCTCTCGCCATTTCCGGTTTGTGTGTCACGCGACACAGACCAATGAATCTGATGGTGCAAGAGTTCAATGAAAGATCCTCCATTCTTCAGCGCTCTGAAGCCATTGGGGAAAAATAACTGGAGAAATCCTGTTTGTAATGAGGAAACAAACGGAAAGTTGTTTTATATCGAAATATCTCGAAACTGCCTGATCGCTAATCCTCAATTCTCATTGGTCAATGAGTCGCGGGAAGTAGTCGCTGGAAAAAATCCCCGGTATTTTCAAATTGCTCAAATGCCAAAAATTTTTTCTGCGTCTATTGGATTATTTGTAGGAATACTCAATAAAAACACATTAGTTTTATTCTTCAAAGTAAAACTCTTTAATGATCGCACGCAGAAGGTATATCTTTCTCCAACGAAGTCTCTAGGACGACTAACTAAAAGTCATGAGAGTTTTCACTCTCTGGACCCATTTGACAAAAGGCCCTTGTTTCAATTTTCTTCAGCCTCTCCTTTGTGACTCACCATGAGGACTGTTTTTCTTCACGTCTCTATTTTCTAAGAAAAGCCATAAATGTCACCCTGAGTGTTTGGGTGGAAAAGAGAAAATGTTTAACTAAACTAAGAAATTAATTTTTGTATTCAGGCATGAATTCCAACAGCGTCATATTTATCATTTTTTCATGTGTTAAGTTTATCTTTATAAACCCGAAAATGGACCTGAAAATGGAGAATTACTTGAGTATTCAAGGAATTAATTGATTCCCCAATGAATGACTACACAAAAATTTCAGTAACTTCGTCGTTGTCGAAAATTTAAAGCTCTTTCACTCGAAAATTCAAGAGTAATTTTCTACCAGTGCAGTTGTCTCTTCACTGTCTTCCCATGAGACATCAGAATCCCTCGGATATCGAGTAACATTCGTCATGGTGTTGTGAGGAGACGTCGACCTCGAATGTTCCATCTCGGTTAAAAATGAGAGGAGTATCACAGGCGCACATTGTCGTGGAAACTAGTCTACAACAGAATTAATACAGCGTCCTCATTTCAGTGCGCTCGAAAAATTTTCCACTCGAGAATGCGCCACAGGTGGAGCCCACAATATTCTGAAATCGCGTATTAAGACTGAATGGGCCTCCGTAAATAATCAACAGCTCAAGAGCAAACAGCACAATTTAATTAAATCCGAGAAGATTTTTGACAAAAAGAAAAACAACTCTCAATATCTCCCGACTTGCCGATCCGATTTGAATGAGTCAATGCTCATTTCAAATCCCGAAAAGATATCTTCAAGACGAAAAAAAATTGTTGATTTTCACTCAGCCGATCTCGAGTAATTGACGCTTAAAAACGAGTCATTTTGCGAAAGGGTCATTTCACTAGACTCTCCCATTTGACCCTTCTGATCACTCTGATCGTCTCTCCGGTTTAACCCGTGAGAAAATTTCACTCTTCACCTGTCTCTCCCATTTGACCCTCAAGACTGACGATCAAATGGTCTTGAAGGTCAAATGGGAGAGACGAATTATCAGAAGAATTAAAGTTTCTTAAGGGTCAAATGGGAGAGTCGGGCGGATGGGTCAAGCGGGAGAGACGAGCGAAAGGGTCATTTCACTCGTCTCTCCCATTTGACCCTTGTGATTACTCTGATCGTCTCTCCCGTTTAACCCTCAAGACTGACGATCAAATGGTCTTGAAGGTCAAATGGGAGACGAAGTGATCAGAAGAATTAAAGTTTCTCACGGGTCAAATGGGAGAGCCAGGCGGATGGGTCAAGCGGGAGAGACGATTTGAATTGACGCTTAAAAACGAGTCATTTTATCCTCTTCTCCCCCAGATAAATTCACGTCCTTCAATAAAAAATTTATCTTCACAGTCAGTTTTTTTTTACTGAGATTATCCCGTCGATAGTGACGCGAGCATCAACAAGGGATTACACCCGATGTATTTTGCATAATTGAGCCTAAGCCGATGATAAATATTCCAGGGCTTCGCCACCAACTGGAGTTTCAGGTGCTTCTCACTCTCATTTCCACCGAAAAGTTCATTTCTCACGGCGAAAAGCGTTGAATTTCCCCGCAGCGTTGAAAATAGAATCGTCGGTTTTATTTTTCTCCGGATCTATTGTATCCCCGTGAAACATAAAACGTCGACACGTCAGTTGTGTTATTCACGGCTAAACGATATCCCCCCCTCCCCCCTCCGGAGGCGCGCACCTTTCCCATCGTAATAGGGAGATGATAGTAGACACTAGAAATATCTCGAAATGTCATCGTTTTAAACAATCACCAGTGCATTGCGTAAACTGATTCAAGAGATGAACAAAACGTTCCAAGTAATGACATATTAACGTTTTCATTCATTCTCCGGCCATTTGCGTGAATACATTCCTTGGTAGGTTGTCTCAAACTACAACTTTAACGTACAATCGCTGTACCTTCACGGACGAGTAAACTCGAGACAGCTCGATATTGCATGCGTTCTTTCCAACTCGACACGCGTTGCATTGGAAAATATATCCACGGGAGGGGGGGAGGGGATAAAAATTAATGGGTTGGATGATGATAAAATCTATAATTACGTCATCAATTCTACAATAACAAGAGGAATTCATAATCCCTGAGAGGAATTTTACGTGAATTCTGTATTTTGTGGGGAAAGATTTGTTGTTTGAGGGTCAAATGTTGTTGAAGGTCAAATGGGAGTGAGTGGGGAACGGCCACTTGGCTCTCCCACTTGACCCTTTTTATTGCTCTGCTTGTCTCTCCCGTTTAACCTTCAAGGTAATTTGACCCTCCACCTGTCTCTCCCGTTTGGCCCTCGGGACTGTTTGATTCTGAAGAATATTTGACCCTTCATCATTCCTTTGAGTAATGGAGATGAAGAAGAAAAGTTCAAAAACTAAAATCAAAGGGCCAAATCATCTTAAGGGTCATTTGGGAGAGATTAAGGAAGTGATTGGAAGAATTTAACTTTCTTAAGGGTCAAATGGGAGAGCTGGGCGGATGGGTCAAGTGGGTCAAACGGGAGAGACGAGCGAAAGCGATTTGACCCTTTTGATTACTCTGATCGTCTCTCCCGTTTAACGCTTGAGAAAATTTCACTCTTCACCTGTCTCTCCCATTTGACCCTCGAGACTGTTTGACGGTCACATGGTCTCCCATTTGACCCTCACGACTGTTTGACGGTCAAATGGTCTTGAAGGTCAAATGGGAGAGATGAACGGAGTGATCAGAAGAATTAAACTTTCTTAAAGGTCAAATGGGAGGGGCAAGCGAATGGGTAAAACGGGAGAGACGAGCGAAGTGATCACTCCCTCGTCTCTCCCATTTGACCCTCAAGAACGTTTGCCTCCTCTCATCAGTCTGGTCTCGTCTCTCGAATTTTGACGGTCAAATGGTCTTGAAGGTCAAATGGGAGAGACCGGGGAGGAGTCACCCTTCACATTTTTTTAAACAACAGAACCAGAAACAAAATCATCGGAATTTTTCGCCCATTCCCCTAATAATTAATCAACTAAAATGACACGTGATGTTTAATTATCCACGAATTCCACTACATCATTATCATAATGTCACACTAATGAGCCACTCTCTTATCAGACCCCCCAAGGTCGCGTTGACTCATGTAAATTACGAACGAGCAGAAGCAGCAGATCGCCAGTAAAAATCTGCTTCGACTCCTTCTCTTCGCACTGTTCTCCGCCTGTTCTCTCCATTCGTTCCAGTGACCCAAAAAACCCGACCGCAGATAAAACCCGAAATTGCGATAAAATGACGAGGTACCCTGCAACGATTGAGGTGTGATATTTCGTTGGGGCACTGGGCCTGTGGTTTTTTTTTTTCGAGTGAACTAAAAAATCGAGAATTACGCGACGTTAGCCTGGGGCTTCTACGCAGGGGAGAAACTGAGTACCCAGGGAAGTGTACGGAGGTGATACTGTGCGAGGGCGAAATACGACCCTCTGCGGAATGTCAAACCGGAGTGAAATGGGGCGGATGCAAGTAATTAGCTCAGTTGACCAGAAATTCCAATTGCGTGCCAGCAGACTTTGATGAAAACTCTTCAATTATTTTTTTTTTCAATTTTCAATTCCTTTCTGTTTTTCAAAGAAAACAAATTTTTGAGTTAATTTCTAGTGGTTTTTTTGTTTTTGCATTTTTTTAGCGAATATTTGCGATAAATATTTGAATTTCTCACTTTTTTTTTTCAATCTTCAATTCTTTTTTCACGGATGTTAAAAATTTAATCGAAAACCTAGTGAATTCGATAGAAAATTCTATTGGAATTCTATTAAAAAATTCTATTTGTTTTTTTTTGCGCTATTGGATATTCAATAAGGAAATGACAATAGATTTCGAATTTCTGTTTTAATTTTTCTTTTAAATATTTCTATTAGAATTATTGGGCACAAAATTTTCAAAGTTTTTTCCGCTGAATTTTATTTTGTTTTGCATTGCAGAATTCGAGTGGAAAACCTTAGAAAATTGATGCCCAAGCGTTCTTACAGAAAAAATCTCGAGAGAAAAATTTAAACAGCAATTCGAAATCTATTGAGATTATGATAAAATCAGCGCAAAAAACGAATAGAATTTTTCAATAGAAATCCTAAAGAAAATTCCAATAGAATTTTCTATTGAATTTTTTCATTCGTGTTGTTTTTCAAAGAAAGAAAATTGTGAGATAAATTTCTAATATATTTTTTTAAATATTTGCTTCACAATTCAGAAATAATTCAGAAATGAAAAACATTGGGAATTAAAAAAATTAGAAATTATTTTAAACAGATTTTTCTCAATATCTTTAATGCTTCATCACCTCTCGGCTACTGAAATCACAGTAAACGTCTCTTCACGATGAATGATAACCATGAACAATTGTCATGATTTAGCGAGGACTGGGACATTGGCGATAATTCGTTGAGTCCCAAGTACCTGACATGCGGGTAATAATAAATTCACGTTTATCCGTGCGTCATGCATGAGAGACAACGCAATAAAAGGTTCATGGGAGGGAATAAAAAATCGCCGGATTACGGGGAGATTTATATCATCACTCTGGTCGCATTACGCAACAGTTTCGTGAATATTTGACGCGGATGAAGTCAGCGGAATCGATTGGAATCAATTCAGACGCAACATTGATAAAAAATAGATTTCAGGGGTTGAGACGATTGACTCAAATTTAAATATTCTCCAGGCAATATTTCTAGGAATAATTCTCATAACAATTTCAGAAGAGAAAAGAGGAACTCGATCGTCAACATCCGAAAAATAATCTTCAATTATATTAATTTATTCTTGACCAATTGAATCAACTCCTTTCGTTTTTTATTTTAAAGTCCAGATAAAATGGGACTCATTACGTCGTTGATATCTCCCGTCCAGATGATGCGATTTGAACGGGTCGAAATTCATTTTAAAGATTGAAAAAATACCTTCAAGATGAAGGAAAAATCGTTCGATTCCACTCTGCCAATCGCGAGTAATTAATCATTGAAAATTTTGAGAATGACTTCACTGAGGAAATAATTTTGAAGAGGCGCAGATTGGATTCAGAATGAAAAGGCAGATCTGAATTTCGTTCGACTTTAGATACTTCGTTTAGAATCCCTCTGGGACCGGTAGTCTGTATCTAACCCACTCAAAGCACCTAAAAAAACACACCAGAAAAAATAACCCCCCGTGGAGGCACATGTGTTTGAGAAAACCCATCTCCAACTGAATTAAACTATCGACGTGAAGTTGGCTGACAATATTCGGCACCTGGACCCTCACCCCCGCATAATCCACCCCTTCACCCCCCTAACAACCCCCCCTGCCCTTCACCTCTCACACTACTCCAAAATCACAGAGAAAACACTGTTTTCTCTCATTAAATTAAATTTCTCAAATTTAGAAAATTAAATTTAGGGGATTTTGAGGGTCGCAAGGGTCAAACCCTTATGTCACCAAATGTTTACGAACCCCTAACAACTTCGCTCTCGACTTAAACCCCCTCGAGCACCCCCAGAACCCCAAAAATCGCATCTTCCACTGAAAAATCATCCACCTCTATACGTTTTTCATTTTTATTTAGATTTCAAGACAATATTCCCCACCTGGACCCTCACCCCCGCATAATCCACCCCTCCACCCCCCTAACAACCCCCCCTGCCCTTCACCCCTCACAATACTCCAAAATCACAGAGAAAACACTGTTTTCTCTCATTAAATTAAATTTAGAAAATTTAGAAAATTAAATTTAGGGGATTTTGAGGGTCGCAAGGGTCAAACCCTCATGTCACCAAATGTTTACGAACCCCCAACAACTTCGCTCCCGACTTAAACCCCCTCGAGCACCCCCAGAACCCCAAAAATCGAATCTTCCACTGAAAAATCATCCACCTCTATACGTTTTTCATTTTTATTTAGATTTCAAGACAATATTCCCCACCTGGACCCTCACCCCCGCATAATCCACCCCTCCACCCCCCTAACAACCCCCCCTGCCCACACCCCTCACACTACTCCAAAATCACAGAGAAAACACTGTTTTCTCTCATTAAATTAAATTTAGAAAATTTAGAAAATTAAATTTAGGGGATTTTGAGGGTCGCAAGGGTCAAACCCTCATGTCACCAAATGTTTACGAACCCCCAACAACTTCGCTCCCGACTTAAACCCCCTCGAGCACCCCCAGAACCCCCAAAATCGAATCTTCCACTGAAAAATCATCCACCTCTATACGTTTTTCATTTTTATTTAGATTTCAAGACAATATTCCCCACCTGGACCCTCACCCCCGCATAATCCACCCCTCCACCCCCCTAACAACCCCCCCTGCCCTTCACCCCTCACAATACTCCAAAATCACAGAGAAAACACTGTTTTCTCTCATTAAATTAAATTTAGAAAATTTAGAAAATTAAATTTAGGGGATTTTGAGGGTCGCAAGGGTCAAACCCTCATGTCACCAAATGTTTACGAACCCCCAACAACTTCGCTCCCGACTTAAACCCCCTCGAGCACCCCCAGAACCCCAAAAATCGAATCTTCCACTGAAAAATCATCCACCTCTATACGTTTTTCATTTTTATTTAGATTTCAAGACAATATTCCCCACCTGGACCCTCACCCCCGCATAATCCACCCCTCCACCCCCCTAACAACCCCCCCTGCCCTTCACCCCTCACAATACTCCAAAATCACAGAGAAAACACTGTTTTCTCTCATTAAATTAAATTTAGAAAATTTAGAAAATTAAATTTAGGGGATTTTGAGGGTCGCAAGGGTCAAACCCTCATGTCACCAAATGTTTACGAACCCCCAACAACTTCGCTCCCGACTTAAACCCCCTCGAGCACCCCCAGAACCCCAAAAATCGCATCTTCCACTGAAAAATCATCCACCTCTATACGTTTTTCATTTTTATTTAGATTTCAAGACAATATTCCCCACCTGGACCCTCACCCCCGCATAATCCACCCCTCCACCCCCCTAACAACCCCCCCTGCCCTTCACCCCTCACAATACTCCAAAATCACAGAGAAAACACTGTTTTCTCCCATTAAATTAAATTTAGAAAATTTAGAAAATTAAATTTAGGGGATTTTGAGGGTCGCAAGGGTCAAACCCTCATGTCACCAAATGTTTACGAACCCCTAACAACTTCGCTCCCGACTTAAACCCCCTCGAGCACCCCCCGAACCCCCAAAATTGCATCTTTCCCTGGGAAATCTTCCCCAAGTTCCCGCTTCACGCATTTTTCGTCATTTTTTTATTAAAAAAAACTACCGGTGATAGCGGTATCCGCCCCTAGCAGCACGCCACACCTATTAAAAACCACCCCCTGTCCCCCGCGGAGCCGTCGAGGGTGTGAGAACCACCTCCGACATCAACTCGCTTAAAAAAAATCACAGAATTTTTCTCTCATCGCGACACCCAATTTCCACCCGAATTAATGACTTTTGGCTGACACAAATGAGGATGACACCTCATCCGGACTGATTTTTCCCCCTCTGTAACACTCACCATATCCGCCGACGCACCCCCGGTCGCGTGTTCGGGCATCGCCCTCGAGGTTTCAACGAGTCCTCACTAAAATCCCGGGTCAGACACACTTTGCACTTGACACTGGGGTTTTTTGGGATCGAGGGGGCTTTATTCACATGACACGGCGGAGCAAGTTGTTGATAACACTAGAGTGTGGGTTATAAAACCGAGGAACAACAGAAAATGGCGTTTGTGGAACGACTTCGCCTTCAATAACTGGCATCGGGCGAGTGACGACTACGGGAAAGTCACGGGGACGTCAGCGCCTCTAGGGGATTTTAACGGAACTCGATGTGTGGAAATTCCCTAGGTCTGGGGGATCTAGGGATGCAGGTGTCCAGTAGGGCAACCCTGCCTGTCCCACGTGAGAGTGGGGATGGGTGAGGCTTTAAAAAACATCGATTATCGTAGAATCGAGGTTTTTCAAAAACATCGATGTTATGAATCGATTTGTCTGGAAAAAACATCGATGATTTAAAAAATCGATGTTTTTCTCATGACAGGAAAAAAAAATTTTTAACGTTTTCTTAAATAATTTTTTTTTCTTCTCGTTTTTATTGGAATGTTTGCAAAAAAGAATCGAAAGTCGATTAATCGATCATTGAATTGAAAACATCGACTGAAAAACATCGATGTTCGGACATGATGAATCGAAGTTTTCGATTAATCGGCAAACATCGCTCATCACTAACGTGAAGGTTGAAGAGTTTTTTAGGTTTGAAGCAGCAGAACAGTCAAACAAATCGAAAATTGAGTTTTTTTTGGTTCGAGGGCTTGAGTTTATTTTGAAATGGCTGATGAGGGAGAACAGGTGATTGTGGTGGATGTGGGGAGGGGCAAGTGTGTACATAACCTGATACGTTGTTTTTCTGGGGCAGGTACCGGCGATCAACGTGAAGGAACCACTGGATCTCATCAGGTTGAGCCTGGATGAGAGGATTTACGTGAAGATGAGGAATGAGAGGGAACTTCGTGGACGTTTACATGTGAATATTTTGATTATTTCCTTTGAAGCTATTTGGGTCGTCAAGAGTGTTGGAGAGGTGGTGGCATGGGGTGAATTGGTATTGTTTGATGATCGATATCTCCCGACTGGATGATGCGATTTGAATGAATCAGAGCTATTTTTAAAGAATGTAAAATTATCTTCAAAATGAAAAAAAAAATTATTGAATTTCACTCTGCCAATCTCGAGTTATCGACATTACACTAGCGAAGCTATAATACGATTCAAGTCGACTTGGCTCTTGGTTTTCCGCGAATATCTCCGAATCTAAGGGAGTTAGAGAAATTTTTGTGATAACCTTTTTTGTAGGGCATAATCAGCTCTACAAAAAAGGTCATAACAAAAAATCTTCTATCTCCCTTACATCCAGAGAAATTAATTGAAAACTGATCAATAGTCAAAATCGATTAGAAAAAGTCAGTAGCTAGACAATCAATTTATGGCCCTGAACATAAATTAACTCCCAAAAACATGTCTACACACCCAGGCTTACGATCAGCACCTTAATATGGTCCTGGGAGAGGCTGAGGAGACAGTAACAACAGTGGAAATCGACGAAGAGACATACGAAGAAGTCTATCGCACCACGAAACGAAGTATTCCAATGCTCTTCGTCAGGGGGGATGGAGTCATCCTGGTGTCGCCCCCCAGCATGAGGGCACAGATATAATCCCCCTCAAACCCCCTAGATATAACATTCTAAGTTGAAGTAAAAA
This sequence comes from Diachasma alloeum, assembly GCF_001412515.2. Lineage (NCBI taxonomy): Eukaryota > Metazoa > Arthropoda > Insecta > Hymenoptera > Braconidae > Diachasma > Diachasma alloeum. The sequence goes on from NW_021680352.1 coordinate 883,036, forward strand.
TTCCAAACAAAAGTCCAACGAAATAAATTCATTTTTTACTAATTATCCAATATTTCTCATCATTTGTTTTGTCCTGATTAAAGTACAACGACATAAATTCACTTTTTTTAAAATTATACACCATTTCACAGACGAAAAAATTTCTATTGACTTTATTGAATATTTTTTATTGAACATTTTAATAGAATCGGTCAAAAACTAATAGAAATCCAACAGAATTTTCTAACGAATTCGCCAAGTTTTTCTATTAAATTTTTTCATCTGTCTTCATCATTTGTTATGCCCAGACTAAAGTCCAACGAAATAAATTCCCTTTTTTCTATTTTTTTTTGCATTTTATTTTTCTTTTCTTCTCATCAAGAAAATCAATCAAAAAAACTTGGAAAATTTGAGTCGAGGAAATTCTATAGAAAATATCTCAATAGAATAAGTTATATGGAAAAATCGAATTTTATTGACTTTTAAAATTTCAGTAGAATCAACCAAAAACTAATAGAAATCCAACAGAATTTTCTAACGAATTCGCCAAGTTTTTCTATTAAATTTTTTCATCTGTCTTCATCATTTGTTATGCCCAGACTAAAGTCCAACGAAATAAATTCCCTTTTTCTATTTTTTTTGCATTTTATTTTTTCTTCTCATCAAGAAAATCAAACAAAAAACTTCAAAAATTTGAGCCGACGAAATTCTATAGAAAATATTTCAATAGAATAAGTTACATGCAAAAATCGAATTCTATTGACTTTCTATCAAATATTTTCTATTGAACTTTTCAGTAGAATCCACCAAAAACTAATAGAAATTCAATAGAGTTTTCTAACGAACTCAGTTTTTCTATTAAATTTTTCCATCATTTGTTGAGTCTCGTCAATTGCGTCGACAAGTCTGCGATCCTCTGATCCTTGAGTTTAATCAAACTCTCGAGATGAAAGACCCTGTCCCCCAGCACCGCCACCATGTCGTTCTTCTCCTGCAGCTCCTGCTTCAATTTGAGAAAAGCTGATCTTGGAATTTTCTTGTTCTGCACCTCGTCCATGTCCAGGACCGAGTCAACTTGGTTGCTGGACATTCCTGTGTCGCTGGCTGTGTACAAGGACCTCCTCTCGTCGTTGCAATCCTTCAGAATTCTCGCTCTCAGTCTCACGAGGACCGAGTCTATCGCCCTGCTCTGGGCCGAGGCTATCTGGTAGATCACGTCGTCAGTCAACCTCATGTCGATTTTCGACAGGACTTTTCTGTTCAGCGTTCGCCAGTTGTCGAGCTTTTTCGAGAGACTGTTGCTGGGGGAGTAGTTGTGGAGGTCCACGTGCCTCGGGTAATATTGCTTCAACAACTCCGCCATGAATACTGGGAAAAAATTTCNTTTTTTTTTTTTTTTTTTTTTTTTTTTTTTTTTTTTTTTTTTTTTTTTTTTTTTTTTTTTTTTTTTTTTTTTTTTTTTTTTTTTTTTTTTTTTTTTTTTTTTTTTTTTTTTTTTTTTTTTTTCCCACCGACGCAGTGGCCGAGTGGTCTAGACGCAAGTCTGGTGCGCGAAAGGTTGTGAGTCCGATTCCCCATGGAACGGAATTTTTCTAATAATTCTTCTATTTTCTAATAATAATTTTTGCTAATAGAGTAAACGCATGCACCGGCATGGGCTTCCTGGGGTTTCCCATGCTATTCCTATGTTCTATAGAAGTGCGAATGCGGTGCAGTGTAGAATCCACAGCCGCATGCAGAGGGTTGGGTTGAGTGCCGAAATGAGACCCGAAAAGAGGACTCAAATGGCCTTTAAAAAAAAAAAAAAAAAATCTTCATGTCTGACTACTTTCGGAATTCGTAACTCGAAAATAAGAGAAAAGGCTAAACTACAAACTCGAATTAAATAACGAAAACTTGTCACTTGATTTATTGCAAAGGGGAGGGGATATATTTATTAAAAAAAGAATGATTTTGTTCCCTGAAAAATTGTATCGTCTGTTGACATGAGAAATGTTGTCACCAGTTTTGCTCCATTCGCTCCTTATTGGCGTACCTCCATTGGAAAAATCTCGAGCGAGATTTCGTCTCGGCCGGGAGAAGGGTATCTGATCGAGCCAGGTGTAAATCTCATCCAGAATGTCTGCAATTTGCTCGTCGGAATTTGAACTCATGGCTCCTCAAACTCCTGTCAAAATTCACAAATTTAGAAACAAATGCGTGAAGAATCGATTCGTCTCGACGACTTCAGGAGGATTCTCCATCTCAAGGAAGAGACATTGTGATATAGAAGATTCGTAATTAAACACGGGTATTGCATTTTTATTTTTAAAAACGGGTATCTCAATGTGTTCATTCCAACTAAATACACTCCGATAGACAAATCTATCTCACAGCGATAGACACATTCTTCACAAAATGTAAGCTCCACATATAAAAGGCGAAATGTACTTAAAAAAAAAAAAAAAAAGTATAGAAAGGAAATGTACGACATTCTATCGACAGTATCAATAACCCTGTTATGGGTTGTATACTATAAACCATTAAAAAAAAAAAAAAAAAAAAAAAAAAAAAAAAAAAAAAAAAAAAAAAAAAAAAAAAAAAAAAAAAAAAAAAAAAAAAAAAAAAAAAAAAAAAAAAAAAAAAAAAAAAAAAAAAAAAAAAAAAAAAAAAAAAAAAAAAAAAAAAAAAAAAAAAAAAAAAAAAAAAAAAAAAAAAAAAAAAAAAAAAAAAAAAAAAAAAAAAAAAAAAAAAAAAAAAAAAAAAAAAAAAAAAAAAAAAAAAAAAAAAAAAAAAAAAAAAAAAAAAAAAAAAAAAAAAAAAAAAAAAAAAAAAAAAAAAAAAAAAAAAAAAAAAAAAAAAAAAAAAAAAAAAAAAAAAAAAAAAAAAAAAAAAAAAAAAAAAAAAAAAAAAAAAAAAAAAAAAAAAAAAAAAAAAAAAAAAAAAAAAAAAAAAAAAAAAAAAAAAAAAAAAAAAAAAAAAAAAAAAAAAAAAAAAAAAAAAAAAAAAAAAAAAAAAAAAAAAAAAAAAAAAAAAAAAAAAAAAAAAAAAAAAAAAAAAAAAAAAAAAAAAAAAAAAAAAAAAAAAAAAAAAAAAAAAAAAAAAAAAAAAAAAAAAAAAAAAAAAAAAAAAAAAAAAAAAAAAAAAAAAAAAAAAAAAAAAAAAAAAAAAAAAAAAAAAAAAAAAAAAAAAAAAAAAAAAAAAAAAAAAAAAAAAAAAAAAAAAAAAAAAAAAAAAAAAAAAAAAAAAAAAAAAAAAAAAAAAAAAAAAAAAAAAAAAAAAAAAAAAAAAAAAAAAAAAAAAAAAAAAAAAAAACTTACAACTGAACAAAAAAATTAAAGTTCATACGTAAATAATAATTGAATGAAGTCAAGTAAATAATCCAACGATGGATTAATACTTATCAATAAAAAAAAATTGTTTAATGTTTGTGGAAAATAAACGGAGTCACACGCCTGAAAAAATTCAATAGAACCTAGCGAATTCGCTAGAAAATTCGATAGGAATTCTAGGGGATTTCTATAGGGTTTCCATTGCAATTCTATTGAAAAATTCTATTTGTTTTTTGGCGCTGATTCTTTTGGATATTCGGTAAGAAAAAGTCAACAGATTTCGAATTTCTGTTGGAAATTTTCTCTTGAGAATTTTCTATCAGAATTATTGGGCGAAAATTTTCCAACTTTTTCCGCTGGATTTTGTTTTATTCTGCATTAGAGAATCCGAGTGACAAATTTCAAGAGAAAAAAAAAAATTCTGTTTCGAATTTTTGTTTGAAATTCCAAACAGACACTTTCGAGAAATTCGAAATCTATTGACTTTTTTATCGAATATCAAATATACTCAGCGGAAAAAAAATAGAATTTTCCAATAGAAATCCAATAGAAATTCCATAAAAATCCCATAGAATTCCAATAGAATTTCCTCGCGAATTCGTTAGGATTTCTATTGAATTTTTTCATTGATGCGAGTGTGAAACTGTCTTTATAATTTTTTATCAATGATCCTGACATCAACGACAGCTGATTTTCACCGGGATTACATCAGTGGCCTGAGGGATCGATGGAATTCGCTGGTGTTGGTGCACATGGATAGACTCCACAAGTTCTCATGAACGAGAACTTCCCCTAGTGGTGGTGACTGGGCATTTATAGAGCCCGCGCATGGTTCGATTCGGCAATACTCCTCCGACGCTCCGAAGGAGCTCACCTCTTCTCGAAGAGAAACTAGTGACATGTGCTGTGATTTAACGAAAACATTTCGTTTTTTAAATTTTTAACGTATTTTTTAAAAATCATAATCACCGATTTTCCTCCAGTTTCATTTAAAAAATTGTTTAAAAATTCTCAACAATGGCTTCAGAGGCTTCACCGGGCGGTAAGTTTCATCACCTCATTAACTCCGCTAATTAATTTCCTCCTCATCCCTTAGTTCAATTTTTCCCCGTCATTTCCCGCGGGAAATTCATTTTTTCTCGCATTAGACCGTGAATTCCATGGGCGAAGGTCATGGTGACCTTTTGACATTGAGATACTCTTCCGGATTTCGCCCTTCAGTGTCGAATCACAGCTGGAAGCGGCTATTCAATGATTCAATCAGGCTCAATTATGCATCTAAAATTATTGTAATGAGAATTTACCAGGCGCGAGTCTCAAAAAATAGTCCAGATTCATTAATTGAAATTGAGAGCATCACGCACGAAAAAACTTAATAGAAAAACCTATCGAGTTCGTTAGAAAATTCTATTGAATTTCTATTAAACTTTCTATTAGTTTTTGGCTGATTCTATTGACATGTTCAATGGAAAACATTCAATAGAAAAATTCAACAGAATTCGATTTTTCTATATAACTTATTCTTTTCATATATTTTCTATAGAATTTCCTCGACTCAAATTTTCCAAGTTTTTTTCGCCCTATTTTTCTTTTCTTCTCATCAAGAAAATCAAACGAAAAAACTTGGGAAATTTGAGCCGAGGAAATTCTATAGAAAATATCTCAATAGAATAAGTTATACAGAAAAATTGAATTCTATTGACTTTTTCTACTGAATATTTTCTATTGAACATTTTAATAGAATCGGCCGAAGACTAATAGAACAGTTCAATAGAAATTCAATAGAATTTTCCAACGAATTCGATAGGTTTTTCTATTAAATTTTTTCGTCCGTGATTTTATTTTCCTTGACGATGAAACATAAGCCGATATTTACAATTATCAAGCATTAATTGAGATGTTCATAACTAAAATTAGTTGAAAAAATAATCTGTGATTGTAATAGTAGTGAAATAATAAATTACGAGAATGGAAAATTAATGGAAAATCTAGCGAATGCACTCGAAAGTTCTATTCTTTTTCTATTGAACTTTGTATTGACTTCTGACCAATTCCGTTGGGGAAATCCGCAGTTTGTCGGCGAGTTTTTTTCAATAGAAATGTTCGTTGGAAAATATTCTATAGAAAACATGAAAAGACTTCAATTCTTCATACAAATTGTTCCGTTGAGACATTTCCTACAGAAATTCGTGTGTTCAAATTTTCTTTAAAGAAAATTATTCTTTAAAGAAATATTTCAAAGAAAATAGTGGAAAATTCTTGGAGAATTCATATTGAAGAATTCCTTTATGGGAGCTTTTCAATTTAATAAAAAACGTGGAACAACTTATAGAATTTTGACATAAAATTTAATTTGTATGCAAAATTTACTAAAATTCATCTACGAAATTATTTCGTGCGCGATGTCGCAAAAAATTGCATCATTTCCCGCCGGAGTAGCCGATCCACACGCTTGCGGAAAATACATGAAGTCCATTCACTGGCGGAAAATTTTTTACTCCAGTGTCTCGACACAAATAAATTTTTCCGACTTTACGAGACTCGTGATCTCGTTCTCAAAATACCCGTGCGATGCGCAGTGAAAAAACGCGCGATTGGGTGTGTTCGACGCCTGGAGTCGTATCTTCCTGGACACATCATCGGAATTCAAATGAATTTTGGGAAAGATTCATGCAGGTGGGCACGTACACACGAAAGAGAATCCATTGACCGACAGACATTAACGAGAAGGGTCTTAATGACCTCCTGTGGAGGGGCGGACGGAGATTTGGGAAGGCATTGGGAATCGTTTGATTCAGCCGATACCTGCGGGGGATCCATTGTAGATGGATGAACCGTTAGAATTACAAATCTATTGGGAAAACGAAAATACGTGACTCGTACATAATTTCAACATTTTCATCATTGAAAATAATGTATTTTTACATTATTATTATTATTATTATTATTATTAATATTAATAATATTAATTATTAATATTAAATTAAATATTAATAATATTAATTATTAATAATAATATTAATAATTGATATTATTAATGAATTAATAATAATATGAATTAATAAATATTAATATTAAATATTGATAATGTAAAAAAATTACTTTATTAATATTAACTATTCATATTTGTTAATTAATATCACTATTAATTCATTAATGATGTATTTTATGCATTATTTTAACATTTTTTTTTTCATTTAAAATAATGTATTTTTGTTTTCTCCGTAAACCTGGAGAAAACGTAATTAACCACAAGGAAAAATTTAATATAAAATTTTTTATAATTCTCGTTAAAATTCTATTTGTTTTTTTGCGCTGATTCACGCCAAAAATTTTTTTTTTATTAAATTTTTTTTGTCAACTTTTTTTTTTCTTGGGAGTAGATGGGGATAATAATTTTCCATTCATTCGTTAGAATGGAAAATATACATATTTATTTTGAAATAAATATAATATATATTTATATTATAAATAAAAAAATAAAAATACAAATAAAAATAAAAAAAAATTAAATATTTTTTTATTCATATATAAGATATTCAAGTTTAGGATGAAAATAATAATTTTCTCATACGTGACATTTGATAAGTTAATTACATTTTATTAACAAATTATTCTTTTGTCGGAACCCAACCTACTCCCTTTATTTATCAATCCCACGACTGTTTGGTGTCTCCGACATATTTCCGAGAAAAAACATCGATAAAGATGTTTAAAAATGTAAAACGGAAAACGCCGTCTAGTGCCAGGGCCCTATTAGATAACGAGATAAAAACAAATGCATCGACGCTTTGAGCGGCTAAAGATCCCTCGGGGGAGCCCAAAATACACTACTTGCCCACAATTCTAAAATTTTTCTCATTCATTTATTTATTTGACCGTTTTATCGATGCCCTGGAGTCAAGTGGGCACCCCCTGGGGGCAAATGCAAGATTGTGACATGCGCTAGACCAAAAAGAAAGCCACAAGGCATGTCATAATAATTGAATTGAAATTTTATTATTCCCTGAGATACAAAATCCCCTGAGGGCACACCTTGTTTACAATTAGTTCTTACTTCAAACTAAAGGCAATTTGTGTTCATAAATAAAATAAAAATTTCAGATTTAAGATTAATATTAATATTAATTGACTATTAATATTAATAGTCAATATCAATTAATTTAGCACAATGTGTGAGCAATTTTGTTTTCATTCTAAACCCGAAGAAAACCAAATTACCACTCGATTACTGAATCATTTTATTTTGTTCAACTTTCATTCATTAATTTATTAATAGGGAACTTGCACGAAGTTCAATATCTGCTCATCACTCGTTTGATAGATTGTTCGTACCCAATAGACAGCTGAATTACTGAAAATTTCACGAAATTTCACTTGCATAATTTATAATAATTTAAAAATTGGTCTTTTGAATGCTCTGAAAACACCTCATGACGTCATCTCACCGGTCAATGACGTCTCTGTATAGTAGACATGGGATGCGCGCGCAGAAGGTAGGTTAGCTCGTCTCACATCCGTCGTGTGATTGGTCCGCTAGCGGTTAACCAGTGACGTGACGTCGTGAGCGTTTTAAAAGCGCGCAATTTTCAATAATTAGCTAGTAATTATTGCGCAACTTTTTGAAAGTTTAGATTCTAAAAATATAATATTGAGATGATGACCCTTCGAAATAAAAAATAAACAAAATTCATGCAAGTTCCCTATTAATGCATTCATCTCGCTAAATCAAATTTTANCTGATTCAAGAGAATTTTTTTGATTCAGATGAAAAATTTTTCTGGGTGTACGATGTTCAGACATAATATGAACGATTCATTAAATTGATAGGGAATGTAAACCCTCAAAATTTCAGCTTTGTTAGTTATAGTGTAAATGGGAACGTTTTTTGGAATTGTCTCTGCAGTGAATTATTGTATTTTTTTTAATGCATTTACAATATTTGTTGCTACGAACAAAAGTTGTAGACGAAAATTTGACATTCAACCGATTCAATCATATTAAATCATCTCCCAATCCCAAAATTCCTCTGAATAATTCGTAATCTGCTGTTATTAACTCCAATCAACCCACAAAAGGGCGCAAGTTTCCCAGCAATGCACGTGATGATAGCGAAATGGGCCCCCCGAAAGAGCGTCATTTTTGGGTCGGTTGGTTCCACTGAATGTCAATTGCGGCCCCTANCTGAAAACACCTCATGACGTCATCTCACCGGTCAATGACGTCTCTGTATAGTAGACATGGGATGCGCGCGCAGAAGGTAGGTTAGCTCGTCTCACATCCGTCGTGTGATTGGTCCGCTAGCGGTTAACCAGTGACGTGACGTCGTGAGCGTTTTAAAAGCGCGCAATTTTCAATAATTAGCTAGTAATTATTGCGCAACTTTTTGAAAGTTTAGATTCTAAAAATATAATATTGAGATGATGACCCTTCGAAATAAAAAATAAACAAAATTCATGCAAGTTCCCTATTAATGCATTCATCTCGCTAAATCAAATTTTATACAACGCAATTCTCGAGGCGCTAGCAATAAAAGAATCGTCACTTTCAGGAGGCGACAGAAGGATTTTCATGCCCATTCGGTATGTCATGGCAGTACTGGGTTCCATCGGTCTGGCCATCATCTACGGGTTCAAGGTGAACGTCAGTATCGCAATCATATCAATGGTGAATCACACAGCCCTGAATGACGGCTCAAATTCGACTGACGGACCGTTCGCTTGGGACAAGAAAACCCAGGGGCTCATCCACTCGATGTATTTCACGGGGTATCTCATATCCATGATCCCCAGTGGAATTATTGCCGAAAAAATATCCGCCAAGTGGGTGATGAATGTTGCGGTACTTTTCAATGCTGTTGCGTCGATATTCAGCCCGGTGGCTGCGAATATCTCGCCTGCCGCTTTTGCGGCGATGCGATTGGTGCAGGGGCTTGGTGGAGTGAGTATTTATTCTTTTAGTCAACACTATGGATCGAATATATGTGATGAAGCTGTGATTTTTGGGTCGGTTGGCTCCATTGAATGTCAATTGCGGCCCCTGACCTTGAGTTCGTAGTTTTGGGGGCACTAGCGGCCACGCCCCTTGCTCGCTTCGCTCGCAAACACGAGGCGGGGATTCGTCCACTCGCTCGCTTCGCTCGCGCCCCTCCGTGCGGCTGGGGCTCAGATCCGGCCGGGTTTTTACGGCTCGATAAATTCTCAAAAATATTTTATTTGAATTAAACAAACTTGGGATTTATCTGATTCAAGAGAATTTTTTTGATTCAGATGAAAAATTTTTCTGGGTGTACGATGTTCAGACATAATATGAACGATTCATTAAATTGATAGGGAATGTAAACCCTCAAAATTTCAGCTTTGTTAGTTATAGTGTAAATGGGAACGTTTTTTGGAATTGTCTCTGCAGTGAATTATTGTATTTTTTTAAATGCATTTACAATATTTGTTGCTACGAACAAAAGTTGTAGACGAAAATTTGACATCCAACCGATTCAATCATATTAAATCATCTCCCAATCCCAAAATTCCTCTGAATAATTCGTAATCTGCTGTTATTAACTCCAATCAACCCACAAAAGGGCGCAAGTTTCCCAGCAATGCACGTGATGATAGCGAAATGGGCCCCCCCGAAAGAGCGTCATTTTTGGGTCGGTTGGTTCCACTGAATGTCAATTGTGGCCCCTAACCTTGAGTTCGTAGTTTTGGGAGCACTAGCGGCCACGCCCCTTGCTCGCTTCGCTCGCGAACACGAGGCGGGGATTCGTCCACTCGCTCGCTTCGCTCGCGCCCGTCCGTGCGGCTGGGGCTCAGATCCGGCCGGGTTTTTACGGCTCGATAAATTCTCAAAAATCTTTTATTTTAATTAAACAAACTTGGGATTTATCTGCTTCAAGAGAATTTTTTTGATTCAGATGAAAAATTTTTCTGGGTGTACGATGTTCAGACATAATTTGAAAGATTCACTAAATTGATAGGGAATGTAAAGCCTCAAAATTTCAGCTTTGTTAGTTATAGTGTAAATGGGAACGTTTTTTTGGAATTGTCTCTGCAGTGAATTATTGTATTTTTTTCAATGCATTTACAATATTTGTTGCTACGAACAAAAGTTGTAGACGAAAATTTGACATTCAACCGATTCAATCATATTAAATCATCTCCCAATCCCAAAATTCCTCTGAATAATTCGTAATCTGCTGTTATTAACTCCAATCAACCCACAAAAGGGCGCAAGTTTCCCAGCAATGCACGTGATGATAGCGAAATGGGCCCCCCCGAAAGAGCGAAACGTCATAGGCTCGATCATCTACGCCGGAACAGCCCTGGGGACCGTAATATCCATCCTCCTGACGGGTTTAATCGCCGCGGGCATGGGGTGGAAGGCCGTGTTCTACATCGAGGGTGCCCTGTGCTTCATTTGGTTCACCGTCTGGTGGCTCGTCATAGCGGACTCACCCGCGGACCAGCGGAGGTTCATATCGCTTCACGAGAAAAACTACATCCTCAACTCCCTGGGCAACTCAGGGTCTCGACATGGGACAGGCGGCCAACGCGTTCCACTGAGAAAAATATTCACGTCGATGCCGTTCATCGCTATTCTCGTTGCACATTTCTGCAGCAACTGCGGGTGGTACATGCTGCTGACGCAATTGCCTACTTATATGAACGAAGTTCTTCGGTTTGACTTGAAAACGGTAATTTTTAGAAAGATAGGGGAGCATGGGGCAAAATGAAACACGGGGCAAAATGAAACAGTGGGAAAATCTCGTCATCTAAAGGAGATAGGACATTTTTGAAGAGGACCTTTTTTGTAGCTTGTAAAATTCTCTACAAAAAAGGTCCTCATGAAAATCGTCCTATCTCCCTTAGATCACAACATTTTCTTGCTGTTTCATTTTGCCCCGTGTTTCATTTTGCCCCACCGTCCCCTAATTGACCATTAATTTCGACAACAGTTATCGACAATTTATTGTTGTCATTATTGGTGAATTGTTGTCGTAATGGGGTCTAGGATGAGGTGGATCTCATTTTTATTATCAATTTCAGAATGCCGGCCTTTCATCGCTGCCTTACTTCTGCATGTGGCTGTTTACTTTGATACTGAGTTATGTCCTGACTAAATTACAAGGGAGCGGAGTTATTACTATGACATTTTCGAGGAAAATTGGAACTCTCTTCGGTGAGTTAATGATTGTTGTCAATTTTTTACGAAATCTGAAAAAAATCTGGAACTTATACGTGTTCTCAGGAAAGATTTGATTTATCAGACACTAGGTTTTCCACAATAGTTCATTGTTTTTACTTTTCAACCGAAACACCTTAAGGGTGCCAAGTGAATTTGAAAAAAGATCTAATATTTAGATCTTAGTCTTAATCTTAATATTTAGATAAGTTCTAGAATTTTAAAATTGTCACCGATGTTCACCATCTGTCTAATACTATTAATTAAAAAAATTATAACTTTGTTGGTGAATGTCAATTTTCAAGGTCATCGCCAAATTCACTTGGCACCCTTAATTGCTCGTCAGGAATAAATAATTCTCCATTCTTTATGTTTTTATTGTTGAATGGAAAGTATTGAATTAAATTGAAAGTATGAATTAATTGAAAGTATTAAGTTATATATTTTTCATGAAATAATGCCATTTTTCCCGCAATGTTTTATGTCCATTAGCCTCTGTAGTGCCGATGGTCTGTCTCGTAATCGTATGCTACGTGGGGAATGCCATCGGCGCGGTCGCCCTGATGACAATTGGAGTGACGTGCATAGGAGGAATGTACTGTGGCTTCCTAGCAAATCACATAGATATCGCGCCTAATTTCGCGGGGACTCTCGTAGCCATCACCAATGCAGTTGCCACGATACCTGGGATAGTGGTGCCAATTGCCGTGGGGCATCTAACGTCGAGCAATGTAAGAATCTCCCTCCACTCATTCTCATTAATATGAATATTGAGTCAGATTTTTTTCATTCGTATCGGAAGTTTTTTATTTTGATTTCAATATTATTTGTTCAAAGTGAAAAAATCGATCATTTAAACCATAGATCAGCATCAATCATTAGTTTAGTAATATTGTGAGATGTTGCACCTAACAATAATTGAAATTTAATTATCTTCATTGAAATTTGAGAAATCACGTAATGATTAGTAATTAAATTTTTTTTCCAATTAACTATTGAGTAAATATTTGTAAATGTAATGGAAGTATTTTTCGATTAACCAAATAATCGTCAATCTTCTGAACTCAGTTATTGATTGATAAAATAATTCGAAATTTGAATATTTAAATCGATGATTAATTTAATAATTAACAAATTGGTGGGTAACATTAACATCACCATCCACTCATTCTTATTAATCTGAATATTGAGTCAGATTTTTTTCATTCGTATCGGAAGTTTTTTATTTTGATTTCAATATTATTTGTTCAAAGTGAACAAATCGATCATTTAAACCATAGATCAGCATCAATCATTAGTTTAGTAATATTGTGAGAAGTTGCACCTAACAATAATTGAAATTTAATTATCTTCATTGAAATTTGAGAAATCACGTAATGATTAGTAATTAAATTTTTTTTCCAATTAACTATTGAGTAAATATTTGTAAATGTAATGGAAGTATTTTTCGATTAACCAAATAATCATCAATCTTCTGAACTCAGTTATTGATTGATAAAATAATTCGAAATTTGAATATTTAAATCGATGATTAATTTAATAATTAACAAATTGGTGGGTAACATTAACATCACCATCCACTCATTCTCATTAATATGAATATTGAGTCA
>NW_021680352.1:896392-904945 GCF_001412515.2 Diachasma alloeum
CTTATTAATCTGAATATTGAGTCAGATTTTTTTCATTCGTATCGGAAGTTTTTTATTTTGATTTCAATATTATTTGTTCAAAGTGAACAAATCGATCATTTAAACCATAGATCAGCATCAATCATTAGTTTAGTAATATTGTGAGAAGTTGCACCTAACAATAATTGAAATTTAATTATCTTCATTGAAATTTGAAAAATAATGTAATGATTAGTAATTAAATTTTTTTTCCAATTAACTATTGAGTAAATATTTGTAAATGTAATGGAAGTATTTTTCGATTAACCAAATAATCGTCAATCTTCTGAACTCAGTTATTGATTGATAAAATAATTCGAAATTTGAATATTTAAATCGATGATTAATTTAATAATTAACAAATTGGTGGGTAACATTAACATCACCATCCACTCATCCTTATTAATCTGAATATTGAGTCAGATTTTTTTCATTCGTATCGGAAGTTTTTTATTTTGATTTCAATATTATTTGTTCAAAGTGAACAAATCGATCATTTAAACCATAGATCAGCATCAATCATTAGTTTAGTAATATTGTGAGAAGTTGCACCTAACAATAATTGAAATTTAATTATCTTCATTGAAATTTGAGAAATAATGTAATGATTAGTAATTAAAATTTTTTTTCAATTAACTATTGAGTAAATATTTCTAAATGTAAATATAAATGAAAGTATTTTTCGATTAGCCAAATAATCGTCAATCTTCTGAACTCAGTTATTGATTGATAAAATAATTCGAAATTTTAATATTTAAATGGATGATTAATATAATAATTAAAAAATTGGTAGTATTACCAATTGACTTATTCAAAATTTAACTTGAATAAAACTTTATGATTATTCCGATATCTGAAGACCTTGGTAAACGCAATATTAGGAAAGTAAAATTATTCCAAATGATTTGGACAATTATGATTTGTTTATTCATATTTCATCGAATGGAATTTAATTCTCTTTTCATTCTTGCTTTCTCCATTCGTTCGAGATCTTGCCCATGCTTTTTTGGAGAGAAAATATTCAGGATTACTCACGTGACGTGTTTCAGGACCCCCATGAGAAGCTATTCGCCTGGAAAATGATATTCTTCGTCACTGCCGTATTCTACGTAATCGAGATCGTCGTCTACTGGACATTTGGCACAGCTGTCGAGCAATCTTGGAACAACACTGACTCCCCTCATCCACAGACAGTGCCATTAGATAAATACGAAGAGTAGATTAATTCACCGTAAAATTACCAGGAAAATTCGCAGGGCAAAGTGAAGACTTTTTAATTATTTCCCAAATACGCATAATATTTTTCACTCATCTCTCATTTCATCAATAATTCGTCACACCATTAACTCGAAGAAACTCAAATCAGCAGTGAAGTGGTGAAACAGTTCAAGTCGACTCATCTCCCAGTTGAGTTTTTGAGGAATATTTCCGGATCTAAGGGAGATAGCAAAATTTTTGTTATAGCATTTTTTGTAGTTCTCAATCGGCTCTACAAAAAAGGTTATAACAAAAATTTCGCTATCTCCCTTAGATTCCGAGATATTCACCGAAAACTGGTCAATAGTCAAAATTGACTTGAACCGTTTTACCACTTCGCTACTGAAATAATTTCATTCAACCCAATTATCGTGTTAAGTTCAACTTGCAATATATTCTGACTGATCTCTTTTCTCAATCACACATTATTTACAAGAGCCACATCTTCAGTTGTACACTAATCACTGAACTCTCACGATTTTACTGAAATACGTTGGTCCAAAGTTCGATTTTCTCGTGGGCAACACTACAGTCCCATATTTAAATCCAAAGTCGTCGGCAAATTTGTAAATCGTTCTCAGTGGTCCTAGTCCCTCCGTGATGTCCCTAGAAATGCAAAAATAGTGACTGAATTACACGAAAAACATTAAATCGCATTATTCATTGGATCATTGATTAAAAAATAGTTTTAAATTCTTCATTCAATTTTTATATTCAAAAGGAAGAAGAACAATCCTGTGTGGGTAAATTATTATTACTTTTATTATTGTTATTTGTTAAGGAAAAGAATGGCTGGGATACGTCTCATTCCAGTGTACAAAGAATCAAATTAAAAAACTGAGCAATAGAAAATATTTAATTAGCATTCTTACTTGACAACCATGACGGACTGTGTCTCCTCCCAATTTTTCTTGAGGGCCATCTGCACAACCCCGTCATTCTGTATAGGACTGAGTGAACATGTGGAGTAGACAACAGTTCCTCCGATCGGAAGGATCTTCAGGGCTTGAAGTAAAATGGAGGACTGATACTCCGGTAGTTGCAGTCGCTCCTTAATTCGGTTTGGGGAGAACATATTGGTGTCGTCGTTGTGGAGACTGTGGCGATCTGTTGTGCATGGAACGTCGACGAGAATCTGGAAGGATTGAAAGTGGGAATAGATGAAAATTTTGTTGGGTTGTGATTTCATTCTTTCGGGTTGACTGAGGCGGATTTAATTAGCAGAATTAATTTTTTTTCATCAATTTAAGTTCAAACAGACTCGTCGAATTTTTGAAATAGTTGAATAATTGGTAATCTAAATTTACAATTGATGATGAATTAAATATTCGATGATGTGGAACTGTAAATTTTTGTTAAATAAAAATACCAAATGATCGTCAATCTTTCGAGATCTAGGAAATCAATTCATAACCCTCCCCTCATTTTTCAATCACTACAAATTTTAGTGAGATTATTTTAAAAAGTAAAAAAAAAGAATTAATCGAAGATTAAAAATTATTCATTGATGTTTCACTCTTCATTCTCTCAATCCTCTTCAAGTCATTATCAATATTTATAAAACACCTATGAGTACATGAAGTTTAATAAATTCGATTTCTTCATTTTCACAACGAATAAATGAGCGCCCGCACAGTTCTAGTAATTACAATTTATGAATACGAATATATCTCCGTTCCTCGGACTCTCGACAGACCAGAGTATTTAGTCAGAATAAAAGCCAATACCTTGTTGTATATATTTTTGTCTTCTATGACCCTAGCGTCCTGCTGGGTGACGAATAATCTCCCGTTCCAGACGTCGAGGTCCCCCAGATACTCCTCTAAAACGTTGTTAATTAAGTTGACTCTCGACATTTTCTGGTCATTAGCGACTAGAACCGAAGGTAAAAGGGTCTGCAAGGCAATCAGGGATTTTCCCCCAGGGGCTGCACACATGTCCAACACAACATCTCCAGCGTGGAGGTCCAGGGCCAGGACTGGAAGCACCGAGCCTCCATCCATCAGATAATAGTCTGATAAAACAAAAATTGCAACCAAATAAAAGCATTCAAAATTCAACAATTCAGTAGTGAAGTGGTAAAACCATTCACTTTACGTTTCTTTCATCTTCACTTAATAGAAATATTAACATAATCGATCTCCAATGTATCACGTGTTTTACCCCTTGGCTACTGAATTAATTAATTAATTAATTCAGTAACCAAGTGGCAAAAGGAGATAAGTCGATTTCGACTATTGCCAGTTTTCAATCAATATTTCGAAATCTAAGGAAGATAGAAAATTTTTTGATAGAACCTTTTTTGTAGAGCCGATTGAGTGCTACAACAAATGTAATGACAAAAATTTCGCTATCTCCCTTGGCTACTGAATAATTCAGTAACCAAGTGGTAAAAGTAGATAAGTCGATTTCGACTATTGCCAGTTTTCAATCAATATCTCGAAATCTAAGGAAGATAGAAAAATTTTTGATAGAACCTTTTTTGTAGAGCCGATTGAGTGCTACAATAAATGTAATGACAAAAATTTCGCTATCTCCCTTGGCTACTGAATAATTCAGTAGCCAAGTGGTAAAAGTAGATAAGTCGATTTCGACTATTGCCAGTTTTCAATCAATATCTCGAAATCTAAGGAAGATAGAAAAATTTTTGATAGAACCTTTTTTGTAGAGCCGATTGACTGCTACAATAAATGTAATGACAAAAATTTCGCCATCTCCCTTGGATTCGGAAATATTCCTCAAAAACTCAACTGGGAGATCAGTCGACTCTCTCCGTTTACCACTTCACTCTGAATTAAATTCATCAGAGTCTCATTACTCATTACTAATGACTCTCCCTCACCATAAACCCCAGTGGACCCCCTCTTGGGGGCGGGAAAATGGCTGTCATTGCCAGCCTCGAATGTAAAAATTTTGAGATGCTCTGGGAACGAAAAGCTCGAGTCCTCCTCGACTTTGATTTCAAAGTCTGCACTCTTGGAGTAGTAGCCGTAGTGCTCGGACTCCAAGATGTAATCGTCCAGGCCCTTCAGCTTCGTCGCAGGCATGTACTCGTGGAGAGAGGACGCTGTCAGCCCTGCGGAGGGTCTCACTATTCTGCTCTCGTCGAGTTGAGCAGCTGCCAGGTCCTCCTCCAAGGGCCTGAGGGTCACGGGCTCGAAGGGCTTCTCCAGCGGGGGGAGACCGTCGTCTTCCTGGTCCAGGGCCTTCAACGAGGGCTGGTAGCCCTCGGGGACGAGGGTCTTCAGCTCGGAGTAGGTCTTCATCTCCAGGACATTCTCCATGGGAAGGTCCATTTTGTAAATCGGTTTCGTGGGCTCCAGCTGCTGCTTCTTTCTGTCCCTGTCAGCTTTACTCTTTTTCGATACTTCGTAGAGCTCCTTCATGTCCATGGCACCTTCGAGCTGCAATTTCACAATTTTATCTGGATTTTTTTTTATCTTTAGGAATCAAAAATTGTCAATTCAGTGGTACCTCATGTAGCAATTACCAAAAATTATGATAGAATGATAAAAAAAACAGAACAAATTCTGAACTTTTTCAAAGAGCATTTTTAATTGGGATTCAGAATGAGTTGAGAAAAGTGGAAATTACAAATATCTGATTCGCTGTGGCAAATTATCTATTAGCTGTCATTTTCCATGGTGGAAGTGACAGCTAGGTATCTCAATTTTCAAAACAGTGGTGTGTAGTCATCTGCCATTTTTATGTGATAAAAGTGTGATTAAAAAATTCTCCAAAATATTACAACTTTTTTCAAAGAGCCTTTTCCGTAATAAATGTCTCTGTGCAGTGTGGGAAAAGATTTACGAAATCAGTCTTCCCCCTGCATGATATTGGGTGAGAGGCCGTCATTCAACTTATTCTGAATATAAATTAAAAATGCTCTTTGAAAAAATTAAGAAATTTTTCTACTTTTTTTTCGATTATTCATTCATAATTTTTCAAAACTTCCACATGATGCAGGACTTAATTGACAATTTCAGATGACGAAAGATGAAAAAAAAACATCGAGTTAACGTTGGAAAGATAGTACACCCAGGCCTTAATAGAAAAACTATCGAATTCGTTAAAAAATTCTATTGAATTTCTATTGAACTGTTCTATTAGTTTTTGGGCGATTCTATTGAAATGTTCAGTAGAAAATATTCAGTAGAAAAAGTCAATACAATTCAATTTTTCTGTATAACTTATTCTATTGAGATATTTTCTACAGAATTTCCTCGGCTCAAATTTTCCAAGTTTTTTCGTTTGATTTTCTTGATGAGAAGAAAAGAAAAATAGAGTGAAAAAAACTTGGAAAATTTGAGTCGAGGAAATTCTAGAGGAGGTTGGGGTAAAATGGACACTTTTGACTTTTTTTAAAATGTCAATGACGGGTTGAAATGTTGATAAAATTCAAGATTTTTTTTTTCATTGCAAAGAACAATTCTTTCCCTTTGTGATGAGCCTGAACGGAGCTCAATTGATAAATTTGTTTCTCAGTTATGAGGTATTAAAACAAAAGTCTAAAGTGTCCATTTTACCCCACTCTCCCCTATAGAAAATAAATGAAAAGAATGAGTTACAAAGAAAAATCGAATTCTGTTGACTTTTTCTATTGAACATGTCAACAGAATCAGCCAAAAACTACTAGAAAGTTTAATAGAAATTCAATAGAATTTTCCAACGAATTCGATAGGTTTTTCTATTAAATTTTTTCGTGCGTTTTGGGACGAATGTCAGGGGGAATTCATTCTGGATGGGCTGAGGGAATCATTTGAAATGCTTTGGGACAGTACCTGCAGCTTCTGCACTATGTCCTCGGTGTCGGAGAAATTATTTACAATAGCTACGTATTTGTGGGTTTTCTTCAGCATGGCTGCTCTTATGTGCGGCCAGACGGAGCCGTAAACGGTGGAGTAGAAGTCGTTGAAGTGCTCTAGGGCTTTGTCTTTGGCGTTTTTTTTCTTCTTTAAGACACTCTGGGAGAGGTATTGTCGGCATTAAAATGGGTAGAATTTTAGGGAAGGGATTTGGGAGGGCGCAGAGATTATTAACTGATGATAACTGGAGCTATCTGACCCCTTTATCTGGCTTTAGCCCTTATTTTTGTCAGAAAGACTGAAAAATGCGCTAAAAACATTCCGAAATTTTGAAATTCCATTCAGAAGATAAAATTTTTCGACATTTCACGTATGAAAAAATTCAATAATAAAAACAGCGAATTCCCTAGAAAATTCTAACAAGAATTCAAAATATATTTCCTTTTTTTTAAATAAAAAATTTTGAAAAAATTTCCAGAATGTCTTCGGAATATTTTGTACTGTTCGAGGATTTCTCAAGATTTTCTGAAATCTTAGAAATACTGAAATCATGAAATTCAGTGCACAAGTTTTTCTGAATTCAGGAAAAGATTTTATTTGCAAACAAATTTTCGAAAATGTTTTAAATGTTTTGAAATGCCACATTCAACAATTACGGCCGTTTCACTTTACTTGTCATGTTCACTATTTTTCTCTTCTCTTTGCTGCTTGACATTTATGTTAACGTCTATTATGTTATAGTTCCTACATTTATAAACAATTATAAATACAATGAGATTCCTTTTGACGCTTTGGAATCCTCTAAAATCCCTTGAAATCCTCGAGGATTCTCCATAAAAGTTATTTCGGCGTGTTCACGGAAAAAACAATAGTTCACCCTCCGAAAATTCCATTTCTCCCAAAACCACTCACCCAGTGATTAGGCCCATGTCCCCTCTTGCAGCTCCAGAGGACACTCCTGACCCCCAGGAACGCCACCCTCTGCGTCATGTCTCCCCAAAAAAGTAAATACTCCCCAAATCTCCCCACGTGAACGTCAAAAGCCGATCCCTCCGGAGTCCTCCGAGGTTAGGGATGATCGATGATTGTCGATTAATCGAAAACACCGATTTTTCACGCCCCAACATCGATGTTTTCCATTCGATGTTGTTAACGCCCGATTAATCGATTTTCGATTATTTTCCCAACATCGATTTTTGAAAAAAAAAAAAAAACGAGTAGAAAAAAAATATTTTTAAAAATTATCTGAAAAAAAAAATTTTTTTCATGAGAAAAACATCGATTTTTTAAATTATCGAAACCATCGATTTTTTAGATGATCGAAACAATCGATTTTTTAGATAATCAAAAACATCGATCTTTTGAAATATCGACGTTTTTTTTTCAGAAAAATCGATTCACAACATCGCTATATTTGAAAAACCTCGATCCCCCGATAATCGATATTTTTTAGAACATCTCCCACGTGCCCCCTGCCTTACCATCCTCTCAACCCCGCCACTACGGACATCTACCCGAGACCTCCAAAACCCCCACCCCACTCCCACGACGCCTAGCCCCCCCGCCCCCCAGTGCTGCGTCGAATCGAGCATCAGATGCCAAAGTGACAGCTCTCGACTCGCATCGGCCCCTCGCGTTGTTGACATTCGTTGTGCCCAGTGATCGGGGCGTTCGTATTCCCGCATCACTCCTCCACAAAAAAACTGGACTAAAGTGTTAACCTCGCGTCATCGCAAGGTGCGGCCAGTCCTGCCTCGACATCCGAAAAGTCACGAGTGCTAGAAAACGTGAGACTCTTTATTCACCCCGACCCCTCGAAAAACAACAAACAAAACTCGCCAACCGTTCGCCCTACGTTACCCCATCAATTTCCATTCCGTCGATCCATCTCACCCCACTCCATATTGATCTCCATAAATAATGGCACTGCAACCATTCCGTGCAGTTCACTCAGTTCTCCCATGCACTCGGAATCTCGCGGCGATAGTAAATCGAGACTCGTGTGTACTACAGATACGATAGTCACCGTTCGCCCCCCCCCCCTCTTTTTTTCTCAATCCTTCCGTGTTTATTTCTACCGGCGTCACTTTCTATCGAAGCATCAATTTCCCTCGAGTGGTACTCGCCGGGGCTGGGGAGGTAAATCTCCGGGGAGTGCACGAGCAAAAAAAAATGCAAAAAACTAAATTACACGGGGGTGGGGGGTCTGACGGTGCGCCTCCGGGATCGATTCTTCTCCAAAGCCCGCGGCTCTATAATTAGAAGAGCTCCGCGGCTCTCCCTCGCTCTCATTACGAGATTTTTTCTCCGTTTTGTTTTCGTTTTTTGAACTGATTGAAGTTGTAGTCACCTCTGGAGGCGATCGATCCGAAGCTCCCATTGACGGCGGGTTTTTCAGGGGCTTGTCGCGATCATTTTTTTGTTATTGCGGAGTTTATGGTGATTGTTTTTTATGCATGACAATCGCGCTCGG
>NW_021680352.1:904972-910398 GCF_001412515.2 Diachasma alloeum
GGGGGGGGGGGGGGGGGGATGAGAATGAATGCGGCACCTGTGAATGAGCATAAATGGGAGAAATCTTGAAAAATGTGGGATGGAACGGTCGTGTTAACGGTTGGTGTAGGGGACAAATCAATGTCGCGGTGCGATAAATGCGCCTTTTGCCTGGGTTACGTTAACATTGTGTCATGCGTCGGCGTTGGCGGCGGCATATGCCGTGCACAGGGCGTTAAATATATTTAGAAATGCGGGAAATGGGGAGGTGAGGTGAAATTGATGGGGGGCGATAGCTCGGGACTGAATGGCGCGATTTGGGGGGGACGGGTTTCATTTTGAAGACGGGGTTTCGGGCTTCAAAATGAGGGGGAAATGGTCGAATTTCACTCTGCCGATTGGGAGATATTTGAGATTAAAGTCGGGCCGTTTTTGCGATCTCTTTTTACAATTTGACCTTTTGAGATGGAGTTGACTTTCTTGGGTCGTCAATATCTCGGGACTGGGCGATGGGGTTTGGATGAGTCGGCGCTCGTTTTGAAGCTCGAAAGAATAGCTTGAGAATGAGGGAAACAGCGCCCGATTTCACTCAGCCGATGCTGAGATATTGAGGATTGAAGTCGATGCGTTTTCCCCCGTGACAATTTGACCTTTTGATTTTCCAGAATTCAATAATAACTTCGTCTTCCGGATCCTGAATTTCCGATTGTTTTATTTTATTTGATGAACTATTGACGCTCTGTCCGGTGATGTGAGTGGGGAGATAAAAGGGGAGATACGGGAGTCATTGAGGAATAACGCGCAGAGCGAAAAAACATACGAATACATCGGAATGAATTGTGGTGGTGGTGATGGTTTGGTAGGAACAGCCGGCGGGGAGGGATGGAAGCTGAAGGCGGCCGTCTGGCTCATCAGGGGCTCCACCACCACCATCACCAGCATCAGCTTGCCCTGCCCTCGCCGGGAATCCCCGGCCTCGATGTCGTAAGAGCTCTACACCAGGTGCGCAAATCGATCAATTTCGATACAAAATCCATTCACTCATTGCATAACCTTTCATTTCACGCCCTTGTGCACTTGGTTACGATTGGGGAGTGGGAGTGCACTATTTTCTGGGTGTTATTGCATTGTTTACCTGTGAGAATACTACCACTGAACTACCGATGAAAAATTAATGGGAGCATTTTACCATTGAAGTGTTGGTGAAAACATGGATGCGCTTAATCGTCAGTATCTCATTTTGAAGCTGAAAAAAATACCTTGAAAATGAAAAAAAAATTGGGAAATTGTACTCCGCCGTTCTCGAGTTATTGACGATTGAGTGGGGATGAAATAATGTGGAGGAAAAAAAATCCTGGAAAATTGGTTCTTTCTCTGGCTACTGGATGAAACGAGTTGAATGTGATTTGGGGAAGATGAATCATTTAAAGAAATCTTCAAACATTCGAGGTGGTTGACAGGTGAGGCCGCCATCTTGCTTCCGCAAGGGGCACTAAAAATGGCCGCGCCCCCACCTCGCATCTTTAAACACTCATTAAAAATGTTTATCCTCTCCAAATAATCTTAAATTAATTTCACCAGATTTCTCCCAGATGAACCAATTTGTTAAGCCGTCTTCCAGATTTTCCCATCCCTTTTTGTGTGAGAACCAACAGCGCAAAGTTATCCCTTTGCCAACCTCTCCAACTCCAACAGCATTTCCCTCGCGAAGAAGTCAACAGCTGTTGAAAAAACCTCAAATTCCTCCCCCATTCATTAACGATTGAAAAATGGAAACATCTGAAGGATATCCTGAAAAATTAGTTCTTTCTCTAGCACCATGAGAAACAAATTGAAAGTGATTTGGGTGGATGAATAATTTAAAGAAATGGACAGGTGAGGCCGCCATTTTGCTTCCGCGAGGGGCACTAAAAATGGCCGCGCCCCCACCTCGCATCTTTAAACACTCATTAAAAATGTTTATCCTCTCCAAATAATCTTAAATTAATTTCACCAGATTTCTCCCAGATGAACCAATTTGTTAAGCCGTCTTCCAGATTTTCCCATCCCTTTTTGTGTGAGAACCAACAGCGCAAAGTTATCCCTTGGCCAACCTCTCCAACTCCAACAGCATTTCCCTCGCGAAGAAGTCAACAGCTGTTGAAAAAACCTCAAATTCCTCCCCCATTCATTAACGATTGAAAAATGGAAACATCTGAAGGATATCCTGAAAAATTAGTTCTTTCTCTAGCACCATGAGAAACAAATTGAAAGTGATTTGGGTAGATGAATAATTTAAAGAAATGGACAGGTGAGGCCGCCATTTTGCTTCCGCGAGGGGCACTAAAAATGGCCGCGCCCCCACCTCGCATCTTTAAACACTCATTAAAAATGTTCATCCTCTCCAAATCATCTCAAATTAATTTCACCAGATTTCTCCCAGATGAACCAATTTGTTAAGCCGTCTTCCAGATTTTCCCATCCCTTTTTGTGTGAGAACCAACAACGCAAAGTTATCCCTTTGCCAGTCCCTCCAACTCCAACAGCATTTCCCTCGCGAAGAAGTCAACAGCTGTTGAAAAAACCTCAAATTCCTCCCCCATTCATTACCCTTTGTGCACCATCCACGAGTTTGAAGAACCCTCGCTTTGTAATCGCGAATCCATTCGAGTATCAAGTTAAACCGAGTTTGGAGGGCACTCACCCCCTTGTCACTGCTCATCCCAAGCTGCAGCACCCCCTCCGCAATTTTAATTCTCAATTTTCTCGCAATACAGACGGTAATATCCCTGCGAAGTGCATTAGACTCATCCCGAGCCGAGCTCCGAAGACTCCGCGAAATAGTCGGTGATTTTCGTACCGAAAATTACGCCGAGGCTGTTGAACGCCTGTCACTGGAGAATCACGTACTCCGTCGACGTATACTCGACAAAGATAATAACCCCAGCATTAACGATGACACGCCAGTCACTCCCGGACCGGCGTCGACGTCCAATGCTAATCCACCTACACCAGTCCATTTAATAAGTGAACAGTGAGTGTTTTAGTTTCATTTTATCTCCCCCAAAAGAAAAAGCCCCCATTATTTTAGTTTTTCCGTGGAAGTTGGCAATAAACACGAAACAATAAAAGTCCATTGGGGACAATTAACGCGGTTTAAAATTTACCAAGACAATTAACACAGTTTAAACATCAGTCCTTCAGAAGTTAAAACGACAATGGACGAGGCTGATTCGTCAGCCCCTGAAATTAAGGAGAATGCGGATAAGGAAGGGGCGAATAGTCCACGGGAGGTTGTGGAATCGGTGGAGAAAAGTCCTCCGAAAGAGGAGAATCCCTCCCAAGACCTCCTGGAGGTCCCCGAGAAGGACCCGGAGGACATAAGCCTCCGGAGTGTCTCGGACGGTGATAATTCGGTATTCAGTGACAATCCAGACTGCAGCAATCTCCAGCAACTGACCCCTGAGGTGAAAAACGCCGAGTCTGAGAATGAGTCTGAGGAACTTGACGATATAGAGTTGATATTCACGACTGATGAGACCTGCAGCAGAGACGTGGCCCTCCAGGAGGACCTCGTCTCCATCACGGAGGGGGAGACCTGGCAGCAGGCGCAGCCAGTTCTCCTCAAGTACACCAAGTCCAGTGATGAGCCGACTGTTTGCAATGGGGAAAAAACGGGAACTAGCTCCGTGGAGGAGGCCCTGTCCTCCCAGAGCTCCTCCATCGACAGGGAGGAGAGTGTTGATAGGTTTGACGAGAGCTCCAACACGAGACTCAATAAAATTTGGTCGCAGTGCTCAGTTCTTGTGGAAACTGATATCAGCAAGTGTGGGGTTGTTGAAGAGACTGATAGTGGCACTAGGCACAATGCTGCGAGGAGAAATACACTGGCTGCACCACCTACAGCTTACAGGTATGTTTTTTTTCGTTTGCATTCTCATTGGAATGAATTTTTTTTTTTATTGAGCACAAAACCTATGGTTTATACAGCTATTGGAATAAAATGGTTCAATGTTTCAGTCGAAAGAGTTATCCACTTTCAACAAGAAGAAATGTTGAAATGAATGTAAAGAAAAATTAAACAAGAGTTTTGTTCGCCTGAAACTCGTCAATCCTGGGAATTAAANTTTTTTTTTTTTTTTTTTTTTTTTTTTTTTTTTTTTTTTTTTTTTTTTTTTTTTTTTTTTTTTTTTTTTTTTTTTTTTTTTTTTTTTTTTTTTTTTTTTTTAATAGCCCGGTGGCTTGGCGCAGTAAGTTCGTTGCCTCACACGCGAAAGATTCCGAGTTCAAATCCTGGCCGGATAGAATGGTGCGATCTACCCATTTAAAGTCTTGATCATCATGGCAGTATACCCTAACCAGGTCGAAGCGATGTAAAATAACGTTAAAAAAAAGAATATATAAAAAAAAATGTTATGCTGAAAGGACGAAAAATTAGGAGGCTATGAAATATGCTAAAACAGTAACTGTTATAGGCGAGGGGCTACACCCAATATTGTTGTAATAAACGGCAGTGTAAATAATTCAATTCAGAGTTGAGAACTTTAAATAAAAAAAAAATCCTCTGAATGAATTATTTTAATTCCAAAGACAATCCTAGATTTCTCACTGTCATGAACGAAGGATTACCATTTTACCCCGCAGACCCATTATTCATCGGGAGGCTGTTGCCGCGGGTAGACGAAAGAGTTCAGCCCCTCTGCGCCCAGTTATGGATCGCAGTTGCGGTGCAAGACGCGAATCCGGTGCTCAAACAGACATCTCAGCGCTTCCTGCACAATGGCGCTCTGAGAGTTATCTTGCCCACAAAGTGGCCCACACATTTACAACATTGCCCAGTAAATTTGCACTTCCGGCTGGAGTTGCTGGTAGATTGAGAATATCGGACAAAACGAGGAGTGAAGCCAGAAGGGTCATGCTCTCTGATATAAGTTTTACGAGTATGGTGCCAGAATTGTCAAGGAGTGCTGATCATCTTTGTCATGATGCACATTCTCAGGTAGAGTATTCATTGAAATTGAAAATCAAGGCGATAATTTATTTGAATATTATTTGTTTATTGTGTACTAGGGGGCTTCGCCCCCTGCTCGCTTCGCTCGCCAACCCCGGGGGCTTCGCCCCCTCGCTCGCTTCGCTCCCCCCCAATCCAACTGTCAGCCCCCCCACCGCGTTTGACCCTGGGACACCCTCCTCCCTTCTAATCCCCCCGACCTTGTGCTTCGCCCCCTGCTCGCTTCGCTCGCCAACCCCGGGGGCTTCGCCCCCTCGCTCGCTTCGCTCCCCCCCAATCCAACTGTCAGCCCCCCCACCGCGTTTGACCCTGGGACCCCCTCCTCCCTTCTAACCCCCCGACCTTGTGCTTCGCCCCCTGGTCGCTTCGCTCGCCAAACCCGAGGGGCTTTGCCCCTCCCGCTCGCTTCGCTCGCTCCCCCCCAATCCAACTGTCAGCCCCCCCACCGCGTTTGACC
>NW_021680352.1:910868-914325 GCF_001412515.2 Diachasma alloeum
CCCCCTGACTACCCCCCCCCCACCTTTAGGCGTCGCCTGAATTTTTGCGTCCCCTGAATTGTCTTAAATTTTGCCCTTATTTTTTTATTATATAGAGAGAGATAGAGCCAACAGCATAAAGCTAATTACAGGCTCAAATTTAATGTATTTAGGTGTAAGTGGTTGATTAAAATAATTAATTAGACATATACTAGGGGGGCTGCGCCCCCTGCCCGATCCTTTCCGATATGACCCTCATGAACCATTTGAGACGAATCTGTTCAGTTCATTCATTCATCAATTCTTCTGCCCCAGAATTGTTTCAATTCTCGTGGATGCGGTATGCGCACTCCCGACGTCAATCGTCGTGAATCCCTGGGGTCGCCAGCTGGCTATTGGCCACGATGCAACACAGCCACTGGTCTACCCAGCCCCTGTGACTGTAGATTGTCAACAGATCTGTATTCGTCTCGCTATCGGGGCTCGTTGACGTCGATTCCATCCCCTGGGCTCGAGGTCGTGGGGGGCCCACCCAGGAGACACTCCTGGCGGGCGAATGCAGCCTCCTTCGACACGTGGAAGGTGCCAGCTGCCACCTCCACGCCTAGGCCCACCTGGTCATCAATGCCGTCGTCACCCACCCATATTCATCCACCCAGTGTCACACGGGGTGTGAAGAATCCACCGAAACGAACGCGTTCCAAAGTTACGTTTCAAGGTAGGCTTTTGGAAATTTATTTCGCTCTTCGGTTATTCATGGATATCTCTTGAATTGAGGCCCGGGTGAACTATCTCTCGAACATTATCTCGATGTTTTTTTTCACCTTTCGTCGTCTGGAATTGTCAATTAAGTCCTGCATCATGCAGAAGTTTTGAAAAATTAAGTTATGAATGAATAATCAAAAAAAAGTGGAGAAATATCTTTGGAATGAAGAAAAAAATTTTTTTCTTCACTCAGTCAATCTTGAGATATTGAACATTAAATGGTCATGATATGTTTTTTATTTGCTTGTATTAGAGTGCCCAATGATAAGAGGAAGCCTGCCGAATTTACGATCAGACGCAATAGCCAGTGAAAACAGTGGCGACTCAACCGAGTCCCTCATTGACGAGGCTGAGGAGTACCTCAGACGCAGTATCGATTCGATGTTAACTATTTCGGGGGATTACTGGAGTCGGCAATCAGCTAGGCGAAGACGAACGAGGAGACACTCCGAGCCGGATCTCTTCAGGGAGTGGAATCCACCGCAGGACGCGAGGCCATATTTACCAAAGGTAAAAAAAAAATAATTTCCTGTTTTCCAGGAATTTAACTCGAATGTACGCGATTAGTTGGACTTCCAATTTTATATTCAATTTGTTGGTATGAAATTGGATTTCTGTCTGAGGGGAAAAATTACTCTTCATCAAGGTGAAGGTATGATTTTATTTTTTTTTTATTCAGTTTTTCCAGGAAAATGCCTCGGCTCACGTCGACGTGTGTATTATTCGATAAATTTCGATCCAGTATTGAAAAAGTTATTTGATTTCTAATTTTGATTAGAAACTCATGGAATTACGATTTGAAAAAATGTGACAAACGCCGGAGGTTGGGCTTGAACCCACGACCCTTAGGTTACCAGTCTGAACTTTTACGCACATGGCTATTCGCTGGGTGAATTTCCATCCACTTTTTTATACGTATACGAGAGTGTGACGACTCTCACGGCCCTGGCGACTTGTAAATGCGTAGGAGAAATACAAATGAAATTTTTTTTTCAAAGTGAATATTAATTTTTGTCAACGGAATTTTTTTCTGCCTTCGGAAAGCTTTTTTTTAATAAAAAAAAGTATTCCGTTTTTCCTCTCAAGTGTATATTGTCACAAAAAGATTAACAAGATCCAATTTATGAAATTCAGACCCTTGAGACCTTGACCCTCGTCAGCATTTGACCTTTACTGATATCGAAAAAAATTTCCAATTTGTAATTTCGTAAGAAAACTCAAACATGTGTTCTTCATTCCCCAATTCTAAATTAGATTCCACGAGATTTAAAGTTGGATCACCTAGTAAAAGTGATATCGCCCGAAGGCCGAGTACTTCAAGGAAGAGTTCGTTACATTGGGCCAGTGCCAGGTAGAGAGGATATTCATGTTGGTGTTGAACTACCAACAGAATCAGGAGTGTCTGACGGGACATTTCATGGCCGACGTTTCTTCGACTGCGAGCAAGATCGTGCTGTCTTCGTTCCCTTCAAAAAAGTTGTTCTCGCGTGGTGCACCACCTGACCCGAACTGCCTGCCGGCGGCGCCGGTACCGGCTCGTTCCCAACGCCAAGGATTCTTCTCTCTCAGTACACAATGTAAAATCGATACAACCCAGGGATTATCATACGTATATCGATAACGTTTATCGTGAGTAAATACAAACAACTTTGAGAGCTTTTGAGAGAAGTCTGGCATGTATCGGGTGTTGACCATTGCTATCGTAATAACGTTTTCAGCAACTATTTTTCTTTTTTTTTTTGAGACTAACATCAAAAGATAATCAAAATATCTTGGACTCT
Source organism: Diachasma alloeum (assembly GCF_001412515.2). NCBI lineage: Eukaryota > Metazoa > Arthropoda > Insecta > Hymenoptera > Braconidae > Diachasma > Diachasma alloeum. The sequence continues at coordinate 913,394 of NW_021680352.1, forward strand.
GCGTTAAGAGGTGAATGGGACTGCCTCAATCATTAAAATCTGAAAACATGACATTTAATTTTAAAGCCTGGAAAAAATATCTTGAGAGTGATGATAAAGTCACTGAATGTCACTCAACCGATCTCGATTTATTGAGGATTGAAAAAGTTCCATTTTCCGAAAGAGGAATAACGGAAAAACGTGGATTTTATTTTGCAAAAAACCATGCCGAGATAGAAATCGTAGGGAAATAGGCAATACGAGAAAGTAGATATTGAGGAGCTTTTTATGAATCATATCGAAGGGCTGTAACGGTTTCAAAGGGGTGTCCATAAACAGCTGTTGTCCAACTGGGATAATGTTATCAGTTTAAATATTCTGGTAACAGTGTTAAAATAGCATACATAGATGTGTCTCTGTCAACGTGTAAACATGATTGTCAATCGTGGCACGGGATGTCACGCCACTAAATCGTTCAATTAATCTGTCGGACCGTAACCCACGGCAGAATATATTGTCTATTTTATCAATTTAAGGGTAATGTTTAGGATTAATTGGATTTGAGTTGGTTGTCATTTGCCAATTCACGAGGGTACCTGTGGAATTGATGATTGGAAATTTATTGATTATGTTTTGCATTTCGTTGAGAAAGTCTTTTCGTCAGTATTTTTTATTGAGATTAAATTTCAGGCCAGTTTTTTCAGGTTTCTTCGGGCTTTGGGACCTTTACATGCGTTGAATATTGGATTTTTACTGTGGATACTTGAAATATACTCGAGGGGATAATCACTCACGAAATTTTAGAATTGGAGAAATTCCGGAGGCTTATAAAATGTCTTGAAGAAACTTCGAAACATCTATCGAAAAGGCTATTTAATTCTCAATTTTGGCTAGAAACTCATGGAATTGCAATTTGAAAAAAAAAAAAAAAAAAAAAAAAAAAAAAAAAAAAA